>NC_135307.1:30511954-30839954 GCF_048772815.1 Callospermophilus lateralis | reverse complement strand
ACCCTGCCAAACCCCAGGAACCAAAGGAGCCATTTGGCCCAATGCAGATTGACCCCTTCATCCTGAAGACTAAGGGATCCCAGCAGAGAAAGCCAAATATTCAGCAATATGATCAAAATTTCCTGGTCAGGATATGATCCAGAAACCAAGATCTCAGTTTCTGTAGAAAGGAGACCAACTGAGACCCAAGCATTCTTTCCCTCCACACACTCAGACAGCATTCCCTGCATATCTTCCTCTTACAAACAATTTCAAGTTGTTATAATGTTATTGTGATAACTTTGGGCTAACAGTTACAGTCAACAATTCCCCTCATGAATTTTTCTGCCCTCCCATTTTGTAGATAAGGAAACTGAGGCAGGGAGCAAAGGAACAGGGATTTTAATCTTACTGCAACAATACCATGAGTCATTGGATTTCATCACCAAAGTATCTCAGGGGATGTTTAAAAAATAGGTAATTTAGAATTTGAATCTCAGACTTTCGGCTAATGAGTTAAGTGACTTCGGGAAATTACATAACTTATGTGAACATTGGTTCTCTCATCTGTAAACAGGGTTAGGAAAAAATCGCCTCTCAAGAAGATAGCATGGGTTAAACCACATAAAACTCTTGGCATGCTGGATTTATATGGTATGCACTGTGACTTAGATACAAAGTCAAATATTACATGTATATTAATTCATTTAATTCTAACAACTCCATGAAGTAAGCCCTGTTTATTATTTCTATTTTTCTAGAAAATAGGCATTTTTGAGGGTAGGAATAATTTTTGCATCTTCAGCCCCTAATTCAAGTATCTTGCTTCTGGTAAATGCAATCGTCAAGTATTACCACCAGAAAAAAAGAATTCAGAGTTCAGTTGAGTCAGGAATCACCTCAGAAGGTTTTATAAAGGTGGAACCTATAAGGGACATAGGTTTAGAGAAAAGAAAGGCAAGGGCAGGCAGTTCTCCTCAGTGTGGTAAGGTGGGACATGGAGAGGTGACAGGAGAAGTAGGTCCTAGACAGTAGGACTAAGTCCTGCACATAGATAGGAGACTGCACAACGGCCTTCCTGTCACTAAGTACCAGAGTACACTCACTGACTTGCTCTGGCCAATAGAACAGAGCAGAAATCAGGTTATGCCAGTTCCAAGCCCAGGTCTCCCAAGGTCCTGCAGCTTCCACTCTGCTGTCCCGGAACCCAGCGCCTGCTTGTCTGGCATGTGGACAAGCATGCACTAGCCTGCTGGACAATGCGTAGACGCATGGAGCAGAGGCCAGCTGTCCTGCCAGTCCACACCCTTCCCAGCAGCTGACTGCAGACTCCCAAGTGAGCCCAGCTAAGATCAGAAGAGCCACCCTGCATAGCCCAGATCCAATCACTAGCCCACAGCATAGTAAGAAAAAATAAATGTCTGCAGCCACCATGCTTTGGTGTGTTTGGGTGAGCAGTAAAACTAACAGAGAGAAGCTGGGAACATCATCATGTCAGATTAGGCCCCAGCTTCCTTAACAAGACTCCTAAAGCATAAGAAATAAAATCAAGAATTAATAAATGGGATTGGATTCAAACTAAAAAACTTTTTCTCAGCAAAAGAAACAATCAATGAGGTGAAGAGATAACCTACAGAGTGGAGCCACACACATATCAGATAGAGCACTAAACTCCAGGATATATAAAGAACTCAAAAAACAGGAAAAAAAAAACAATCAATAAATGGGCTAAGGAACTAAAGAGATACTTCTCAGAAGAAGATATAAAATTGATCAACAAATATATGAAAAAATGTTAACATCTCTAGCAATTAGAGAAATGCAAATCAAAACTTCTCTAAGATTTCATCTCATGCCAGTCAGAATGGCAGTTATCAAGAATACAAATAACAAGAAGTGTTGGCAAGGATGTGGGGGAAAAGGCACACTCATACATTGCTGGTGGGACTGCAAATTGGTGCAGCCAATATGGAAAGCAGTATGGAGATACCTTAGAAAACTTGGAATGGAACCACCTTTTGACCCAGCTATCCCACTCCTTGGTCTATACCCAAAGGACTTAAAATCAGCATACTACAGTAATGCAGCCACTTCAATGTTTATAGCAACTCAATTCACAATAGCTAAACTGTGGAAACAACCTAGATGCCCATCAATAGATGAATGGATAAAGAAACTGTGGTATATATACACAATGGAATATTACTCAGCTAAAAGAGAACACAATTATGGCATTTGCAGGTAAATGAAAAGAATTGGAGAATATCATGCTAAGCAAAGTAAGTAGTCATTCCCAAAAAACCAAAGGTCGAATGTTTTCTCTGATTTGTGGATGCTGATAATGGGGGAGGGCATGGGAAAAATGAAGGAACTTTGATTAGGCAAAGGGTCAGGGGAAGGGGAGGGCTTATGGGGACAAGAAAGATGGTAGAATGTGATGGACATTATTACCCTAGGTACCTGTATGTCTGCACATAGGGGGCTACATTGGGTACAACCAGAAAAATGAAAAGTTGTGCTGCAATTGTGTCCAATGAATTAAAATGCATTCTGTTGTTATATATTCCTAATTTTAAAAGAAGGAGGAGGAGGAGGAAGAGGAAGAGGACGAGGAGGAGGAGGAGGAGCAGGAGCAGCTGGGAACAGTGGCACACATCTAAACTGTGGAAACAACCTAGATGCCCATCAATAGATAAATGGATAAAGAAACTGTGGTATATATACACAATGGAATACATACCACACAGTGTAATCCCAGCTTCTTGGGAGGCTGAGGCAGAGGATCAAAAGTTTTGGCCAGCCTGAACAACTTAGCAAGACCCTGTCTCAAAATGAAAAACTAAAAAGGGCTTGGGATGTAGCTCAATAATAGTGTCCCCAGGTTCAATCCCCAGTACAGGGGCGGGGGTGGGGAGGGGGAAACAAAACTAACAGATAAGAAGCAGGTATCAGCATCTCTTTCATCTTTATATCTTCAACTCCCAGTAAAGATCTGGTATATAATAGTTACACAATAAATGTTTCATGAATAAACTATGGAATCAATGAATCAATAAAACTGAACTAATGAATAGTATAGGCCAGAAAGCTGAAATTAGGTAAGATTGCATTGTTCTAATGAGATTCTTTGGTTTAAGGATATTTTAGATCAATTACCAGATACCTAATTTTAAAAACTCATTTTATTCTCTTTTCCTAGTGAACCTTCTTTCTCACCAAGTTTCATTAGGTAAAAAAGAAAGTTTCAGCAAATTTGTGGTGTAAGGCACAATAATTGAAATTTGACCAGCTGTTTAGAGATCTGAGTTCTAGATTCAACTCTCCCAGTAACTGGGAGACCTTGCTATTCTATTCTCTCTTTTTTTGATTTTTCTTCTCTTTTTCATTTGTTCTTTTTAGATGTACATGACAGTAGAGTGTATTTTGACATATTATACATACATGCAGTATATCTTCCCATTCTTTCAGTTATACATGATGTGGAGTTTCAAAGGTCACTTATTCATATATGAAACTAGGAAATTTATGTCCAATTCATTCTACTGTCTTTCCTATTCTCCTCCTCCCTCCCTTCCTTTTATATTCCCCGTTCTCTAATCCAGTAAACTTCTATTCTTCCCTCTCCGCCACCACCTTATTGTGTGTTAGCATCCACATATCAGAAAGAACATTTGACCTTTGATTTGGGGGTGATTGGCTTATTTCACTTAGCAATGATAGTCTCCAGTTCCATCCGTTTAGTGGCAAGAGTCATAAAGTCATTCTTTTTATGGCTGAGTAATATTCCATTGTGTATATACACACATTTTCTTTATCCATTCATCTGTTGAAGGACACCTAGGTTGGTTCCATTGCTTTTGCTAGTCTCTTAATTACCATTTTTACATTTCTAAAATAAATACTAAAAGAAAAATACCCTTCCCTCTCTCAATCTTACTGGGTTGTTGTAACAAATAAGATAGACGAGAAGACTCATAGGTGCTTTCCACCAACAATAATTCTACTTCCTCTATAAGCAGAGTTTTGCTTTTAGATAGTTTCTAGTGTATTTTTTTAATAATATATTCTCTTCTGAGCTCCACTTTTCCCCTTTTGCTATCTTCCTTTTAGTATTCTGCATCTGGGTAGCTATGTTTTCAACAATAATATCAAAAGCAAACATAGGTAGGAAGCAAGTAAAATCATCCTCAATAGCAGAGAAAACTGTTGCTCAATCTGAAGAGAGTGTGGGACTGAGGAGGACACCGTGGCTAAGTTCAGACCTGATCACTGCACATTTACTCTCTGGGACCAGAGTTCCCGCAGAGAATCCTGGGTCCCCACAAGGCTGCACCAGGGACTGCTGAGGATGCAGCCTGGTCCCTCTCCTCCCCTTCCAGCAGCTTCTGCTCAGATGGGAAGTCAGAGGCTCCAAATTCCAAGTATGGCTCTTCCACGTCCTCCGTTCCTGCCTCAGGCAAGTCATGGGATCAGTGGAACTGAGTTGGGAGCTCAGGTCAAACATTGCTAAAAGGAAACCCTTCATTTTGGCCACTCCCCCACGGTAGGACAGGTTGGAAACTCACTGCCTTCCCCAAGTACATCGGGACCCTATTGGATTTCTGTCCTCTTGCAAAAAAATTAAAAACTCCAAGGCATTTGAAAGTCACAGTTCTGGAGTGACCATCAGGTAACATATCCAAGTGATTAGAGTGCATAAGAAGCTGGGCCCACCAGGCAGAGGGCTCTCCTCACCCCACAGATGATGGAGCTGGACAGAACATGTCAAGGGAGGCCACTACTCAAGCTGGGGGCATGGAATGGGGCTAAAAGGATGGGCAGCTCTGGCCCCGCTCAGAGTTCTGGGTCTTGCTTCACAGTGCAACTGTAAGAGCCCAGTCCTCCCATGAGCCCACCCTCCCTGAGGTCCACATGGGTGGTCAGCCTGCCCAGCTGCCATTATTGATGATAATAATACCTCCACCTTCTTCTGGGAAACACCTCTCCCTCACCATCAGTTATGCAAAGTTGACCCCAAACTGCCCCCAACTTCAGAGACAGGCTTATAACCAGCCCTGGCCAATGAGCAAACCACCCCCCCCACCCCTGGGCCTTAACGGTCAGTTCAAGGGTAAACCTGTGATCTAGGGCAGGCAAATGAGTCAATCCTGGAACTTCTGGAGGAAAGAGGCCCTTTCTTTCTGTTGGTCTAGAAAAGTTGAGTAAAACGTTCACTAGAAGCAGCTGGGAGGTATCAGGCCTCTCTGTAGAGGAAGCCAACATAAAGGAAATGAAGTCAAAGGATAACCTTGACCTAGTCGAGAGTAAAGCGGATGCACTCCTAAGATTTTAGTTACATGAGCCCATACGTTCCTCTGTGTGCTGAAGCGATCTGAATGTCTTGCCATTGGCAACCTTAAACATCCAGGATTGATGAACATTCCAAAGTTTGATTTTACCAATAGAAGAGCCCCGAGGACCCCTCCAAAACATCGAGGCTGCTTGGACCCAAACACTTTTGAAACAAGATGGTTCACCGTAGCTGTCCGACATCAAACCTGAAAGGAAACTGGGGCAGGGAATGCTGTAGTTGGAAGCTCAGGGAATTGCTCTCTCCAGCTTGCCCCAGTCTCCACCACTCCCTATTGTACTTACTAAGCTCGATTTCCTCATTCACTTTACCTCCCTGGTCCCTTTAAATATTTGCTTACCATTCCTTATTGGATGCATAGATGATAGATAAACTAATGGATGGATGGATGGATGAATTAATGGATGGATGGAATGGGCAGAGAGGCAAGTGGTTATGTATTTGCAAGTTGAGCCTACACACAAGCAGGCATGACACGTCTAAAGAATTAAAGCCTCAGACCACCACAGTCAGGGGACCATTTAATAATACAGGACAACAGATGACCTATTTCTGCATGGGACCAACTCTCTGGGTAGTACTTACCCGCAAGCTTCTCTCTTCCTTCCCAAACCAGGGTAGTTAACACAATCTCACTGATAAGACAGCACAGGAGAAACTGTGCCCGGCATTCACAGGGAGCTACCTCAGATGAGTAGCAGGCCCTAGAAAGCAGCCTTCTGTCCTCCCCAGCATCCACTCAGACCTGGGTGGCAGCCACGGGAATCAAAAAAACAGCTACAGAAGATGCAGGTGCTGTGTGTTCCTGTCTAGACTTGGAATAATTGCAAGGAGACAGCCACAAAGGTATCCAGGAGGTTCTGGCCACAAAACAAAGATGTGAGGAGTCCAGGGTGGCCGGTAAGAAACACCAAGTCACTCAAAGAACTGAGAAAAGAATAAAATAAAACAAAAGACAGCAGCAATAGAGACCTGGGTCAGCGGCAAGACGAGGCCTGCCCCTCGACCCCGGGGGTTGCAGATCACCACGGGCCTTGGGGAGTAACCGGTGATTCACCCAGAAACATGCTGAACTCTTCCTGAGGTCATGTCAGCCCCTGGTTCAGCCAGTTGCTTAGAAAACCGTGTATCCTTCTCTCCACTATGAATCATCTCCCCTGCTCTTGTTCCCTTTGTGAAGCATCCCAAAATCCGGAGCGAAAGAATCCTTCTGGGGATTGCCAAGGAGCGAGACCACAGCCAGGTGGGCTCAACTGTCTCTCTGCTCGGTATGTGGTGTCTAACGGGGACAGATCAGGAAAGCAGCCCTGTGGTGAGTGGTGCCTGGACACAGCCCATCAGGCTTGGGAATGCGGCCCTGGACCCAAGGCACAAACCCAGATCTGCATCTCATGTCTCCCTGCAGCCAGGGACTGAAGTCATGTGACAGTAGGAGAAAATAAAGTTGCACACACAAATTTTCCAAGGACATCAAAGAAGGGTGCTTCTGCCAAGCGGTGAGAAGCACTGGCCATCCCTCAGTGTCCACGGGGTAACCAGTTCCAGAATGTCCTCTTTGGATACCAAAATTCAAAATGCTTTATATCCAATGGCATAGTATTTGCATAGAGTCTCTCCATATGTGTAAATCACCTCTAAATGACTGATAACACCTAAAACAGTGTAAGTGCTGTGTAAATAGCTGTTCCACTATATTGCTGGGGGGAAATACCAACCCAAAATGTCTGTACATGTTCCATACAGATATAATCATTTTTGGATTTTTTTCCAGAATTTTCCATGCACAGTTGGTTGAGTCCATAGATGAGGAACCCACAGGTGCGGAGGGCCGATCCCACCAGCTCCTTAGCTGATCATCCCTCATGGCTGCTGCCAGTCCTGCAAGGCATCCACCTTCAGGGTGACTCAGTCTCAGAGCCAAGGAAACACAAGCACAGGGTGAACGGTGGAAAATAAATTCCTGCTGAGTAGCAAAGAGAGTGGCTCCAACAAATGGCAGCATGTGAATGCCAGACGCAAATGCCAACGGAGGGACAGCTGGGTGTGTAGGGTCGTCACCTGTCCCCAGGACACCACAGAACAGATGGGACTCCTGGTCTTTGCCCTCAACATGCCTCTACTTGAGAGAAGCAGCAAGACCATTGAATGAGTGTAGGTCATTGGTACAACCTAGGAGCCAGGGAACCTGGAGTCCCGCCCTACTCTCACTTAGGGACTTTGAAGGCCACCAGTAAGTTTCCTGGGCTCCATTTTCCTCATCTGTAAAGTAGGACCCCTGACCACTCGTAAATTCTGAATCCCTGCTTTTCAGACTGGCTGATCCACAGAGCTCTGCCTGGCACTTGCCCCATGTGCCTTTGAGAGTCACCCAGGTATCCAATGCTCAGCGTCAGCTCCTGGGAGAAGGAGCAAGATTCTGAGTCTCCAAGTGCCCATGT
The DNA here is from genome assembly GCF_048772815.1 of Callospermophilus lateralis. Lineage (NCBI taxonomy): Eukaryota > Metazoa > Chordata > Mammalia > Rodentia > Sciuridae > Callospermophilus > Callospermophilus lateralis. The sequence goes on along the minus strand of NC_135307.1, from coordinate 30,832,187 downwards.
GAGTGCACACCTCAAGCACATGCCCCCAGACTGCCCCAGTCCTGAGGCACACTCTGCTTGTCTCTGAATATATGGATTTTCTGTTCTGGGTATTTGTTTTAACTTAACAAGAGGAAAGAATTTGGATTCCTTTAAAATGTATTCACAAAGGGATGCGGCTGCTTATTTTACAGAAGGTATTTTCAGATACAGACTGGGTGACAGACAGCAAGGCTATAGGCCATTCTCTTCCCTAAGTTCAGACGGGTGTGAGTCCTACGTGCCGATTTCTCCAAAGATCACAAAGGAGAGAGATTTTTGATCTCCGGTTCTTCTAGGCCAACTCGGTTTGACACCCTGGACATGGAGATTTCTCAAACCACACTTCAGGACCTTGGCACTCTAATTACCACACTCCGCCATCACCACCCCTGTCAGGTGCAGGGTCCCTGCCCCTCCACACGCCTCCCTACCCAGCCACAGTAAGGAAAGCAGACAGAGCAAACACAGGCCCCCCGGGGACATGTGAGCACCAAGGAACAAATGATTTTCCAGTACAACATCTGCAGCACAGGAGGCAGGCCCTTCCCAAGGTCTGAAAAGATGTCCCATAGAGCCTCCGTCAAGTGGCTTTTGTGTCCCCTGGCTTTGATGAAACCCAACACCTCAGGGTGAGGAATGAAGGCCAGAGCCTCCAAGGCCAGTGGTAACACAGGCATCAACTCGCTCAGATGCCAATGGTGCTGCGTGGAAAAAGCTGCTTACGGCTGGAGTCAAAAATATTTCGAAGCATGACAACCAGCCCCAGTGTAGAGAGTCTGGGAAGATGGGAAATAAGAGACCAGAGAGATCTCAGTCTAAGAAATCTCACCACAAAAATAAAATAAAATTAAAATAAAGATGCTGCCTCATGACATGAAGACCTAGTTCTAATTTCTAGCTACCAGACATAAGCCTAGCATGTCTCCCAGCCCTGGATTCCGCAGGCGCAAGTGAATCTTCTAATACCTGTAAATCTTTGTCCTGCTGAGCGGATAACTGAAGTAGAAGATCCACAAGGACAAGAATGCTGTCTTTTCTTCCCCCGTTATTACTATTGATTCACTATCTAGTTTCCTAGTGAGCACTCAATAAGCTTATGGTGAATGAATGTGTGTGTGAATGAATGAATGAATGAATGCATGCATGCCTAGGTTATCCAGTCCCCGAAACTATCATGAGCTTTGTAGCTCAAAGGGCTCTGAACAACTCAAACGAGAAACACAGCATGTCAAAGGAAAGGGGTTGACCTGGATGACCTCTGAGGTCATCTGCAATACATGAGCCCTTGAGCCTGTCATACCAGGCAAATAACTTCACTCAAAGAATTTTAAACACTTCCTCCAACACTCTAGCTCAGCCGCTGAGGTTGAAGTCACTGTGCCCAGCCCTTGGTGGTAACCCCAGAAAGGAAGGGTACAGAGAAGCCAAAAACAGTAACTTTGAGAAGATAGTGAGGATCAAACAACTGGGGGAGTGGGTAGGGTTGCAAAGAGGGAACAAGAAAGAATTCCAGATGCAGCATGGCTGCCCAGGACACACAGAGACAAAGATTCCCCTTCCAGATCCTCACTGCACGCCCCCCTCAGCCCCTGCCCATCATTCTATGATAGTGCCTCTTTGTGGAGCAGAACAATAGGTACATTATGCCAACCTATAATTACCCGAGGAGAAGCGAGAGCGAAGTCAAGGCATTGGTGAACATCGGAACACTGAGACCATCCCACAAGCAGCAAAACAACAACAAAAACAACAACAAGCCACGAAATCGCTCATTTAAATAAAGACGGAAAGCTGCCCAAGCCAGTCCCCTTCCACATGAATAGGAGGGTGGGCTTTCTCCCCTGCGCGTGATTATTTAAGCACAAGGCCAGCTTTCATGGAATTGATGGAGTATTGGGGGAAGGGGTTGGGAGTTTGGATTTTTTGTTGTTGTTGTTGTTGTTCTTTTTTGTTTTGTTTTGTTTTAAATAAGAGGCAGAAAGTAGGAGAAGAAGGAGTGCCAAGGCCAGGGTAAGGCACCTAGGAAGCCCTCCAGTCTGATCCCACCAGGTGTATGCATCCCATTTAATATAGAGATTCCTATTCACTACACAGTGGAATGAGTTTCCACGGACTGTGGTATAAAATATGCAGAAGTCTGGCTGGTGTCACGGAAAAGACAGTGACAAGGAATCAGAATATCGGAGTGCTGGTATCACCACCACTAACTAGCTGTCCCCTTGATTGATTCAAGAGATGTGCGCTCTCTCCCTGCCATGGAGAGGCACCTGAGCTGGCAACGAAGAAAAATAATGCAGCGGCCACTTTTCTCTCTGAGCCTTAGCTTCCTTGGAGGCAAAATGAGGGGCTGCCACCAGCCCTGGACACACACACACACACACACACACACACACACACTGCACTCACTGTTTCTAAATTTGAGGTGCAGCCCAGCCTCGCCTGGGATCTGTGGAGGCCATGACCCAGGACACGGAAAACCTGCTGCTCCTAAAACTGAACTGAAGCCCAAGCTCCCAGGCAGGGCAGGGGGACAGGGACATCCAACAGGCACACACAGGGCCGTCTCTGTATGAGCTGGCGATGTTGACGGGCGAACACTGGATTACATTTGCCAACGTGTCTCTAGTGTCTAAGGAAAAGAGTTCCCTCCTCTTGAATCATGGGTTCTGCCTCTTCCGGAAGCAGGTCAGGGCCTCTTTCTTCCTTCCCAGCCTCCTTATGCCTCCACACTCCCCTCCTCGCTTCCTTCCCACTGCCCACATGCTAACACCGTTCCTTTAAGTTGTTGGAGGACCTGTCTATGAGGATCCAAACTCACTCCTTACGTCTACTACTGAACACTCCTCAAATACACGATCCTCCCCTCTGCCCCTTCCCTCTAGCACTTAACCATCCTTCCTCGGAAGCCACTCTGCCACGGTTACCCATTTTTTCCTTCTTGCCAAATTCATTGGCCACTCAGGGTGGTCACGCGGCTTGACCAATGTCTGACAGTCTTCCAGGCCCTTCTGGAGCCCTTCCAAACCTTGACCACTCCCACATTTAGTTCTGTTCACAAAAGTCCCCTGAGCCAGTGCTGGCTGGTGGGGATTAGGCCATAAGCAAGATCCGGTCCCTGCCCCTCTCTTCTCACCACACCAACTGCCACAGCTCCAGTTCTCATCTGATGTCAGCAAAAGGCTTTAAAGACTCCATGCACAGCATGCCTATAATCTCAGTGACTAGGGAAGCTGAGGCAGGAGGATCCTGAGTTCAAAGCCAGCCTCAGCAGATTAGTTTGGCCCCAAGTGACTCAGCGAGACCCTGTCTTAAAAGAAAACATAAAAAGGGCTAGGGATGTTGCTCAATGGTTAGGCATCCCTGGGCTCAATCAAAAAAAAAAAATAGTACCTCCACACTCATTACCTCTTGTGATAACAAGATTCAGTCCTGCACACTTTGGGAAAACACTTTACATTGTAGTATTTTTTTTCCAGTGGGGAAGAAGAGAGCCTATTCTTACAACGGAACTATCCTGAAATTGTGGAAGAACTCCAACGGAAGTAAGATCAAAGATGCCTAGAATTTGACAAGCTTTTGCGTCATTCTCTTCCCTAAATTCTCCCCTCACTGCCTGGTTCTCCCTTGGCACTTTGCTTCTCCACATAAAACAGGGTTCACTCTGTCAGTCTCCCCAAGTTGTGAGCTTCTAAAGCGCTTGAGAGGCTTCTCAGAGCTCAAATATTGGTTGAAATGCAGAAAGATCAGGGAGTCATTCAGCACCCCTTGTTGCTTCAGGGAACCTCATCTCTGACCCCTTCCCTCTGCCCAGGACAGTGGCCTTCTGAAAATTGTTCCCCAGTTTGTCTTCCCCATGGCCCAAGGAAGGGCTCACCCACTACGGGGTCCAGGAGGTGAGCTTTCTCTGACGTTGGGCATTTCAAAGGCCACCATCAGCCCACACTGAAACATGGGAGCAGACTCACAGGCTGGACATCCAGGGACCTCAAAGCAAACCCTTGACCTATTCAGGACTCAATCTAAAGAAGCTTGTGTCCCTTAGTCATTCTGCAATTGCCTTAGTCACTGGATGCCGTAGGGCAAACTCTTTCAGGTATTTGTCCCCGTTTTCCCATCAATGAAATAAGAATTGAAATACTTTTCTCTTGGGATTATTACGAAGTTTCACAAATGAGCACTAGGAAAAGTGCCTAGTTGCTGTGTCCAATATGTAGAAGAGCCCAATGATTTCTTCATCATCATCGTCATCATTTTTTTATTATATTATTATGACAGGTTACAAAGTGTGCATGATATTCTCTCCAGCTCGATTTCAACACTGCCCCTTCGACTTGGCTAATTTGACAGAAGGGCCTTTTAACAACACCTTGAAAACAAACTATGAAATGTTCAGTTTTCAAAAACCACCAAGTAATGAAAGAAGCAAATGCCTTCATTCCTTTGCTGAGGGTCACCCTTGCCCTGACCTCAGGGAGGGAAAAAGATAAGCTCTGAGATGGGCTCAGGGATGTGGTGGGAGACAGGAAAGGGGTAAAGGTCAGGGATGGAGTAAGAATCAGGAAAGGGGAGGATCAAAGATGGATTCAAGGTCCGGAAGGCGCAAGCTCGGAAATGGACTAAGTCCGGGTTGAAGGCGGCAGAAGGAGGTGAAATTTAGGACTATCTGATTGAAGATCACATTAAGAATTTTAATTTTTCTCTACCGTCCCCCCTTACAGCATCAAAATGCTTTGTGAAGTCCTGGGGGAGAGAGAGAAAAAAAGAGGAAGAAGAAAACTGAGTATTTTAAAACAAACAAGATATTTTTGAACTTGAATGGTAAAGGCACAATTCTGACCAAATCGCACCAGGTCTTTAAAGCAGGTTTTACAATGGGACCTGCGAGAAGGTTCTAAACTCCAGCTCATCACCCAAGCTAAGAAACGCTGTGGATTTTGCACTCCGAGGACAGAGTTTTCCAAGTTGAAACGTTAACAGCACGTGAGAATAGTTCACCATTTACTCTTAGGATGAGGTAGTGTTCAGAAGGTCAGTCTGGAAACCAAAGCCAGTATTTTCAGGGATGCTGCCTATTCTGAGTGGGGAAATAAACAGCTGGTGACTTCTATCCAGACCCACCAAGAAAAAGAGGAGTCTGAACAGTTTCTTCTACCAGGAAGCCAGCCATGCGTTTTCAGAAGCCTCGGCTTAGATTTTAGCACACGTGGGTGTCTGATAATTCTACTGATGTGGGTGCTGACCACAAACACACCCCCTACCTGCTGGCAAACTCAGTGTTAGGGTTTGAATGTGGCATGTCCCCTCTGAAATTCATACTGGAGTATACTCTCCTTTGTAAAGGATTAAAAGAAGATAGAAGTTTAATCCAACGACTGTGTTTAGAGGTGAGGCCATTAGGAGGTTATTAGGATTAGAACGGTCATGGGGTGGAGCTCCATAAATGAATTCTGGTGTCTTTATAAGAAGAGGGGGGAAGGCCACAGAAGACACACACACATGTTCTCCTGGTCTTCTGCCATGTGATGCCCTGGGCCTTCTTGGGATTCTGCCATGACCAGATAGATGCCTCCGTCCCTTTGACCTTGGACCAGACCATGAGTCCAAAACAAAAAAAAAAAAAAACATTTTTCTTCATATTTACCCAGTCTTTGGTATTGTGAACCAAAAGACACTGAGTGATCTGACCTCTCTAGGCCTCTGTCTGGTCCTTCCAAACAAGACTGACTTGCTATGTTATGTGCAGATATCTCAAAGAATCCTACTATTATGTATAATTAGAGTGCACCAATAAATTTAAATTAAAAAAAAAAAAGACTCACTTGGCAGTGCCCTTCAGATACTGAGCACCTTCAGCCTACACTATTCTAGACACTGAGGGGAAGCAGGTTTCTGCCTTCTCTAGGCTAACATTCTAGATCCAGGGTTCTAAGGCTCCTGAGAGCCTATGATACCAGGCCCTCAGAATGTGCTTGCAGAGCTCGTAAAAGAGATGGGCAGGGGCTTGGTCCAGCAGAATTGAAAGCATATGGATGAATAAGTAACCTTATTGCCCAGTCAAGAAATAGGACATAGGACAACAGTACTGTTCCTTCAGAGTTTTTTTTTTTTGCTTTTGATCTGGGCTTTTTTGGTTTCATTTTTTACTTGCCGGAATGGACTGGGTTTTTAGGAAGGGAGAGGTTATTTGTTTGGTTTGGGGTGTGGGTTTGGGGTTGTTTTTGTTTCTTTGTTTGTGTGTTTTCCCAGATGAGAGGGTTCAAAATGGAACTGTAGGAACAGGAAAGAATGAAGGAGAGGCAGGCAGGGTGAGGCAGAGGCCCCCAGAGCAGGGAAGAGGGCGAGGTTCCCAGTGGCGGCCCTCAGGGAGGAGCCATGCTTCTGCTGGGATCACCAGGATTTCATTCTGGAGTACTTACTGCCATGCAGTCACGGAGACATTTCCACCTTGCCTTCACCTGGAAGTCAGACCTGCCCCGCTCTGCCCCACCCTGCCCTGGCCAGGGCCTACTGGCACCAGGCCAGGTCCCTCCCCCAGGACCTAAGGGCAAGCAGGGCAGGGAAGGGCCAGGGCTCTAGGGAAAGGGTGAGAAGTCAGCAGGCCAGCACGGCCAAACATGCTACCCTCTTCCACCATGTTCGGGCCTGAACACCCTCCCTCCACCAGACCTCCCAGGGCCACTACACCAGATAGAAAGAGGGGCCACAGGGAGGTCTGGAAAAGGTAGAGAGCCAGTCACAGGTGCCCTTTGTTTCAGAACCACATCGGTGGGAAATGGCAGGTTTTCAGCAACCTGGGTAGAACTGGAAAGGAAAGTGGCATTGGAAAGAGCCCATCCCCTGGGTGATGGGCTAGATGGGCAGTGGTTTCTCCTGCTTTTGTGTGAGTCACTGGGCAAATGGATCAAAATATAAATTCCTGGGCCCCACCCTACTCTTGTGACTCAGTAGATGAGGGAGGAGACCTGGGAATCGGACTTTTTACACATAGCTCTCCAGGAAACTCCGACACCAGTGAGCCACTGCTCATGCTTTGAGGAACCCTGAGGATACAGGAGTGGAATGAAAAGTTCTAGAAATAAGCTTAAGTCCCTCACTAACTGAGTGACTTCTGACAGCTTACCTTTCTGTTGAAAACCACAACCGATGGGGCATGGTGTCACATGCCAATAATCCCATTGGCTCTGGAGACTGAGGCGGGAGGATTGCAAGGTCAAAGCCAGCCTCAGCAACTTAGTGAGGTCCTAAGCAACTAAGCAAGACTCTGTCTCAAAAGAAAAAAGAAAAAAGGCTGGGGATGTGGCTCAGTGGCTAAGCACCCTTGGGTTCAATCCCTGGTACCAAAAAAAAAGAAAAGAAAACTCAACCAACTGTTCATAAAATGAGGATAATGAGATAATGAAATGCCGCCTTCTTAAGATTTTTGAGAAAATGGATGGAAAGCACTTAGCATTGTTCCTGGTGCAGTACGAATTCAGTAGATCCCCTGTTATCATTCGGAGGTGACATGCAGAGGCTGTCTTCCACATCCACCCCTTACTAAACTGAAGCATATAATGGGAAGACGAAAACAGGCAATGACGACACCCCAAATACAGAGGCACTTCCATGCCCGACATCACTGGTGCCGTGACCCAGCAGTCACCTGCTCTGGATCCCTCCAACCCAGAACATGCTTACTGATGTGCCCAGGGCCCAGGTCAAATGGGAACGCACGCACAAGGGAGGAGAACGACCATCGTACTCGTGCCAGAGGACATCCTACTTTAGCAACTGGGTACCAAGTTTCAGAGCCACAAAGGAAAACTTGAGAGAAAAGAGGGCAAGTAACAGTGGGAAAGAGTAAGATAGATAATGTCCTGGAATCCAGGGATCTCAAATACAAACAGTGATTCCGTCTCATGGAAAATACTCAGGAAAAAAATAAATAAATAAAACTCACTCTCCAAAGAGAAAGGCCCTCCAAAAAAAAAAAAAAAAATCCAAAGACGGGAGTAGAAAATAGGGTCCCTCCCTCAACAAACACAGTGTTTGATCAGAAGAACCCTCTTACCCCAGACAGGTCTGACTCCCTGTCTTGACCTTCCCCCCACTAGAGTCGATGACCCCTGAGGTCAGAAGACCCCTGTCCATCATTTTGGGAAATATAACCATTGCAGATACATTTAATAAAGATGAGGTCATTCTGGAGTAGGGTGAGCCTGGTGTCCTTATAAAAAAGGGAAATTTGGACACAGAGATGAACACAGGGGGAACGCCACCCGAAGGTAAAGATGGAGGTCCTGGCAATGCTTCTATAAGCCAAGGAGGGGCAGATTGCCGGCAAGTACTGGAGGCTGGGAGAGAGGCATGAAGCAGGTTCTCCCTCAGCCCTCAGAAGGAATCCCCACTGCCAATACCTTGAACTTGGACTCCTAGATTATAGACCATGACTGAATATACTTCTTTTTTTTTTTCTTTTTTCTTTTTTAGTTGCCAATGAACCTTTATTTTATTTATTGATACATGGTGCTGAGGATCGAACCCAGTGCCTCACACATGCTAGGCAAGCGCTCTGCCACTGAGCCACAACCCCAGCCCCTGAATATACTTCTACTGTTTAAAACACGCAATCTCTGGTACTTTGTCATGGTAGTCCTAACAAACTATCACACCAGAGCCTTAGTATAGACTTCATCACACAGATCACCAGTGGGGCAAAATGGAACCTTCCAGAAAGTCACCCCATTTACTTTCCTGTCCAATAAACCAGACATCACAGAGGAATTAGCAGATACACAGGACCGTCCCCGCCCTCCGGGAGCTGACAGGGATACTAATGTTTGTCACTTCATGATTTAACCAAACACTTCCACATGCATTATCTCTAGTAGATCTGATGTAAAGATATGAAGGAGAGGTAATCTTATTCCCAGCCTGCAGATGAGCACACTGAGTTTCAGGGAGTTGGTGACTTGCTCCAGGGCCCCCAGCTACAAAGTGACACAGCAAAGTCCTCCATGTCCAAGGCTGTTGGATGGGCTGTTTTCTTCTGCCTGCCTCCCTGCCTCTCTGGCAATCTCGGAGCTTCTGTCTTCCCTGCAAACAGAAGCTGCTGCTGCACCGAGGCAACTATGGAAAAAAGTTGCTGGTGTCCAAGTTCAGTTCCAAGTAAGCTCCAGAAGGCCAAGGGAGGCCCGCCAGGTAGGTCTGCTAAAGAGGAACGGCGGTTGCAGCAGAATCAGAGACTGGCATGGCAGCCCACCCTCTCTCAGGTCCCTTACCTGCTGTTGCTCCCAGCACCCCTCCTTGCCCTCTGCCCATCCCCCACCCTAGGGCCCCAGCCCCTCCCATCCCGCATGCAGGGCAGGTTCCTGGTAACAGTGCTACCCAGTGTTGTCAAAATAGTGAGGAGCTGGAAAGAATTCTAGAATGAAATCTATGTGCCTCTGCAGCCTCCTAAATGCCTGCCACTGTGGCCACTAAACCCGCTAATGTGCTAAGCATTTTTCTGGCAGGGCCGGGAGGCAGGGCTGGTATTTTAGGAGTTGGGAAGCGTCATCCCTGGCAAGTCTGGGAAGGAGGTGGAGGCAAAGAGAACCAACCCAGAACATTTCCCATGAAGTCACAGAGAGCCACCGCGCTGCCTTTCGGGATTCCTAAAGCCCTACTCTGCTGGTGGACAGAGAGCAAGCTCACCCTGGCAGACGGGGCTCAGCAGGGCAGAGAGGCCTGCAGGCTGGGGGCCTGGGAGCAGAGGGCACTCTAGAATGTCATTTGTTGGGGGATAGTTTTTCTGCTGACACAGAGCAGTGTGTAATGCTGTCCGGGAGGCTAGGCTGCCAGGACTTGGCCCTGGCTCTGTTCACATGAGTTGGCCAGGGCAGGGCCCACAGTGACCAAATGCAGGACTAGAAGCCAAATGCCCAGAGGCAAGCAGGCAACACTCCCCCTGTCCCTCCAAGGGGACTAAAGAGAAGGGTATGAGTGAGGGGTCGGGAGACTCAGAGGGATGGGCGTAGGGTGGAGGACAGTGGGAACTTTTGTGCCCTCTTGCTCCCCAGCGGGCTCTACCTCCTCACAGCATGAGCCCTTCCACAGTATCCTGGTTTTTTCAGGGGCCCTTTGAACAATGTTTTAAAACATGAGACCAGGAAGGGAACAACGCCCCAGTCCGAGATCAAACAAGGTCCTGGTGTTCCCTGGTCCCTGACGGGCTCAACCCCACACATCTTAGGGACCAGAAGGCTGCAGGCGGGGCCGAGGGGGACTGCAGGCCAAAAGGCAGGATGGGGAAGATTCCTTCCATTGAGCCATTTGGTGACAGTAAGTATGGTGACAGAGTGATGCTGCTCAGGTGAGGGGGAAGCGGGGTCATTCTGGGAACACATGAGCCTGTAAAACCCTGGCGGGATTCAATCTGGAAGGAGGGGGCAACTGATAGAAACTGCTGAGAGCTTGCAGCTTTTAAAGCCCCTCTAGTGACAGGATCTTTGGAAGCTTTGCAAACCCTGACCACGCAGCCAGCCAGCCACCTCCCAGCCCCTGGCTGAGTGCGCTTCTGCTGCATCAGAACAAACCCACTGACGAATAGCTCGTCCTCACCCTGCCCCTGGCACTGCCCTCTCCTGACTCTGTGCCTGCCTTCCTCAGAAAGGAACTTCCATCAGAGCAGGGCGCGTGGGCATGTGGGACCAACAGCCCGCATGATAATCCCAACTTGGCTACTCGTGTTTATCCTCTTTGAGTCTCGTGTTCTAATCTGCCAAGGTGGAAATAAAAAAGAGTTGGTAGGAAGATTAAATGAGATGATGGATGCCGATCCTGGGTACAAAAACAGGGGCTCCACAAGGGCTGGTCCCCACCTTCTGTCCTCTCTGTGGTTCTCCAGCACCATATCAATTCGGGGAGGATGCAGACCAATGGGAGTTTAGTTAAGCATTTGGAGAGACATGGGCGCATCTGTATACAGCAGCCAGCGCTGAGGTTCACAGAATCCCCTCTAACCAGGACATGGGTTGCTGCCCACCCTGCCCAACTTCCCTCACCTCTACCAGTTGATACTGTCTCTGCTGACAGACCCTGTTGACAGGGCCACTTTGTTTTACCACTCCAGGGGGGCGCTACTCATGCTTCATTTCATGTGTCCTGGAGGAAGCACTATTCAACACACTCATAGGAATGACATCCCCAGCAATGGGCACTGAAGCCCCTCTAAAGCCTTCCTTTACTGTTATCTCTTTCATTTAGACTTTTCTGAGGCTTCCCAGGGCTTCTCCCTTCTTTGGAAGCCCACAATAGTTCATCTGCACTTCTTTCATGACCTCATCAAATTTGGACTCCATTTTACTTAGAGTAGGTGTCCACCTTTCTATGTAAAATTTCAGGGATTGGATTTTTTGGATTTTTTTTTCTTTTTCTTTCTTTTTTTTTTTTTTTTTTTTTTTTTTTTTTGGTACCGGGGATTGAACTCAGGGGCAATGGGGCACTGAGCCACATCCCCAGCCCTATTTCATATTTTATTTAGAGACAGGATCTCACTGAGTTGCTAAGTGCCTCACTGTTGCTGAGCCTGGCTTTGAACTCTCCATCCTCCTGCCTCAGCCTCCCAAACCATTGGGACAACAGGCGTGGGTCACCGCACCCAGCCAGGGATTAGATCTTACCTTTCTATTTTCTATACTACATAGGACAATTTGTTTTATGAAGCTGGTATTACTCAGTTAAAGGAATTACCAAAAAGAAAACAGTTTTTTCCATTTTAAAAACCTTAACCCTTATCTCAAAATGGACCATAGAGCTAAATGTAAGAGCTAAAACTGTAAAACTTCTAGAAGAAAACTTGGAAGAAAATCCTTTTGACTTTAGGTTAAGCAAAAATGTCTGATCTAGGAACCCAGAAAGCATGAATCATAAAAGAAAAGAAATTGATGTGTTGGGCTTCATCAATATTTAAGACATCTGCTCTTTGAAAGGCCCTAATACAAAAATAAAAACACAAGCCACAGACTGCAAGAAAATATTTGCAAAATATCTAACTGATAACGGATGTCTAGTCAGAATATATAAAGAACTCCAAAAACTCAATAATAAGACAAATGACCCAATTTTTTTAAATGGGCAAAAGAATTAAGCAGACATTTCACAAAGGAAGAGCTACAGATGGCCAAAAAGCATGTGAAAAAAATGTTCAACATCATTAGTCATTAGGGAAATGCAATTAAAATCACAATGCAATACCATTAAACATCTATTATAATGGCTAAAATTAAAAAGACTGACAATCCCAAGCACTGGCAAGGATATAGAGTAACTATAACTCTCATACACGGCTGGTAAGAATGTTAAATGGGACAGCCACTTTGGAAAGCAATCTGACAGTTTCTTACAAAGTTAAATATGCACTCATGACCCAGCGATCCCACTCCCAGACATCTGCCCAAAGAAATGAAAACATATGTCCACACAAAGACCTATATGTGAATGTTCATAACAGCTTTATTCATAATGGCCAAAACTGGGAAACAACCCAAATTTTCATCAGTCGCTAAATGAATAAGCAAGTTGTGATATATCCATACAGAAGAAGACATTTATACATGCAATAATACAGGCGAATCTTAAAGGCAATTTCATTGTATTAGTTTCTTATTGCTGCTATAACAAATTGCCCCAAATTGAGTGGCTTAAAACAATACAAACGTTATTTTCTTACAGTTCTGGAGGCTACAAGTCCACATTTAGTCTCACTGGAATAAAGTCAAGGTATTGGCAGGTCTGGTTTCTTCTGAGGAGAAAATGTGTTTCCTTATCTAGAGGTGACCTGCATTCCTTAGTTGATGGTCCCCCTCTCCAAAGGCCAGCAATGACTCTCCAGTCTTTCTCTCCCTTAACCTCTGCTTGAAGGAGCAGAAGTTTGGTCAAAGGCACAGAGGCATGCTGGGTTTAAGAAATTTACAAGTAGTTCCATATTTCCAGGGTGTATAAAGTGACATTTCAAAGGTAAGTAAACTGAGATTCAAGAAAATCAAGTATCTCACCCCAGGTCCAAGACATGTGAAGTTGTGTTCAACCCCAAGGCCTCTGAGTCCAAATCCAGAGTTTTTCCTAGTGCATGAGAGTCCTCCGATTTCCCTGGCTTGACCTTGGAGGTCTCAGGCTAGGGGGGCAGATCAGAATCTTACCCCCATCCCAACCCTTACACCACAGTACCTATTAACTAAGAAAACAGAACTGGGCCACCCGACCCTAGCAGTGCCTCACCTTCCTCATCTGTAAGATGGGCAGGGTGGAAAATCAGCCCTGCCTGTCACATCAGTGAATTAAAAGAGAAAAAGAAGCAGTATGTATATAAGCATTTTGGAAACTTTTAAATGCTTTACCAAAACATGAGACATTGCTCTGATTATACTCTCCAGGAATGGCAAAAATTTTCTCCAAAAGTGTATACTTTTTATTTCTTTTAAACGTCATCTCTTTGAAAGTCAGTCTCACCTCCTGTTGCCTTTCTTTCTGGTTAAAGTAGAGATGTTCTATCCAGCACTTCAACCTGAACCTCAAGGTCAATCTTTACTTTAATTCCTCCTTTCAGCTTTTTGAAATCAAGAACCATGAACTCCCCACCTCACCTCACTCCTACCCCATTCCACTCTCTCTACAATCAGTCCCTCTTTAAAGCTCAAAATTGCCAGTACCCACTGTCAGTCCCCAGCCCTCTGGTGGCTCCTCAATCAGAAGCAACTGCATGATCCTGAAGCACCACTCCAATGGGATCCTCAGGACCTCCTCAGTGGACAGAGGCTGGGCTCTTCCAACCCCTGCCCCAGCTGGACTCTCCAGCTCTCCTCCCAGGACTCTCCCACCCCAGGCAAGCCCAAGCAGTGCATTTCTTAATAGTTCTACCCTCTTCCCACTTTTATCCCCCGTTATATCTGGGAACTTTCTTTCCCATTATTAAATGAGCTGGTGGGTTGGGGGTGCATCAAATTATACTCTCAACTCTCACACAAACCTAATCATATTCCAAGGGAATTAAAGAAATGAGGTTTAAAAAGAAAAAAAAAACTTTTCAACAACCTAGTAGAGAGAGTTGGAGGTGTAGCTCAGTGGTAGAGTGCTTGCCTGGCATTCATAACACCCTGGTTCCATCCCCAACACTGAAAACTTTAAAAATTAGTGGATTGAATAGGTGAATACTAATCTGATAGCTGATTAGGGGTTGGAATTTCTAAGGTACATGACAATAGAATAAATCAGAGGATGATAATAATAATAATAATAATAATAATAATAAATGTCTATAGTTAATGCTTACTTATTTATTTTAACTATTTACTTATTTATTTATTTTAAGCAGATATCTGTATTACAAAATAAACAGCCTCAACCTTTATTTCATGCCATAGCCAAAAAAACCAACTCAAAATGGATCCTGGAGTTAAACTGAGGGCTAAAATTATAAGACTTCCAAAAGAAGGCATATGGAGGATGATCTGGGGTGCAGGCACAAATTCTCAGGACACAAAAATCAAGAACCACAAAAGAGGGAAAAAAAATTCAGACATCACCAAAATTTAAAATTTCTGCTCTTTCAAAGATACTGATAGAGATAAGATAATGGTTGCACAACAGTGTGGGCATAGTTAATGCCATTACATTGTATAATTAAAATGGATTTTTTTTATGGTGCTGGGGATTGAACACAGTGTCCTGACAAGCTAGGTAGGTGTCTACCTCTGAGCCACATCAGAGTCCAAAAATGGCATCTTTCATACTATATATATTTTTTAACCACAATTTTTTAAGGTACTGTAAAGATTAACAGGCAAAGCACAGAAAGAGAGAAAGTATTCATAGTGTATCTATGTGTACATAGTACATATACTCATGGAACACACATATAATACGTAAATGTACACGTGTACATGGTACATGTGTGATACATATCTGTACCCACATATATGACAAAAGACCTACATCCAGAATATATTAAGAACCCTAGCAACTCAGCAATAAGCAGACCAAAAAAAAAAAAACAGTAAAAAATAATGGGCAAAACTTTGAACAGACGTTTCACGAAAGAAGACAGACAATGATACGGCAAAATATGCTCAGTATCATTAGGCATTAGCAAAATGTAAATTAAAACTGCCATGAGATACCATTTACACCTGCTAAAATTAAAAAGACTGAAAAGACCAACTGCTAGTAAGGATGTATAACATCTAAAAAACTCATACATTGTTGATGCGGACACAAAAAGGAACAACCACTTTGGAAAAATATATGGCAATTGTTTATAAAGAACCATGCTCTTGGGCTGGGGCTGGGGCTCAGTGGTAGAGTGCTTGCCTACCGTGTGTGAGGCACTGGGTTTGATTCTCAGCATCGCATATAAATAAATAAAATAAAGGTCCATTGAGAAATGTCCCTCTAAGTATGCCCCCCCAAAAAATACTTATACACAAATGCTAATACCACCTTACACATAATAGTCCAAAACTGGAAACAACTCACATGTCTATCAACTGATGCACAGAGAATAAATTGCAATTCATTCATAAAATGGAATACTCTCAGCAATAAAAAAAGAACAAGCTACTAATACACACAGCAAGGATAAGTCTTTAAAAAAAAAAGAAAAGAGGTTGAGTAAAATAAGTTAGATTCAAAAAAGTATATATTGTGTGATTCTGTGTAAATGAAATTTTCAAGCCAGCAAAACTAATCTATGGTGACAGAAAGCAGATAAATGGTTGCCTGAAGCCACAGATGGAGTTGACTGCAAAGAGGCACAGGGGAACTATTGGGGATAATAAAAGTTTTCTGTTGTGGTTACATAGGTAACATAGGTGTGTACATTTGTCAAAACTCTTAGAATTGTGTACTTAAAATGAGTGTCTTCTGTTGAATGTATGTTATACTATATTAAAGTTGGTTTTGAAAGAACTTTTTAAAGTCAAACACAAACTGGTGAAAATGTCTGCCATACGTGTGAGACATATGACAAATTATACAAACTTAAATAAAAAACAATAAGACCTTAATAAATAAATGACCAAAGGATACACACAAGCCACAAGAAAAAAAGAAGAGTTAAATAAGTGTAGGGTTTAGGTATGAGCTCTCCCCAAAAGCCCATGTGTGAGACCATGCAAAAAAGTCCAGAGGTGAAATGATGGGGTTGTGACAGCCATAATCTAAGCAGAGCATTAATTCACTTAAATGGATTAACTGAGTGGTAACTGTGGGCAGGTAAGGTAGAATGTGGTTGGAGGAGATGGGTCCCTTGGGGGCGTGCCTTTGGGGTTTATATTTTGTCCCTGATAAATAAATGCTGTCTCTACAAATGCTCTCTCTGCTTCCAAATTGTCATATCCGGAGCTCTTTTCTCTGTCACCCCCTCTGCCTTGATGTTCTGCCTCCCCTCTGGCCCAAAGCAATGGAGTTGGCTGTCTATGGACTGGGACCTCTGAAACCATGAGTCCAAATAAACTTTTCCTCCTCTATGTTGTTCTTGTCATGTCTTTGGATCACAGGGATGAAAAAGCTGAATAAAACAAGTAAAATAGTTGTACCGTATTTCAATACCAAATGAGCACATTTTTTTTAATGTGTTTTTGTTTTAATGAAATTAAACATTGTAGGGAAAGGTGGGCTTTCTGCTGACAATTTAAATACTTCTGAAATACAATTAAGAAATAAGGTCCAGAGCCTTATCTAACCCATTTCTAGGAAGCTATGGTAAGGAATGATCAAAGATGAACAATCAAAAGTAGCGATTAATGTACAAGAATTTTTGTTACTGACTTGTTTATACCAATAAGAAATAATCCAGGATGAACCACTGAGTAGACAAACACTGAGAGATCAATATGATGAAATATCAAATATTTGTCCATGGTAAGAACTTAGCAAATATTCTTTACTGCGTGTAATTTATATACTGTATAAGAACTGTAAGAAAGAGTGGAATGGCTAGATGATTTATATTCACAGCTAGACAAAGGTATATGCAATTTTTTTTTTTTAATACTGGGGATTAAACCCAAGTCACTTAACCACTGAATAATACTCCCAGTCCCTTTATTTTTCTTTCCCAATTTTTTATTTGAGACAGGGTCTCACTAAATTGCTTAGGATCTCTCTGTTGCTGAAGCTAACTTTGAACTTGCACTCCTCCTGCCTCAGTTTCCTAAATCGCTGGGATTACATGCATGCACCATCACATCCAGCAAGATAAATCCTTCGTTGTAGCAAAAATTGGAAATTATCTAATTATACATCAAGAGAGGTGAGATTAAATAAACCATGGCATATCCAAACAATGAATACTGCATATCTGTTAAAAATAGGACAGATGTATACCTGTTGCTATGAAATAATCTCTGATCTATATTTAAATTTTAAAAAGCAAGGTGCAGAACAAGGCTTTGGAATGCAGCTCTTTGAAGAGAGAAAAGAATAAAAGGATAGATACATATTTGTGTCCATAGACTATCACCAGAAAGATTCAAGGAAGAAACAAAACCGGTACACTGCTTTGAAAGATCAGGGTCTGAGGTCATGGGAACAGAGGTGGGAGGTGAACTTAGATTTACTCTTCTCTCTTTGCTAAATGTGTGGATTTCTTTCCATACCCAGGACCTTCTTTTTCAAAAAAAAAAAAAAAAAAACACCACAAAAAAAAAAAAAAATCACACACATGTTTTTGAAAGTGTACAGGTTGAATTTTGTCCTCCAAAAACTCTTAGGTTGAAATACTAACATCTAGTACATCATAATATGATTTTGTTCAGAAACAGGATCATTGTAGATATAATTAGTTAAGATGAGGCCATTAGAGTAAGTCCCAATCCAATATGTCTAGTGTCCTTATAAATAGGGGAAATTTGGACACAGACACAAACACCATGTGCAGATGAAGAAAAGATTATAGCAATGCTTCTGCAAGCCAATGAACGCCAAAGACGGCCAGCAACCACTAGAAGCTGGGAGAGAGCCCTGGAACAGACTTCCTCATTGCCCTCAAAACAAACCCACCCTAATAATATATTAGACTTGATTTAGACTTCTGGCCTCCAGAATCAGGAGGCAATATTTTTCTTTTGTTTAAGCCACCTAGTTGTGGTGCACCTGTTACGTATTTCCCTCAACCATTAGGGATTCTGTGGGGTTCCTAACTATCAGAGCAATGAGAGAAGGATTCAACACCACCTCCATCGACTCCTCCAGCACAGACTCCAGATCCCCAGCAAGACCTCACCCAATTTCCCAGAATCCCTTACTCCCATCAGACTAGAAGCTTCCTCCCAGAGGCCTTTCCTTTTCTCATCCTTACTGTTACCAGGACAAAAAAGCAACATTAAAGTCTTGGTCATAAAAACCAAGTCAGCTAGGAGGAAACAGAGCATGGAGGAAAGGTTTTAAACTCACCAGAGCCTGTAGCTGAGCTTTCAAAATGGCAGCTGGGTCTAAACCTGCTTTTGGTCTAAACCTGCTCACTCAAACCTCCCTCCCGCTTCCCAAGGGGTGTCCATAATCACTAGCACAGACACCTGCAAATGTGGAATTGGGGCCTTCCTTTTTTCAACAATTAGGGAGGTGAGACCAGAAAGATTCACCCCCAATGCCAGAGGAAAAAGTTAAGAGAAAGTAAAGAGGGGGAGACAGACCTTGGCTGCAGCGGGCAAGGACATGGCGGGCTCGCCTCAGCCCCTATCTCAGCTATTCTGCATTCCCAACTGGCTTGGCCAACATCCAGAGAGACTCCAGGCTGGTGAGTCTGTGAATGTGAGACAGAGATAAGCCAGGCGGCGAGGGGGAGCTCGCCCGCAGTTATATATGGGCTGCAGCGCTGCTGTGGTGAGGAGTCAGGGGAATCTTCCATTTCCAAGGCATTTGCTGCACTCCATCCTGCTCCCCAAGATTAAGAATCCTCTTTCTTGGCTTCCTCCCACTCCCTGGTCTGTAACTAAGCAGTTACCTTGAGAACATGAAAAAAACAGGGGTTGGGGAGGTTGTATGATTTTTTTTTTTTTTTAAGGTAACATGTTAAAATCACCTTGACTCTGGATACTTGTTTGTAATAAAACAAAGAGGAGGGAACTTTCGTTCTTTTTTAGTTATGGGACAGCCACCCAGTGCATGCATGGTGAGAGATAGGAAGGGCCAATCTCCAGCTGTGCCCTCAGCAGGGGACATGCTTTGGATGCTCAGAAAACAGTGAGCTTCCTTCCAACTGGAGGGAAGAGGGATGCATTTGGATAATCAAAATGGGAGGAAGGCCTTCTAGAAGGGTGGGCGGGGTGGGGGGGGAGCAGTGTGAGTAGGAAGGAGGATTCTATCTCCTGGCAATAAGGGAAGCTGAGGGAAAGACAAAGAAATGTCTTAGAGAAGCTGAGGGATCCAGTGCTGGAAGCTTATCTACCTTTCCAACTCCAAGTCGCCCCTACATTTGTCCTATGTACCCTCCAAGAAGAGCAAAATCCACCCTCACCACATGGGGCAACAGCAAAGTCTGAAAGAAAAGAATGTCTGCCCCAAGCCTTGCCCCAGGGTCAGACGCCTGGAAAAAATTCCTGGGATTATTTGGTGTTGTCTAAGATGGATTTGGAGCCACCCAGACTGGAAGAGCAATGTGGCTTTGGTCTAGGACTGCCAGGTCTGGTCTGTGGCAAGCTAAGGGCTCTTTCAGGTCTAAATACTTGCTATTCACCAACAGTTGTCCTCCCCTTCCTTGACCCCTGTTCACTGAAATCCTCAAAAATCATCTCCATGAAGCTCTCCTGATCCCCTCATTCTGAATTCACACCAATGCTCCTTGAGCTCCTTCAACAAGTTCCTCCTGTCTCTATTTCCATTTATGCCTTCCTGCCTTATCTTGTAATTAGGCTCACTCACCTCTCAGATGTGCAGAACCAGGTCTTACCTGGCTTTTAAACACCATTCCACAACTCACCACACCCCAGCTCTTCTCCAGGGCAGACACTCAGTAAATAAAACATAGAATTTGAATACACAAGGAGGACACTACTGACATTCCTAATTCCTAGTCCATTCATTCATTCATTCATTCATTCATTTGTTCATGGAACGTGTGAGAGTCTAATACCTGCCAAGATAGCTCATCCCCTCCTGCACAGCACACTCTGAACTCTACAGTCATTCACCTAAAAGTAAGCTCAGTGTCACTCAGTGTCAACTGAGGGCTTCTATTACATAAAAATATGACCGCAGCAGACTGGGTACAGCCTCCATCCCTTTGTCTGTACCTGTCCAGATGGAGTGTCACACCCTCAAGAAGGCACCTGGGGGAGACAAATTTTCTGGGGTGTGAGTGAAGGTCTCCAAGGCTCTGCCAGCCCACCTAGCAGGGGAGCCTGAAATATCCCCATCACAGAGAAGGCAGGGTTAACATAACTCTCATCCTAAATGCACAGTACTTGGGGAATATACTAAATAAAGAGCTGGTAACTTGGAGTTGGGTGAAGGGAGCTCCTGAGAAGTCTTCTCGGCAGAGTAGAAGATGTGGTCATGGAAGCAGGAGAATTAGCTGAAGGTTGTGAGAAAAGTCTGCCCCTACTAGGAGATCAATAAGTGCAAATTACTTGAGAAGCTGGTGTGTCCAGGAACTGCTCTGTTATGAAGCAAAACTACAGAGGGAGGCGGCGGGGTAGGAGAGGAAGGGGGCAGGAGCAGGACAGTCATTTATCTCAGAGGTCTCTTCCCACTCCAAAATTGTAGGATTCTAATCTGAACCTCCCCAGCCAAGAACTTGAAAAAGTTGTCTGAGATTGGGCGACATTTGGAGAGAAAGTTGAATGGCATGTCAGATAATAAGCCCAGAAGAAATTCTGAAGTCAAAACAAGGGATAAATTTTCTTTATCTAAGACATGCATCAAAGCAGCTTGCTGCCGTCTGCCCAGCCTGGGAAGATGATAATGGGTTTTAATGGCCTGTAAACAATAGCACCAGCCTCTGTAATAAAGTTTAGCCAATTAATCCTTTAGGCTTCATCCCAGCCGTCTGCTGCTCCACCACCCCCCTTCTGTGCCAGGGTAACTTTCAGAGGTCTGAGAAGCAAAGGGATCTAACCCCAAGTCTCATTGCCTCTGAGAACTCAGGTGTCCAGAGAATGAAATCCATGGGGTAATAGGGAGGGTTCCCCAGAGGGAATATCCAGGAAGAATGGTCTTTGCCATGATCTAAGTATAAGGAGGAAGAAGGACTTTTAGAAAGAGAGAGAAAGAGAAAAGAGCATGGTGCACCAAGGAATTGGTGCAAGAGGTAAAGTTCATTCTTACGCAGTGAGCTCATGCATTCATTTGACAAACATTCATGCTATGTTCAGACACTTCAGAGGGTGCAGAAGATTACAGAGAAATCACCCGCCCTCAGTGGAATCAGAGCCTGGGGGTGGTTTGGGAGTAAGATACGGGGACTGGGGACGCAGCTCACTGGTAGAGCATATGCTTAGCATGGGGATCTGGGTTCAACTCACAGCACCACAAAAAAAAAAAAGACAAAGAAAAGATACCTTCAGAACTGTCAATCATAAATGTTAACACAGATAGTCCTTGCAAAGGACTGCACAAGTCTCATCGTCTTTTTCTATTTCGTTTCTTCTTTCATGTACCATGTTCTATTTGGGATGATCAGGGAAGGCAATATTCAGAAAATAATCAAAAAGATGAAACACACAAGAGAAAGAAACCCAAGGCTCCCGCCACAGCTCTCTCTACCTTCAGCCCTATTTCTGGAAAAGAAAAAGATGCCTTTTCACTACAGGCCCTTGAGCAAGGCTGAGGCCACTGAGTCGCAATTCCCTGGTGTTTGCTTCCTGCACCGACAAGTCTTGTTTGTGCCAAATCGTGCAAAATTCTGGCCACCTAGGCTTTTCCACTTGGTACTCCCAGTACTCAACAATCATTTCCCTTATTTTTAGAAATAGAGTGTGTACTGGTGATAAAATGGAGGAAATTCTACCGTTTTTCATCCATAGTTCAAAGGTTAGTAACCTCTACTTGGGAAACAATGACGGAGACCTTGCATCTGTGGGACCTCGCATTTTTTCAAAGTTCTTCAATAACCAACATCTCATGTTCCTGCCCCAGGCAAACCTGGATAGTAAAAAGGATGAACAAAATTACCTCCTGTTATGGTTTGGATGTGAGGTGTCCCCTAAAATCTCTTGTGTGAAACAATGCAAGAAGGTTTAGAGGAGAAATGGTTGGGTTGTGAGAGTCTTCACCCAATCACTCAGTTAATCCTCTGATGGGACTGAGTGGTAACTGAAGGTAGGAAGGGTGTGGCTGGAGAGGGGGGCATTGGGGGCATGGCTTTGGGGTACACCTTTTGTATCTGGTGAGCGGAGTCTCTGCTTCCTGATCATCATGTGAGCTGCTTCCCTCTGCCACACTCTTCCACCATGATGTCCTGCCTCACCTCAAGTCCCAAGGAATGGAGTCAGCCTTGTATGGACTGAGACCTCTGAAATTGTGAGCCCCTATATAAACTTTTTCTCCCTTAAAATTATTCTGGTCAGGTCTTTTAGTCACAGCAGTGAAAAAGCTGAGTAAAACACCTCTGCTTTAAATTTTCCCTCTTTCAACCTTCTTTTTTTTTTTTTTTTTTTTTTTTAACTCAACAAAAAACGGTTGAGCTCACACCATGTGCTAAGCCCCATGTGGGTGTGAGGGCTCCAAGACAGACCAAGCACAGGCCCCGCTTCAACAGGTCCACAGAACAGTGAGGAAGAGAGAGGAGGGGATGGACTTTCTCTAGAGCCTGGAGAAGCTTCCAGAGATGATTCAGAGAAGCCTTAAAAGATTCGTTTGATTTTGCCAGGTGGAACAGGAAAGAAAGAAAATTCCAGGGAGCTGGGTCAGCAGTTTGTGCTCAGAGAAGAATGAGCCATCTCCAGTGTCCTGGCCATGGGGTGAGCGGCGATGAAGGGCAGAGACTGAGAAGAGAGGCAGGGCCCCAGGATCCAGCCAAGAACGCCTTGCCAAGGCCTTCGGACTTCACCCTCTGGGCAATGAGGAAGCCACTGAAGGGTTTTCACGGAGGTAGGCGACATGATCAGATTTATGTTTTAGCAAGACTATTCCAGCCACTGGGTGGAGAGTGCACTGGAATGGGACTCCAGAAGCATTTCCAAAATCGAATCAACAGGATTAGGTGGCCCAATGGAGGGAAAAGGAAAGGGCAACATCAGAGACAGCTGTCTCCTTGGACTTGTGGGGCCCTCGTCCAAGATGGGAAAGCCAGAGTCGGAAAAATTAAGTGCCTTGCCTAAGGTCGTATAAGTTCCCTAATGACAGAGACTCTAGGCAAGAACTTAAATTCTTTCCAATAGAAACCCCTTGTTTTGCCATGTTTTCATCTACCAGTGAATAAATTTAAACATCTTTTTCTTTATTTTATTTATTTATTTAATTTTTTTTGGGGGGGGGGGTACTGGGAACTAAACCCAGAGGTGCTTTACCACTGAGCTACATCCCCTGTTCTTTTTATTTTGTTTTATTTTATTTATTTCGAGATAGGGACTCACTAAACTGCCAAGGTTGGCCTCCAACTTGTGATTCTCCTGCCTCAGCCTCCCAAGTGGCCAAGATTACAGGTATGCACCACCCCATGGGGCAATTTCACCATCTTTTGCCAGGTTTTCCTTGCTCCCGACTTCATGATGATTCACTTTTCATCCTGTGGAGATCATTCAGATCATATCATCAGGGGAAATTCCTTTTGACCTCTCAACAAGCCCTGGCAATACTGGCCTAGTACGCACAAGTACTAGGCAATAAGTGACCAATGATTATCATTAACGCAGACTCCAGGAGAACCAAGTAAGGTCACCATGGTCATTGCAACATGAGACCTTCCTTCTTTAATTCCTACTAAACTGCATTTTTTATGTAATTCTCGGATCAAGTAATTCCTAGAGTTTGGATTACAGCATACAAGAAATTTCTAATGATAGCAACAAAAAATTTGAGAAATCAACAATAGTCTTGCCAACTTTTTTTTTTTTTTAATGTCATTGTTTCTTAAAAAGAGGACATTTACATTTGCAGCATCATGGAAGGATCTTGGAGAACATGTGTTAAATGAAATAAGCCAGGCACAGAAAGACAAATGCCATGAGTTCCTGCTCATAGGTGAGAGCTAAAAAAGTCCAACTCACAGTTGAGCATAGAACAGTGGGCACTAGACATTAAGAAGGATAATGGGGAGAGAGGACAGATGGAGGTGAGATCAAGTACTACAATTAAGATAAGACAAATAGGTCTAATGTTCTATAGCAAGAGAAGGTGTCTCTATTACTATAAAGCACTGAAAGAAAAGCGTTCAGGTTTCCCAATATAAGGAAATGATAAGTGTTTAAGGAGATAGACATATTAATTACCCTGATTTGAGCATTACACATTATATACATGTATCAAATTATCATACTGTGCCCCATAAATACATGTACAACTATTAAATGTTAACAAAAAAAGAAATTTTAATACATGTCCTCAAAGTCAGAATAATATAATTTTAAGATGAAAGGTAATCTTTCAAATTAAATCAGAGTTCCTCAACTTCTGAACCAGATCAATCTTGGGGGTTTGGGTGGGGAAATGTGTAAAGGACCTATGCACTGTAGGAGGTAAATTTAGCAGGATTCCCAGCCACTAGACATTATATGTCAGTAACACTCATTGTTTGTAACAACCCAAAAAAATATCTCCTGGCATTTCCAAATGTCCCCCAGGCATAAAGTTGGCCCAGTTGAGGACCACTGTACAAAATAAAATGATCTTTATTAGATATCCAGTTATAGTATCCTTATATTTTGAAACAATAGAAATGATCACCAACTGGTATCAGTCCAGAGACAAGCCTTTGGAAGCAACAGACCCAGAGGTACGGAATGTGAGATTTGAAATCACACTTGATCTCTATCTTTACCCATTGCCTGACATGGGGTTGAGTGATTTCTCGAAAGAACCCTTCTCTTTCCTGCAGAATGAGGACAACACAGCTTCATCATCCTATTGGGAACGTAAGATGGAGTAGCCATAACACACTTGGCATGTGATGTTGGAGGAGGTTCACCAACTACTAATATCATTTCCACTTCTACAACACACAGCACAGTGCCCGGTACATATTAATGACGGCTACTCAAATTTAAGACTTTATAGGTAAAAGAACCTTGAACGTATTGTGATGGGTCTTCAATAAACAATTATTAAATGAATAAATGAATCCCCAATCACCCTGCTCTCAAAAGTTCCTTTCCTCAATCCTGATACACCAAAGTCCTTTTCGCCTTTACCAGAAGGTTCTCAAATTATACTCATGGAAAATAACTCATAAAATGAGTCTGGCCAGTCTAGGACCTCTGACCTGGGTGCTCTGGATAGGACATTGTGGAAACCTCCTGTAGGCAGTATCAGTACCCAAGTCCCTGCCTGGACTTTGACTAATTCTTATTCCCATCTGTGAAAATGTAGCCTGGTCTTAAGTCCAGACCTGAAAGTTGCTAGTGACCTCAGTATCTTCAGGTTGCTGCTGTCTGTCCTAGATATTTGACCTGGAGGTGGGCCAGGGACAGAAAAAGGAGGTGGCAAAATCCTTGAACAAAAGTAGCCATAAAAGGGCGTGGTGGGGGGGGGAGCCAGGCAAACAAGCTTGTGACTCAAAGAAACGTGGTGGGGGAGGGGACACAAGCCTCTCTGTGCTGTTGACTTGGCAGCAAGCAGGTCAGAATTTCTGCTGCTTGTCTGTCCCCATCAAGCCCACCTCCCCGCCTCTGCAGACAAAGTGCTGGTAGCTCATAGAAGGGAAAAAAACGATCCTTGTTATAAACCAGATGCAGTCCTGGCCAAAGCCCAGCAGGCAATAAATTTCTGGGGTTCATCTCACAAGTACATTAAGTATCTTCTGACAATTTCCCAAAGGACTGAGGTTTTTCTGGCCATCTCAGGGCTATGGGGCGTTCAGTATAAGGAGGGGCTTAAAGAGCAGGTGGTCCAAGCCTTCACTGTATAGATGGGGAAACGGAAGCTTGGAAAGAGGGAGGAACCTACTCAGGATCATCAACTGTGCTCATTCAGGTCAGCACGGAGCCAAGAACTCAAACCTCCAGTTTTGGCACTGAGTTTTGCCAGAGGATTAAAAACATACCAAGAAGAGGAAGGTGTACTGTGAACTAAATCTCACCCTTCCTGAAAACAGAGGTGATCACATTGGCAGCCTCCAAAGAGGAGAGGATGAACCAGTTCTCAGAAGGGCCACGGATCTAGTCCCATGGCTTCTCCATCCATTTGGAAACCGTAAGAGAATAAATCACCTTTCACAGGAGAATTAAGCAACTTCTTTCTCTGACCTATCCATGTCACCTGTCATCTCTGGATTATTTGATACAAGGACCTACATACAAGGAGAACCATTAAGACCATTTGGGGGCTCTGCGGGGGTGGGGAGTACACACATGCACACACGTGTGCACACACATACACACATGCACGCACTTACACAGAAAGCACGCATGAATAAAGGGTAAGAGATCAAAATGACACAGCAAAGTGCTGGTAAATGATGAGTCTAAGCAAAGTGGACGGGGAGTTCATTACACTATTCTCACAACTATTCAGAAGATCTGATATTTTTCTAAGTAAAAATTTGAGGGAGAAAGAGAAAGCACTAAATAACAACCTGAGGCAAATTAAATTTGTTATATAGGGGCTGGGGTTATGGCTCAGTGGAAGAGCTCTTTCCTAGCACATGTGAGGCACTGTGTTCCATCCTCAGCACCACATAAAAATAAATAAATAAAACCAAGGTATTATGTCCATCTACAACTTAAAAAAAAAAAATAAGTTTCAGGAAATGGAGGATGGACTCTTTTTTTTCTTTTTCTTTTTCTTTTTTATTTATTTATTTATTTATTTATTTTTGGTAGATGTAGATGGACAACATACCTTTATTTTATTTTTATGTGGTGCTAAGGATCGAACCCAGTGCCTCACATCTGCTAGGCAAGTGCTCTACCACTGGGCCACAACTCCAGCCCAGAGGATGGATTCTTTAAAAAAAAAAAAAAGAATCCTTAAAAAAACAGAGAGAGGACTGGGGATGTGGCTCAAGTAGTAGTGCGCTCGCCTGGCATGCATGAGGCCTGGGTTCGATCCTCAGCACCACATACAAACAAAGATGTTGTGTCCGCTGAAAAAAACTGAAAAATAAATATTAAAAAATTCTCTCTCTCTCTCTCTAAAAAAAAAAAAATAGATAGATATAGATACATATAGATACATATATGCATATGCATACATATGCATATATATATATGTATCTATATCTATTTATATATTTTAAAATATACATGTATATTTTTTAAAGGATTTATATAAATATATATACATACATTTATTTATATACATATATAAAGGGAATCACTTCACTTCTTCAGTTTCATTTATTTTCTCTAAGGACTAACATCCTTATAAAATGTTATAAGATATCCCAGAGGTTAAGGGTGTAGGATTCCAAATGAGTATGTGATGCTGATGTTCACAGTAGTCAGTAGCTATGACAACCCTGGGTTCCAAATCTGCTTTCAAATATTTTGTCCCATCAGCTCCCCAAATATATTCATGCTGGTCACATGATATATCCTGTTGTTGGTTCAGAAGGTAACAAAGTAACTACACGTTATACATGGGGAAAAGACAGAATTTTTCCAAAAGAATCCATCATCTTTGCAAGGCAGTTAATGCAATAAAATGCAACTTAATTTCTATTCAGTTTGACATTGTTTTACGTAAACAAATTATTGAAAGAAAATCCATATCCAATTTATATTTAGCATGTCCTCTATTCACAGTAGTACTTATTGGGTCCATAATCCAATGGAAATCTATTCTTGGCCATGTATATAAAATTTACACCAATGCATGGCATTTAAGAAATGGCAGTTGATGGAGAACAACCCAGTCAAGAAACCTCAGGGAATTCCGATGGCTGAAGTAGGTGCTAAGGGGAGAAAGATCAGGGAAATATAAGAGATTGGTAGAGGTCCAATGCAGGAAGGTCTGAATGCTCACAATAGTTGGAATTTACCCTTCAGGCAACAGGGAGTCACTGAAGGGTTTTAAGATGGCAGCATTATCATTGGATCATTTTGTCAAGAGTATGAATGGCTGAGAGTAACCCAACACCAGGGAGAGTCTAGTTAGAATGACAAGGACCTGAACTAAGGCAGTCAGAGTGGGAAGAAACAAATTAGAAAGGGCTGATGAAAAGGAGCAAATGGATAGGATCTGGTGGGAAGAGAGCAGATGTGCCTGAGAAGGAGAAAGGAGTCCAGGTTGACTTCCTTTGACTAATTAAGTGGATGTTGATGCTCATCCAGATGGGAAATCCAGGAGGCAGGGAAGGCTTAGCAAAGGAATGTGCTAAGTTTTAAACATGTCAGTGTTCCAATTGGGTCTATAAATATGGAGCTTCAGAGAGAAGTCCAGTTGGATATATGTATTTAGGAATAATCAACATACATTTGGTGATGGCTGTCATGAATGCAGATGAGGTTAGCTGGGGACAAACTAAGAATAAAAAAAGAATTGGATCAAGAACAGAAACTGGGAGGAAAATATTTAAGGGTAGACAGAGAAGAGGAAACCCCCAAGAACAACTAGGAGCAGCCTAAAAGGCAAAGACTTAAGCCTACTTTTAAGTCACCCACTAATCACCTCCATCTCTACAAGTTCATCATGCTATGCTGGAATAGGGGAAGGAACAAAAATGTGTTAGCAAACAACCCAATTGAAAAAAAGAAAAATGGGTAAAGTATTTGAATAGGCATTTATCCAAAGAAGGTATACAAATAGCCAATAGACCCATGAAAAGATATTCTGCATTACTGCTCATTAAATAAATGCAAATCAAAACCACAATGAGATACCACTTCAAAAAGATAACCACAAGTGATCAGCAAGGGTATGGAGAAATTAGACCTTTGTGCACATTTTAAAATGGTGCAGCCACTGTGGAAAATAGTTTGGCAGTTCCTCCAAAAATAAAATATAGAGCTATCATATGAGTCAGCAATTCGAAACCTAGGTTATGACCCAAGAGACTTGCAAACATACATCTTCACAAAGGTACGTACATGAAAGTTGTTGCTAGTATTATCCATAATAGCCAACAAGTAAAAATAACCCAAGTCTCCACCAACCAATGAGTGGATAAATAAAATGTAGCATATCTACCCAGTGGAATATTATTCGGCCATAAATAGGAATGGAGTACTGGCACATGCTATCGCATAGCTGAACATTGAAAACGTCAGGCTATTAAAGAAGTCAGACACAAAAGGCCACCTAAGTTGTATGGTTCCATCCATATGAAATATCCAGAATAGGGAAAATCCTTAGATCCAGGAAGTGAATTAGTAGTTGCCAGGGGTTGAGGGTGAGAGAATGAGGAGTGTCTGTTTAAAGAGTATGGGATTTTTGGTGGGGAAGGGGGGTGATGGATATGTCCAGGAATTAGATGGCAATAATGGTTGTAAAATATCATACAAAAACTCACTGACTTTTACACTTTAAAACCATTTAAATGGTAGGTCTTACGTTGTGTGAAAATTATCTCAATAAAAAAAATTAAACAGACGCAGTGGCATGTGCCGATAGTCCCAGCTACTGGGGAGGCTGAAGCGGAATGAGCCCTTGAGCCCAGAAAATTAGAGACCAACCTGGACAACATAGCAAAGTGTCATCTCTAAAATAAATAAATAAATAATAAATTCACTTGGCAGAGTTATCCATGGCCAAGAGGAGCTGGGGAGCAGGTTCTCCAGCTGGCAGCAGGGGCTCTGTGCACTGAATACAGAAGCCAAAGGGCATGCTTCTCAGGAGACCCTGAACTGTCTTCCCATACCACAGTGGCGGGCAGGAGGGCCTTTGCCCAAGGGTAGCAGCTGGATGGTCAGTCTCATGACCACTCCTCAATTCAAAGGCCAACTTTCCCACTTCTAAGACAGCAAAATGCCAGGGTGGCAGGGAGACAGACAAGCAAACCCATAGAGAGACAGCAACCAGGCCTGCCTCAAGCATAGTCACCCATATTTTGTGTGTGGGTGTGGGGGGGCGGGTGCTGGGGATTGAACCGAGGGCCTTGTGCATGCTAGGCAAGCACTCAACCAACTGAACTATATCCCCAGCCCCCTCACCCATATTGACAGGAAAGAGAAATGATTTCTGGGCCCAGAGTACCTGGAAGTCCCAGAACACCAACCCCACAGTTCATGCCCCTTATCCAACTCCTAAACTCTTGCACTGTGTTCAAGATACACCTGCCTGAGACAAATTCCCAGCTGCCTCCTGTTGGCATTCTCCCCACGGCTTCTTTATGTACCTGTAGGTGCCTCAGGAAGTTGTTCAGAAACTTTGGTCTCCTTTGGCTTGAGATTCGAAAGTCTTGGGAATTAGCACAACTTACATAGTTTACACCAAGCTCAACACCATCCGCAGCAGAACTCCAGGCCCAGAGCAGGTGGGTGTGGGACAGGAGGCTGGCATTTATCAGAGGGGGTCAGAGTCCTCAGGGGAGAAGGAACTGAGGACGGAGCTCAGGGATTCTGTGGAACTTCCAGAAGACCATCTCCTCTCTCCTCCCTGCTTC
The DNA here is from genome assembly GCF_048772815.1 of Callospermophilus lateralis. Taxonomy (NCBI): domain Eukaryota; kingdom Metazoa; phylum Chordata; class Mammalia; order Rodentia; family Sciuridae; genus Callospermophilus; species Callospermophilus lateralis. Next base: position 30,801,511 of record NC_135307.1, on the reverse strand, counting down.
TTGCTCCCTCTCTCATGCCACATTCCCAAGGCCATCCTGGATACTAGGTGACCGGAGACAAATGCTTCCAAGTGGCACTCCACAGCTGGGGGAGATTGTCAGAGTGAAAGCCTGAGCCCCCGGCCTGCTCTGGCCATTGTGTGAGCAGCCATACCTGTCGGCCTCCCAGCTCTGGCCCCAAAGGAAACAGTAGTGTCGTCTCCCTGGGGGGTCTGACCACCTCAAGGAGAGGCTCTGGATACCCTGATGCCTATTGTGATCTCGCTCCTTTTATCATTCCACCTGGGTGGTCTTTTTTAATTTTATTTGAAGGACATGCTCCTATCCCTGCCTAGGAGTCCACTGGGAGCTCCAGGCCTTAATGTCCCTGAATCTGGGTACACTACACTGTCATGGACCTCAGAAGACTCAACAAACCTCATGGGAATGATTCCCAGAATATCTAGGAAAGCTCTCCTCCAAAGCTGGTCAACCCACTAGATTGAAGAAGAACCAAACAAAACCCATTTCCCCAGGAGGAGGGTGTGAAGTAGGGCCCATCAGCTCTACTCACCTGGCCAGAAGGAAATCGCTTTTTAAGAAAACTAAACGCCAAGAGGAATAAGGATTGGGGTGGGAAATTGGACAGACCCCACACTTTATCATGCATAGAGAACTGCAAAGGAAGAAAGGAAAATAAATCCTGCTGGCTACTTTTCATGCCATCCAGACATAGAGCTTTAGAAGGTTCCAAGCATCTCTTTGGGGTCCTCCGACACACTGGGCACTGTGCCAGGTACTAAACACTTAGCACCAGCCTTTAAGGACCTAATAATAAGATCCCTGCTCACAATCATGACATCTACACAGGCTCATTAAAAAGAACTTCACAGGGCTGGGGATATAGCTCAGTTGGTAGAGTGCTTGCCTATCGTGCACAAGGCCCTGGGTTCAATCCCCAGGGGGAAAAAAAAAAATATATATATATATATATATATATCTCACATATGCTATTTTCCTATATCCTACCCTCCCACATAAGTTTCCCCAAGTAGTTCGTTGCTGTAGTTCAGGTTTACAATGTCACCCAAAGGAACTTCAAGGTAAACTGAGGCTCTGGGAAACCAGGCAGTGTGTCTATGGCCAGGAGGCTCAGTCTACAATCTGTAGGTAGAGAGCAACAGTGCTGGCTGTTGTCACAAATCCTCAAATGGGGACCACAGTTGGCTGCACGAGTTGTCCTCATTCTGTTCCCGGGATCTGTGGTGACTTTTACAAGAAGGCAGCCGGCGGTGGCTCCAGTACCAGCTGCCGCAACCCCACCAAGGGAATGGTGGCCCATCTGCCACGGAGAGGGCAGGGGGAGCCAGGGAAGGCCAGCCCTGCAGCCAGCTGACCTCTGCCGTCAATGGAACCCTTATGAAGCAGACTTGCTCCTGGAAGTCATCAATGCCATTGTTAAAACACAGAATCCTATAAGAGTGGTCCGGCCACACTGCAAACACCCAGATTCATTAAATAAAAAGGGTGATTCTCTTGGTGATAGCAGCACTGTTGTTTTCAGCCAAAATCTTACACAGGGAACTGGCCTTGACTTTCTGGTATATAACAAGTCTATAGATATATATATAACTTCAAGCAGCAAGAAGGAAAAAATTCCATTTTATGAATGAGGAAAGCAAGGTAAAGAAAATTGAAGGAATTGTCCCAAGCCACATCAATTTTCAGAATTGTGATTTTTATATTAATTTCTCACTTTGGAATACTTTGGGTGACGCAGCAAAGGCATTCAGAGATCTGTGTGGATGTCACACTACCAGGCCCCCCAAACAAGCCACTATTATTAGTTGTTCTATGTTTAACGGGACCGGGAGTGCTGCAAGCAGAGGAGGAATAGAGAACCCCAAGAAAGCCCAGGAACTTATTCCCCAAGTGGCCGATGAGACAGCTCTGGGGCCAGATGTCAGAGTCAGTAAAACTGTCCTCCTTTTTAACAGGCCATCTGTCTGTCACCTGTCCTGAGTCAGGACAACAAGATGCCCTACTTTGCTGTGCAGCCCTGGTCCCCTGGGCACAGAGGACTGAATAGGCTTCTCTCTCCTCACACAGGTCAAAAGCTTTGCCATCCAAAACCCAAAACAAGGCCAGCAAGTAGACACAGGAAACAGTCCCTGGGTGGTGGCTCAGTTAGTTTTAATAACAAAACTCACACCTGTGAGCACCCTGCAGCAGTCTCAGCTCGGACTCAGGCTGGCCAGTCCCACTCCCCCCAGAGGCCAGCTCTGAGCTGTGACCAGGCAGTCATGGCAGACCCAAAGGGCAGAAGCTCTGCAATCCAACAGACATGGGCTTGAATCTTGGCACCGCTCACTCACGGTGTGGCCTTTAAGTCACTGGCACCTGTTTTTACCCACCCATGAAATGGAGATTAAAATATCTAACTCTGAGAAATTATGAGAATGCCAGCTCTAGTCTGCACTTCAGAGATGGTAGCTGTGGTTATTGGTTTACTGTGCTCAGCCACCCACTTCTGACCCATGTCCTTTGCTGGCAACATGACCAACCTGGAGAGTAAAGTCTTCAGGGGTACTGAGCACTTGCCCTCTGACCCATACGGGGCTCAGAGTTTTATTCTTACTAAAGTTGTATGTATTCTTTTATGTATACATGTTTACATATGTGTAACTATATAATTTATTCAAGTGGCATTAGGTCACATATGCTATTTTCCTGTACCCCACCCTCCCACATAAGTTTCCCCAAGTTCAGATCTGCAATGTCACCCAATGGCCCATTTATTAAAAAGGCTTGGTCCCCTGCCTGTGGTGCTACTGAGAAGTGATAAAACTTGTAAGAACAAGTCCTAGTTGGAGGAAGTTAGGTCACTAGAGGTGTGCCCTTGAAGCGGACATGGGGACCCCAGCCCTTCCTCTTCCTCTTTTCATTCCCAGACACCACAAGGTCAACAATCGTCTCTACTAAGTGCTCCCACCATGAGGCACCCAGCAGCCACAAGCCTAAAGCAACAGGGCCAGTCAGTCATGGGCTGAAACCTCCAAAGCTGTGAGCCAAATAAAACTTGCCTCTTTATGAGTAGATTTTTCTCAGGTATTTGTAACAGTCATGGAAACCTTACTAACACACTCTCGTAAACATCTTGGCTCAAATCCTTCAACATTTTTCTCCATGTTCATGCAATTTCACACACAAACACACATGAATAGTGGGGTTTTCTGAGCTTGGCTATTGTTGTTTGACAAAAATGGAATGATATATTATACAAACTCTTCTCCATCTTCCTTTTTTAAATTTTGTTATACTTTGCCAAAATCCTTTCAATGGTTCTTTTACGGGTCATGGTAACAAGGTGCGGCAGCTAGTGGACATTCTCCCACAGATTCATTCAGCTTCAATTTTTGGCTACTACAAACAAAAAAGCAATAAATTCCTCTATCATATGTCCTTATCAAAGACCATTTCCTAGCCAGACAAAAAGCTAGGATGCAAAAAAAAAAGGACCTCATGAAAAGGTAATATGGCCCCAAGTCCTTAAAATGTTCCTTAGAATAGGAACCCTCTGCTCCTCAAGGTACCAATCCCCAGGCACCGGTCTGCCTTCTAAATTCTCGCAGGGTCTTCCTGGGTCAAGCCAACCCTACAGGTCTTCATTTCCCATCTGTAAAATAAAAATAATAACTGCCCCAGGCTTCAGAAGTCGAGAGCGCTTTGGCAAGAGATTTTTACAAGGGAGCAGCATTTGAAATAACAGTTTTGCTGTTTTTCTGTAGAATGTTTTATTTTGAGCTTGTTGTTTGGGGATCGGAGAAGAGAGGCAGGCCAAAACTATTAGATTGGATTAAATTCCCTCTGAGACTCAGGGGTCCCTAATTACAAGGTAAGTACCTTGTAAGTACCTAGTTTGGGAAGGCCTTTCATCTCCCTGCATTTCTGAAGCACCTTGCTCTGTGGTCACTTATGAGGGAAAGTTAAGAGCTGGACAGAGGAGCTTTTGACCCTCTATTTACCTAACTTCATCCAGTTTCAAAGAGGGGCAACTATAATTGAAGTTGTGAGCAGAATGATCCAATCATTGAATTTTAGAAAATCAGCAATCTCACAGGTGTTTGATTTTCACTCAAAAGCCCCCTAAGCTGTAACTTTCATTTGAAAAAGATGTGTGGAGGAAGGGTGCAAGGACTTCTTTTTTTTTTTTTTTTTTTTTTCATTTTGCAGGTAGTGTGGCGACTATATTTTTCATTCTTGGGGAGGGAGGGGGTGGGATTTGGCCAGGGTGGGAGAAGAAGATCCAAAAATTTCCATTTCAAGGATAATTCTAGAAATCTTTCAAGAGCCCCCCCTGCAAAAGAAGTAATTTTAGCAATTTGAATGAAAGTATCTGTTTACCATCGAGCTCATAAGCATGAAAGGAGAGTTTGAAACAAGGAAACGCCAAAAGAATTAGTGTTGGTGTTCTTTAAAACCTCAAGTCAAATCTAGATATAGAATAATTTTCTTCATTAACATCAAGATGACGATTGACACCCCTACATTGGAAAAATGTTTGGCAACATCTACCGAACAAAAGCCTACGCCATGCACCCAGCAGTTTCACTGTGACTATACACACTTAAGGTCTCCAAAAGACATGCACCAGCACATCCATAGCAGCACAGCTCACAGACGTCCCAGATCGAAAACTACTGCCTGTCCATCAAAAGTAAGATGGGCAAACAAATCATGGTATATCAGACTAGTATAGAGTACTATAGAATACAGTAGAAAATAGAATATAGAATAGTAACAGAATATTACACAATAGCAAGAATGAAAAGCTAATATAGCCAAAACGTTAGGAGAGCCTCACAAATACAACACTGAAGAGGAAATCCAGACATACTAGAATGTTGCACCCGATGGGGTAGAAGCAGGAGAGCTGCCCTGAGTGGGACTGGAGATTGGGCAGAGGGTGTTGGAGCAACTGGAAGGGGCATAGCTGGACTTCCATAGTCTGCAAGTTTTGTGCCTTAACCTGGGTGTTGGTGACGCAAACCTGTTCAACTTGTGAATATGTATTGGCTGAACATATGTGTACTTTTCTGAATGTACTTCAACTTTTTAAATTTAAAAGCCAACAAAAAAAAATAAACAACCACAATTGAGAATGAAGTCATCGAGTGGATAAGTTCTTGGGGCCAGATTTTGTCTGGTGTATGTCGTTCCAGGGAGCTCTCCCTTGTCATCCAGAGATTAGTTGAGCATGGAGGAAGAACATTCTGTGAGAAGAAATGAAAAAGAACAGAGAAACTGACACTTCCTTTAGAAAAGAGCAGTTTCCAAGATCTAGATACGCAGTCTCCATGCAGGATGATTAATCCCTCCCGCCATCCATTACAAATGGACCCAGGTTCACGTCACAAACAGCTGGGGTTATTGTTTGAGGTTTTTTTTTTTTTTGGGGGGGGGGGGTCCTTTTGTTTCCCTTTTTTAAAAATTGTTAGGAATGAGAAAAAGAAAGGCCTAATTATTTTATATGGAAATCAAATCTATTTTCACCCAGAAAAACTGGAGAAGAGCTCTGATCATTGGTGACAAAATAGAAGGTAGAGATGGAAAAGAATCACTTCTAGGCTCTAGCACCTCAGGTAAACCTGGGCTTCCATTTGGTTTATTAATAATTTAGCAATAATTATTGCTTATGTAAGGTTTGCATTTCTTAGAGAAATCTCTAAGAGCTCACCCCCCATCTATGAAGTAAGAATACAATCCTTACTATACCGTAGGACTGAGGCCCAAAGAGAGTAACTCACCCAAAGTCACACAGCTAGTAAGTGATAGAACTAAGCAATCTGACTCCAAAGTCTGAACCCTTAACAAGTTATACCATATTGCTTCCTAATAAATAGGTATTAATTCCCTGCTATGTGCCGGGCACCATATTAGACAAAAGAGGTACAGAGATTTATAAAGCACTAGTCTGTGGATCATAGGTTATAGTCCATGTAGGGATGAGGACCACACAGGCATTCAGAAGTCTGATCACAGAATGAAAAGTTAGGGAACGGTCTCTAACTACCTCCAGGTTAAATTTTCAGTGACTAAAAAGACAGAGTCATTTAGCCACTGAACACAGGGTAAATTACACACCAAACATCCTTGACACCCTGCCCAGCCTGGGTCACAAGACTCAGTAAAGCTCCCTTCATTGTGACTGGAGGAAAATGATGCCCTATAAATATGTGCACTTATCTTCCCTAAATCGTCCTCTTGCGTAAAAAAAAAAACTGCTCACCACAGATCCAGCAAGCTTGAACCCAGGTTCTCTCTCAAGATGAGAGAGGCCCAGGTGTCCTGGTTACTTAAAAATGAAGTAATAGAGCTGGGGCTGGGGCTCAGTGGTACAGCCCTTGTCTAGCACGCGTGAGGCCTCGGGTCCAAGTCTCAGCATCAGGTCCACGGACCACCAAAAAACTATTTTAAAAAGTAAAGTAATACAGAGCACGATCATAACATTTACGGCAGGTGAGAGATGTTCACATTTAACAAATTCACACTTTTCACACACACAAACTCAACAACGGTGAAAGGCAATTATGATCTCAAGAGTTAGAGGATCTATTTTTGTTGCATATGAACTCAGCGTGCCCCAGAGCTGGTGTGGTCCAGTCACTGACTATACATACGTCTAACATCTTGTGATGGGCAATTTGGTGAATACCAACAAAATCTAATTCAAAGATGATGTCAAGATTTCATTTAAAACTGGGTATTGGGACGCATGCCTATAATCCCAGCCATTTGGTGGCTGAGGCAGGAGGATCGCAAGTTCAAGGCCAGTGTGGGCAACTTCACAAGGCCCTGTCTCAAAATTAAAAATAAAATTTTAAAAAAAAAGGGGTGGGGGGGGGCCTGGGCTGAAGATGTGGCTCAGTGGTAGAGTTCCCCTGGATTCAATGCCCAGTACCAACAAAAATAAATAAATAAATAATCTTTTGGTGCCTTCCTGGATGGGAAGCCCAAGTATAATCCGCCCCCTCAGCCACCCAAACCCCCATCAGATGCCTTCCTCAATGGAGGAATAAAAGATTGAGCACAGTGGTAAGGAAGGGGCAATAAAGGTCAAGTTGGAAATTAAGATAAAGAAGAAATGACGTGCATGAGCTGGAGATGTGGGTGACAACCCTGGACCATGGCCACCAACAGATCCAGACTGGCGGGTGTGGATCTTTGTGACATCTAGAGGTCAAGAGGCAGGCAAGAACAAAAGTGGCTTCCTCCTTGCCCATGAGCTCTCCTACCCAGGCCCCAGGTGCTATGCCCATGCCTGGTGGATCTCTGGTGGCCTCTCCACAGGCATGGAGTCGGGGGCGGGGTCCCAAACACAACAAATCTTCTAGCCCATGCTGCCTTCTTTTATGTCCATCCCATCTCCTAGAAGTCAATTATATGTTAGATGGTCTTAGGGAGCCTAAAATGGCACCCATTGCAACACAGCCCCCAATGCCATTTGCCCGAGGAGTATGAAGCCTGATTCTAAGTGTTGAGGGGAAACGAGATGGGGCCAAGAGCTGTGGAAACCATTTCCAACATATGTTTCTTTTTCTATTAAGACCGATCCACTGTGTTAGCTCCCAGGAAAGCTAAAGAACTTCTTGTTCAGAAGCAAAGAAGGTTCTCTGTCCACGTGACACCAGCAGAAGATGGAGAATGTGATACTTTCTGCATATCATAGGACATCTGGCTCCCTGTAAGAGAACACCTCAACTCCTGCCATAGCAGTGCCCGGTGTGAGCAGCCTTTTCAAGTTTCTCCCCTTGCTGAAGGGACCCTAGAAAGGCAACCGAGTCTTTCCCCATGAGCAAAGTTCTCCTGAGCTCCCCGTGAGGCCTCACTGCCTACCATTTCTTATATTTAGCTAAATGGCAGAGTTTTTAAATAATTTCTAGATCCCTTTTTTCTCTGCTTAACAGTTCAGCTGGTATTCTTGAGAGGAATATTTACTTAGCTATATTATAAGTGTCGATTCGCTTCTCTATCTTCCAAAGCATAATCTGCTAACTGTGCCTCAGTATTCAAACTCCTGTTTCCTTTCATCGTAACTCCTAGCTCCAGTTTCAAATGCATGGGCATCTGCTCCAGACTACATTTCCCAGAATCCCTGTGGCTAGGTGTGGTCTAAATTCTAGCCAACAGGATATAAGTAGAGCTCCTTAATAATGTCCTCTTGCCTTGGACATCTTCCCTCCTAACTCTCACATCCTGAAACACAGACCTAGGGATGCAAAGAGAAAAAAAAAGGAGGGAAAAAAAAAACCTGTTTACCAACCTGGTGCACTAGACCTAGGACTTAACTTGAGAGCTAAATAAACCCCTGTCTTATTTAGCTATTCTCTCTGGGGATCTGTGTTACAGCAGCTTAGCCTATATGCTTGATTCAACACCTTACTGTGTTCCACATCTCCAAAACCTTTCTTAGGGCTTGGAACATAGTAGTTGTTCAGTAAATATTTGTTAGCTGAATGAAAGGTGTGATTATGCAATACAGGTGGAACCGGGGCCAAACAAACTAACTTACCCAAACTCTGTAAATGACCCTTATTCAGGTGAATACAATGTCTCCTGCTCTCCTGGCAAACAGGAACTGGGGCCAGAAAGTTTTAGGAAAGTGTTTGCCATTGGGGGAAGGGACTTCAACTGCATCTGCTGTCAGCTCTCAGCTGAGACAATGGATTTTGTGTTTAACCATGCGTTAGCTGAAGCCACTGCTTGTCTCATATGAGCTCAGTCTGAGCACTTTCTATGTGCCAGGTTCTGAACTAAGCACTTCCCATACCGTATGGCATTCCTTTTCACTGAATCCTCACCATATCCCCACAAGATAGGCATTATTATCCCCAAAGGAGCCAATTAGGCCTCCTAAAAGGGTAAGTAAGTTGGCCCAGCCTCACAGCTAGTACACGACAAAGACACCAAAACTGTCTGAGCCCAAACTTATTTTTTTCTTAAATCACTGTGCTGCTCTGCTTCTCTCCCTGTGTGACAGGCTGATATCCTACCACAGCACCCTTGGAGGGTTGGACCAAGTTTTGCACTTATCCCAGGAGATACCCACGCACAGGGCTTCTCCTGGTGACAGCGGCGCTTTTCCTCTATGAAGAGTTGGTGAGGGGGTGCGCGCCTCTAACAGGCTCATGGGGGCAGAGGGCAAACGCCTCAACTTTAAGGTCCGTGCCAGCTTGCTCTTGCCCTCTCCTGCTCCCTGGCCTGTCCTTGCTGCCTCACTGACCTCTGCACCAACCTGCCCACGCAGCTGCCACCCACGGCCTACATACTTTCCCCTCCCTGGACTTTCCTACCTAACTCCATGCACAATACCTGCAGCTCCCCTCGCTGCAGCCCACGGGGTCTAGACCTGCCGATCCGGCATAGCGAGGTAGTCCCACCTTCACCCTGACTTCATCCTCAGAGCCATCCTTCAGTCACAACGGCTCCTTTGTCCTCATGCCCAAAGCAGAGGCAGTGGCCAGGTAGGGAAGCCTTATCCAAACCTAGGGCTAGGTCAAATATGGTCCCAGGATTTGCTTTCTTTAGTCTGTACTGTGTTTTTTGAAAAGTAAATTAGTTGCATTTAAAGTTGCCAGAGTTCATCTATAAATTCCAATTTCAAACCTCTGTTGAAAACTCAGGAGCTCTGACCACACTGAGCTCCCCCTGCCCATGTGAAAAAATGACAAGAGATGAATTTGGCCATCTCCCTGGGCCAACAGGAACTTCTTAGTCCACCAAAGCCCCCTCCACTCCCTCTTCTTCTCCTCCCATCCAGACATGCTTTCCTTTATGTACCTGGCCTGCCTGACCCTCTGGAGATCTGAGTTTGCAACACCTCCTATATGGTCTCCATTTGGCTGATAGGCAAACTGAGAAAGGAAGAAGAGAAATTGGTTCAGATCTCAATGTTAAGTTTAAGAGCAAGTCCTTGCTGGCTATTCTTGGGTAATATTTATCAAGCTCCTGGATGTCACACACCCTGTGGTGGGCATCCCAGAGGCTGAAATACTGGTCCCTCCACTCAGTCTCTCCGCAGTGACACACTCATCCACGATTGCAGCTCCAAAGCCACGGGCATGCCAGAGAGGCCCTTCATTTTTTTTAAACACACAGGTCACAAACATCTTTTATTGCACACCATGATAATCTGATTCTCCTCGCCTCACCCCCAGATTAACTCTTCTCAAATCTGTTGTTCAGATTACATACCCTCAACCTGCTGAGGGGTGACCTTTCTGTAAGGTTAATCCCCTCTGGGCCTGGATCCGGGCGCCCGCTCACTCATGCTTAGACTCCCACATGTGCTTCTAAATCAACACTCTTTCTTCTCATTACCTCCCCCAGATAGGTGAGAAGCCAATATTTGTCCAAATTGGGGAATTTGGACAAATATTGGACAAATATATAAGTGGGCAGTAGCCACTGATGGTCCCCTTGGTGGAATGAAGATTCAGGGTTGCCAAATATTTCGATTTTTCAAGAAGCCGGGGATATAATTTAGAAGAGAGGAACAGTGGTCTCTATTAATAAGACCTGTGCTGGGAAACAAGCCCCTAAGTGCTTGAGAGACTTTATGAAGATCAGATGCCAGGAAGTGAAGGCTGCCCCATTGCGAAGGTCAGCCTGGGTCCTCCATCCCTCCTCACGTCCTGACACCCAGCCAAGGCCCTGGAGGAGGACTCCCCTGTGCTTGGTGGGCTTGGCACTCCAACTTTGCACATCATGATGACAAGGCAGAATGTCTTGACCAATTTTTTTTTTTTTAATTCTGTTTGATTGGTCCCCCAAATAGACCTTTCTTTGTCTCATCCATCTTCTCCTTAGAACCCTCAGGTTCTGAACTCACACTGCGTTATCTGGATCTTTCCAATAAGTAGGTTGCCAGTTCCATTTCTTAATGCTAACAAAGAATTCATTGAGATGAAAGGGCTTATCTTGAAGTAGGCATCATCCTTTTCCTCCCCAAACCACACAAAATTAACATATCAATGGCCTGGTAAAGGGACTTCTTTGAGAGGTGGCAGATCATAACTACTCTTGCCCCTCCACCTACAAAGCTTTGAGAAAGGAAAGAACAATTTTCCAAATGAGAAAATGTCACAGATGGCCAACAAACTAACTTCCCATGGGGGGAGGATCATTTTGATGCAAATACTCCTTTTCCTAGTTTAAAGAAGAAAAAAAAAAAGTACAATGTACAAAATGTCCACCTGAGGATTTGCTCCTCCCTTTGGGGGCAGTTGCCCTTCTACACTGGGTAATGAGGTGGCACACGATATGCCCAGAAAGGCGGCCAGAAGAGGACAGCTCTCCCGTGTCCCCATTGGCACCAGTTGGAACCAGGGCAAGCTTTGAGGACAGCAGAGCAATTTGACAGGATTCTCTCTCTTTCTCTCTCTCTCTCTTCAAAGCACAGAGCAGACATCAATTAATCCTCAAAAGATGCTTTCAAGAAGAACATTATCCCTTTTGGAGACTCGGAAGCTAAGAGGTGTTGCAGGTAGCTGAAGGGACGACAGAGCAGGGGATAAAAGCAGCTGGGGGCCCCAGATCTGGCTCTCCAGAGACAGTCAAGTTGCAGAAGAATGAAACGACAGAAGCGGTACAAAGGAGGAGGTGGCCGCCAAGTCACTGCAAGTGTGGGCGTCCCTCAAGGCTTCTTCCTAGAGAGCCAAGGAGGTCACAAAGCAAAACAGGGTCAGAAGACACAGCTGTGTGTGCACCAAGCCGGGAATCAGAGAAAGAGTTCCAATGACTGGGCTTGAGCTCAAAAACCCTTCTTTAGCATGTGACCCCCAAGTCGGTGAGAGGAGGAAACCCTGAAATCTGGATCCAGTGGCCGGTCTGTTTCCACGCACCCCCTCCCTCAACTGGGGGGAGGATGGATTTGTCCATTATAAACAGAGGCAGTGCCCGCTGCCTGGCCAATCTTTGCATCTTAAGAGAACTGAAACAGAGATTCCTAGAGCTCAGGCTCAGCAAGATCACTGCCTGTCACTGTGTGTGACCATAAACGTCACACATTCTCACGTTACACTTTTATTTTGCTCTGAGATTCCTGGAAAAGTGTTGCGTACACCACTGGTCAAATATTATAAAAACAGCCCATAATCTCTTCTCGGCTTACACGGGCAGTGTTTCTCCCTGACGCAGATTGCGGAGTTGAATGTTTTAAGTCTGCATTTTGTTTAACACTTAGAATAACTTTGTCACACGCCGGGTACTGTTTGCACCATTACACAGAGACCATGCCATGTGCCCCACTGTAACCTTACTGGAGATATTGAAGCATTTATTGGGAAGGGTTTTTCTAAAGGATCTGAATGGAATTTCTCTCAATTTACCAGTAGTCAAAGAACTAAGAGAAATTGCCTTACAACTGATTGTTGTTTACTTCAATTACCAACAGCTATTCTGACATAGCCTTGCAAACACATACACATTCTTGCAGAGGCACAGAAAATATCTGGAAGGATACACATTAAAATAAATAAGTAAATAAATAGAAACTGTCCTCAACTACGGGGACCAGAATGGGCACACAAAGTGAATATCTCTTCTTTCTCCTTTTTTTCCCCATTTGTTTTATTCCCCTCTGTAATCTGCATTTTGTTTTACAATGTGTTGCTTTTTTAAATATTTAAAATCACAAAATGAAAAAAAAATACTCTAGGATTATTTATTTCCTAACACTTATGGCATTTTTGTGTCTCTATCCCATGAAAAATAAGCCAGTATACTTGGGGACACCTGGCTCTTTTACATCACATAAACTGCAAACTTTCATCCCAATACCATCAACCCTTGGCTGCTTCACCTGGAATGTGTCGCAATAAGAAAGACAATATCTTCAAACCCCCTATAGAGAGAAGGCTGAGCTGGTTAGGAATGGCTGTAAGCCCAGCCACTAGGGAGGCTAAGGCAAGAGGATCACAAGTTTGAGGCTAGCCTCAGCAATTTAGCAAGACCTAAGCAACTTAGAGAGAACCTGTCTCAAAATAAAATATTTAAATTTTTTTTAAAAAGACTTTCAAGAGACACCAACCTCTTTGGTTATTTACATGGTTATTTACAGAACATTTCAGTTGGAAGCTTGAGAAATGGAGACCTAACCTCCTTATCAGTGCAAGGCAATTAGAAATTAAGTAGAAACAAGGTTGAAGTGATGAGGCCAATAAGAAAATCCAATTTTTTACAAAGTTTGCACTTAACAACTATTTTTCCCATGAATAGAAACTCTAGTTCTCAGCTAGAGTCATTATAAGCCAATCAGTGATTTGGAATCTGAAATGAAGGTAAACGTGTATGTTGGGTCTCTTGGATTCCTGGTATCTGGCAAAGATAGACAGCAAGATCAAATTGTCGATTTCAGCCTGACTCCCCAATCAAAACCCTCTAATAGTTGCAGGTGTTGTTCAGCTGATCAGCCCCTGTTCCCACTGGTCGTCACTGTCCTTAAAGTCACCAGGGAAGCCCAAATTTGCAACAACCCAGAATGCACTCCTTTTGGGGCACAGATGTCCTTCTGGTTCTACTTTTGCCCTCTCCTTTCCAAGACTAGAAACGAAAGAAAGTAGGCTAAGAAAACGCTCACCTTTAATATTAATAAGAATCATGCAGTCCCCGGATGATCAGAGCCCAGACTACATAGGACTTGAAAGAACGACTGAGACTTTGATATGGAATATGAAAAAAATTACAAGCAAGAGGGGTGGAGAGACCAAACTGGGAGGCCTAGGGCCCGGCTTCTGCCAGTGCCATCCCTGGCTTACAGAGACCATGTCTCCTATTTATAAGCCGGGATGGTCTCCGCCTGCATCTCTTATCGTTTATCTATGAGAAGAACAAAATGAAATCCCAAATGGTCTATTTACCCTGCTGATTTTTAAAAAATCGATAATAATGGGGAAGGTAGGAAATCAGCCCACCCATTATTCTCTCTTCAAAAAGACTCCCTGGGGAGTCTATTTGTAGACTATTCTTATTGGCCCCATTTTACAGAAAAAATAACTGAGTGGTGATCTGACAAGGCAGCTGTGTTGGTCTGTTTAGTACACTGCAATGTATTCTAGGATGTTGGTCTCCGAAGACCTCCCTGGGTTGTGACTAGAAGTCTTGGGCACATTGTAGGAGACAGTGACTTCATACCAGCCTGCCTCTATGCAGCTTAGTTTAGCAGGGAGCCTTTGAACTAAGCCAATCTCAGAAACTCACTGGCCAAGGCGGGTCAGGGTTGGGAAGAGGAGAGGCTCTACTGAGCCAGCACATAACTCATATAAATCTAGCCCCCCAAAAAAATTGTACAATCCTGGTTTGCTGGGACAGGAGAAAGGATAACACCAGGGTGCTGGTAGCGGGGACCTCATACCTCAGGAGTCTTTAGGGATTTACAGCAGATCAGCAAGAGCCCCATGTCAAGATCCCTATGTTCAGGTGTTATTTCTACTCTTGGGCAAAGAATGTCAGGAAACAAATTCTAGAGTCTTTCTCAACCACTGCTACCAAAGAGTTGCATGAATTGGAAAGAAAAAATAAATGTTTAATGGGGGTGGCCTCACTAAACCCTTCCATCACTGATCCAAACTTCAGGCCTTCACAGAGTTTGTCCCATGTGCTGGCTTTGAGCAAGGCATGACTGCTCTGGACTTTTTTCATCTAGACAACAGGGAGGATGCTGTTTGCGGTTCCCAGGGAACACAGGATCTGACCCCACAAAATCCTTTCTCCTGGACCCTCTCCTATGAAGCAGAATCACTTCTCTCCCTCTTCTCTGATCACCTCTACTGCAGTCTCAGCCAGAACACTCTGAATTTACTCAGGGATACAGGAGGCACCTTTGGGGGTAGACAGGAGGGGTCAGGGGAAAAAAGGAAAAGGAAGGCTGAGACAAATCCTGGCACTTCTGGAAGCAAATCATTTCCCAGTATCATTCAGCGAAGATCCCCAACCCTGCACAGGTCTAGAGAACAAAACTGCCTTCTAGCCAGGCACACCTGGTAGTGCACACCTGTAATCCCAGTGGCTCGGGGGGCTGAGACAGGAGGATCACAAGTTCAAAGCCAGCCTCAGCAACACAGAGGCGCTAAGCAACTCAGTGAGACCCTGTCTCTAAATAAAATACAGAACAGGGCTGGGGATGTGGCTCAGTGCTCAAGTGCCCCTGAGTTCAATCCCTGGTACCAAAAAATAAGAAATAAAACCAGGAAGGCAGGAGGAGTCCTGACAGAGCTGGAAGAGTGTACATCCCACACTGCGGGAGATAGTCTCTTGGAAAGAGCACACCAGGAGGAAGAAATGCCTTTGCCCAGGCTAAGAGCAGAACTGTTTCCTCCTCTCCCTGCCCCCCTCTCCCAGCCCTGACTTGGAGTAAGTGGTTAAGCCAACCCAAACCCAGCAAGGTGAATAATGCATGAGGTTGGCTCCCAGCCTCCCACTCTGGAGGGTGCAGCAGGCCACCGAGCAGGGCTTTTCACCCATGGGCCACCGCTTTGCCCTGGAAGAGCTGAGACTGCAGTTTGGCCTCTGTGCTCCTCGGTAACCACACAAGAGAAAGTGAGTCTCCCCAGGAAAGGTAGGAATCGTGGGGAGAGGACTCGTGAGTGGATTGGAAGTGCCAGCCATCCTGGGAAAGACACCAGCAACTGGAGTGATTTGTGAGCCCTTTTTTCAGGAGTTAATTTACTTCCAGCAGATTCCATTAGTGACCTGACAGACCCAGGACCTGGGGGAGGGCCCTGGAAGAGCTGCTGAGTCAGCAAATGGAAGGGGCGACAGGGAAGGCCAGACATCTTGCACCCAGCCCTTTGCCCAGGGTTTCTGTTTGAAGAGCTTAGAATAACTATTTGCTAAGCTCTCGTCAGGCAGCTTCACTCCACCACATATAGGGAGAAGATCCGTGAACCTTGACCACTGCACATCAATGGCCAATCAGAAGACGATGCAATGCAGGAAAAGGATTCCCACATAAAATAATCTTGTCTTGGCAGGAAGGAAGCAAAAGTCAAAGTCATAAACTTGGTGCTATCTGCAATTAGAACTTGAGTGGGGGAGGGGCGTTGAACTTTCTTTGTGTTTTAGTTGACCATCCCTACAAAATAAGAAAATATTGATGCTGTTACCACCCCTGCTATCATTAGGACAAATAGTAATAGTAACTACAGTTAACATTTCTTGGGCACCTGGTACATGCCAGGAAAGGTACAGTGAGCTCTGTATGCATGATCTCATCCACTCTTCATGGCCGGTAAACTGTGGGGAAAAGAAATCACACAGTTGCTAAGTCACAGAAAAGAGTCAGAGCAGAATCCAGCCAAGGTGGGTGTGACTTCAAGCTCTCGTGCAGCTCACCACTCCGTGACATGGCTATATCCCATGGGCTACAGGGAGAACACTGAAATGAGGAAGACTCAGGAGAGATGGCTCTGCCTAGCTGGGGGATCTCAATGAGGAATTTCAACTCCTGAACCTTAAGATGATTTAATCAGCACTGGGGAGGCTAAGGCAGGAGGATTGCAAGTTTGAAGCCAGCCTCAGCTACTTAGTGAGACCCTAAGCAACTTTTAGAGAGACTCTGTCTCTAAAATAAAAAAATAAAAAGAGCTGGGGTATGGCTTAGTAGTTAAGTACCCCTGGGTTCAGTCCCTAGTACAAAAAAAAAAAAAAAAGAAAGAAAGAAAGATTAATTGGCTTCTTAAGGGCCCTTTCCAGTCAAACCGTACCATTTGACCAGCCCCCTGAGTGGCAGACACGATGATGGCGTGGGAGGTTAATAGAAGTACCTATGGCATAGTCCTTCCCTCCAGGAGTTGACCATCTATCTGCCTGAAGAAAAAGCTAAAGGACCTGGGCCCTCTGCACTCTAAAATCCTACTAGGAGATTCCTTTTGAACATCAGTATTTCTGACAGCATTTATGTTCATCTTCTATCTATTCTATGTGGACCTTAGTCTGATAGACATGGAATGATGTGTTCACTGACATCTTTTCACTGCTGGGTGGCTCAAATTCTTAGTAACAAATATAAATCATTTCTATAAAAACAAAGGCATTTTGATATTTGCAAACAGTATGTGTGTATGTACATGCACGTGTATTCAGACACATATATATATTTTAAGGAATTTTCTAACAGTAAGGAACTCAGATGGAAGTATGATCACATTTTTTTAAAAGAATCCTTTTTTTTTTTTTTTTGAAGACACAAAGTGAAATATTTACAGACCAAATTATGCCTGAGATTTACTTTGAAATAATCCCAGTGTAGGGCTGTGGATATAGCTCAGTTGGTAGAGTGCTTGACTCACATGCACAAGGCCCTGGGTTCAATCCCCAACCATAATAATAATAATAATAATAATAATAATAATAATAAATCATCCCTGTGTAGGAAGGTAGGGGGAGGCTATAGATGAGGCAAGGCTGGCTATGAGTTGCTAACTGTTGAAACCGGATGATGGGTATGCGAGGATCTGTTATACAACATATGTTTGAAACTTTTCATACTATGCAATCTTAAAAAGGACCCCCTTTCAGGGCCACCTGGTCAGCTATATTTTCCCAAAGCTGAGCCAAGCACCCTGCTGGCAGCTTTTGTACCTGGGCCTCTCGTGACCTTTGGCTTCCTTTCCCCTTTGACTATCATGAACTGCATTTGTTGTCTGCAGCTTCCACCCATTCCCACACCATCCCCCGAAACCTGCTAGAATCACATGTCACATCTTGTTGGTACATTCTGGTGCCCAAGCCATCCCCATTCCACCTAACCCATGCCCTGGGCAGGTGTGGGGGTGGGGGGGATGACCTGAGCAATACTCCCACACACAGCTCATTCAAAGTCAGCCACCATCAGAGACAGAACTTTTTAGGTGGACAGGGGGAAGGGGAAACACACCACCTTTGCCCTCAACTTACCTTCCAGTCACCCACTTTGTAGAAGGCACTGAGCCAGGTGCTGGGAAGCCAGGGATGAACAAGACAAAATTGCCACCTTGGAGCCAGGTGCAGTGGCACACACCTGTAATCCCAGTGGCTCAGGAGGCTGAGGCAGGAGAATCAAGAATTGAAAGCCAGCCTCAGCAATCTAGAGGCACTAAGCAGCTCAGTGAGACCTAAATACGACCTCAGTGTCTCTAAATAAAATACAAAATCGGGCTGGGGATGCGGCTCAGTGGTTGAGTGCCCCCAAGTTCAATCCCCAATACCCAAAAAATTTTTCAAAATTGCCACCTTGAGAATTTTCATGCTAGAGAAGGAGATGCTGTAAATGCCATCTTCCCAGCCCTTCGAGATTTAGGGTGGAGGGGGTGTTTTCCAAGACACCCCTGAATCACCTGGGATCTTGGCCAAACTAAAGAATTTTAACCTGAACAACTTAATCTGATGCCAAGAGTTAGAATAACACCCAACTACCCACCCCAATCCAGTTCCCCATGTCCTGGGACACAAAGACCAAAATGATGGAAGCCCACCATGTAAGTAAACTTGGCAGAGGAGAGGGCACCCAGGCCTCGCCCGTCCAGGCCCCCAGGTGCTGGGCTCCCCAGACTTTCTACAGCCTTTGCTGCCATTTTTTTTTTTTTTCAGTTGCTTTAACTTAATTTTCATTAACATTTTGGTGGGGGTGGGGGTGGGGGCTGGGGCTGTAGCACAATGGAGAGCACTTGCCTGGCACATGTGAGGCACTGGGTTCAATCCTCAGCACCACATAAAAATAAACTTGAATCACTTGTGTGGATCTGCAACTAAAAAACCTAGAAATAATAAAACATTTTTATTTAGTGTTACAAGGCTTGTTGTACAGAGTAGGGGTCCCCTACTTTAAAATAACTAAGTAAATCTTAGTTATTTTAATTGGTGACTTTATCATTTACATTAACTATGGTTTTAACTGTTATTTCTTAACTTTTCAGTTCTACTTTATTATCATCCCAGTAGAAAGGGGGGGATTTACCATTCTCTTACCTCTCCTTTCTCCCTCACCTGTCTGTGCCACACACCTGCACCTCCTTTCTCTCCGTTCCCCTCTTTTCCATTTGCCTGTCTGAAATCTGTCATCTCCCAGTCTATCTTCCTTCCTCCCCCTGCCTCTGTGCGTGGGTATATTTTTGAATAGATATGTTTATTTTCTCAATGATTGCTGTTTGTGTAAGTGTGATTATGTAAACTACTCAGAGCTGAGATGTGTAGTATTCTCTGATTACATTTCCTCCCTGGTTAACTTGTATTCCCTGGAATTAATAATTGTCTTATTCATTTGCTTGGAATTATATGTACTTAACACTAATTCAAACTCCTGGCTCTAGTTGTACATATCCTCCCTCAAAATGTTCAGAATATATTTCTCACCCATCTTTGAGCATGCATTAGATAACTTGTATTAGTATGCATGATTGTAGCAGTTTCCCTACCAGGGAAAACTTACACAATCTTGATGACATAATCAGTCACCTATATGAATTCTTGATGATGGGAGAACCACTGAGCCTTCTTTGGCAAATCTTCTTTTTTTTTTTTTTTTTTTTTTTTTTTAGTTGTAGATGGACCCAATGCATTTATTTTGCTTATTTATTTTTATGGTGCTGAGGATGGAACCCAGTGCCTCACACGTGCTACACAAGTGCTCTACCACTGAGCCACAACCCCAGCCCTTGGTGAATCTCGATAATGCCTATGCTCAGTGCACAAGAACTTCCAAATCTCATTTCTCAGCAAAAGAAAAATAAATTACTTTGGGAAAAAAAAGACTTTTCAAATTTTCTTACTTTATTAAAACATTGGAAATAGAATATGTGAATAAATATTCTAATTTATTCATCCATAAAGGGTCTGTTTTCTATTAGTTGTGTATTATCATTGTTCCAGTGCAAATATACACTTCGCATGCTTTTGCCTGTAGATTGTAAGCTCCAGGAAGGCAAACCATTTCAGCCCTGCCGTTGCGATCTCTCTTCAGCACCTGGCACATGCTAGCATTTAATTGGCATACATTCATCATGCACATAGTTGGTGCTAGTAGACATTTCTTGGCCCGATTCCCAACATGCTTTAATAAATTTGTTTCACTACAGCTCAGTGGCACATGCCCAGAGCCAGTCCCCTGTGCCTTTATGGCAACCAGTTTGCATGCAGGTCCCAGTGAGATCCACCCACTAGACAAGGCCCTAATCTCCCTAGGTGGAGCGATGGGCCTGACAACTCACCAGCCTAGGGGACATTTCCACCCGGATATGGAACTGGCATCTCAAGCTTTCCAAGTGCGAAGCTGAGCCCACACACACCTGCTGCCCCCTCGGTCCTCACCATCTCAGCAATCCACCAGCTCGTCTTCCACTTGCTCTGGCCAAGTGCTTTAGGGTCATCGCGACGCCTCTCCTCTTGTTGCACTCTTCATCCAATTCCTTCAAAACCCAGCCACTTCTCTGACCTTTACCGCCACTGTCCTCCCCACCATCCCCTTCCTGACCTCCTGCTCTTTTTCTGCCTCTTCCATCTACTCTCAATTCAGCAGCCAGGTTGGCAGGGCTGTCAAACCCTCCAGGGGCTTCCCCACTCCAAAGACAAGCTCCCCTCCCTCTCTCTCCCTCCCTTCCAGCCACCCTGGCCCCTCCTTGCTATTCTTCAAACCATCAGGACCTCGGTGCTAGCTGTCCCCTCTGCCTTGCACTCAGTAAATATCAGATGGGGGGTAGATGGATGGAGGGATGGACAGACAGAGTCTATAATCAGGAGATGCCGTCTCCTCTTCCAGCAGATGACCCTCAAAGGTCATTGTCAGCTGGGTCCTCCCTGGCCGCCTTATTTCAACCTGTCCTTCCCCAACACTTTCTGTCCCAACTCCCTGCTCTAATGACCTCCATCATCTTTCCACCACCTCACGTGTTTACTTACTTAGATTCTCTTCTGAGAGCCCCACCAGATTGTAAGCTCCAATAAGGCAAGGATCTTGACCATTTTGTTCATGGCTGTATGTGCGGCACTCAGAATACCCCTGGGTGCTCAAAGTGTCTTAAATTAATCTTAAGACTTCTGAGAATATTTTTGTATTCACATTGAGAAGGAAACTGCAGAATCCTCTTACAGATATATGATTCACAGCCAACTGCTGTGGTACACACCTGTAATCCCACCTACTCAGGAGGCCGAGGCAGAAGGATCATAAATTAGAGGCCAGACTCAGCAATTTAGCAATATCCTATTTAAAAAAAAAATTTTTTTTTGGTATCAAGAATTGAACCCATGGGCCCTCAATCATTAAGCCATGTCCCCAACCCTTTTATATATTTTTTAATTTTGAAACAGTGTCTCACTAAGTTGCTCAGGGTCTCACTAAGTTGCTGAGGCTGGCTTTTAACTTGTGATCCTCCTGCCTCGGCCTCCAAAGCTGCTGAGATTACAGGAGTGTGCCACTGTGCCTGGTTCAAAATAAAAGGTGTTTGTTTTTTTTTTTAAGAAAGAGAGAGAGAATTTTTAGTATTTATTTTTTAGTTTTTGGCGAACACAACATCTTTGTTTGTATGTGGTGCTGAGGATCAAACCCGGGCCGCATACACGCCAGGCGAGCACACTACTGCTTGAGCCACATCCCCAGCCCCAAAAATTTTAGAAAGGGATAAGGATATAGCTCAGTGAATGAATCCCTGGGACCAATCCTCAATACCACAAAATAAATAAATGTGTGTGTGTGTGCACATATACATACATATACACACATATTATATATTTATAATTTATATATATGTATATATATGTGTGTAAATATATATATATGATTTAGTTAATACCAAATGTGTGTATGTTCTTAGGCTTTTCTCAAACAAACTGGTAAGCTATAATAAGTTTTGAGAGGGATGGAACTCTCACTTCATTTTTACTCGCTCTTGCCCATCCGGAGTCAGGCACCACCTTCCTCCTCCCAGGCCCAGAGCTGGAAAACACCTGCTCAGTGGACACAGGAGGAGGTGCCGGCCACCACCTGAAGGCCATTACCACCCACAAGTTGGAGGGGAAGAGAACTGAGAAAGGGAAGAGAAATTAGCACATAGATGAGAAACATATGTTTAAAAACTCCTTCTCAGGACGTGAGTCAGCTAAGTGAAGCTGGCAACAGAGTGACAAATTAATTTCATGACCCTGCGGCTTTCACTGGGAGCTGGAGCACTTTTTTAAAAAAAAATGGGAACTGATATGTAGGAAAAGGGCATGTGTACGTGCCCGCATATCTAGATGGGGTGACCTGGCAACAGAGGAACTTGCTTTGTTTGGGGTCCTGAGGATTGTACCCGGGGGTGCTTCACCCCTGAGCCACACCCCCAGCCCATTTTATTTTTTTATTTTGAGACAGGGTCTTGCTAAGCTATTGAGGGTCTCTAAATTGCTGAGTCTGCCCTTGAACTTGCAATTTTCCTGCCTCAGCACCTCCAGTCAACTAGGAAATTGCTAGGAATGTGCACCTACCGTGTGCTCCAAGACCAGGAGATTCCTTCTCTCCAGAAGCTCCAACAGGTGGAAGTGACCAGCACAGGTACAGGGACAGGTACGGGTCCCCAGAAGTCACTATGCTAAGTGTTGG
The DNA here is from genome assembly GCF_048772815.1 of Callospermophilus lateralis. Lineage (NCBI taxonomy): Eukaryota > Metazoa > Chordata > Mammalia > Rodentia > Sciuridae > Callospermophilus > Callospermophilus lateralis. The sequence continues at coordinate 30,778,920 of NC_135307.1, read as the reverse complement.
ACTGGTGTGAACTAAGCCCTGTGAGACCCACAGAGAGGGCGGCTGGTTCTGCCTGGAGAAGGCTGGGGTCCTGAAGGGGAGCAGAAACACAGGGTTCATCAGGTAGAGAGAGGTGCAGGGATCCAAGGAGGAAGTCCTGGCAGGGGCCTGAAGTAAAGGCCTGAAGGTGGGAAGTCCATGGTCAGGCATGGTTCAAGTTCAGCATCCTGGGAGAGGTGGTGACCTGAGAGGATGAACTGTGATGTTGGGCTAGGGAGTTTGGTGTCCTCCTCTGAGAAGTGTCCCCTGGTCCCTCTGGGTAGAAATGATCTCTCTCCTCCTTGCATCCCTGCACACACACCCCAGACTGTGCTCTCAGCTAGGAGTCTTGGTAAAGGCCATCAGTTGTCCCCTCTGCTTTAAATGCTTCTTCTCCAGATATCTGTACACGCCAGTCCCTCCCATGTGCAGGTCTCTGTTCAATCATCACCATCTCAGGGAAGCATCTCTGAGCACCCTCCATCTATAAGGGGATACCCACACACACAAGCACACCCTGCCTCTTACCTTGCTTTATTTTTCTCCATAGCATTTATTCTGTGTACTTGACCATTGCTGGTCTCCCCCACTAAAATGTGAGTTCCGGGGCAGGGACAATGTTTTATGGACTGCTCTACGCCCAGCACCTATGATGCTCAGCACACAGTGGGAGTTCAATAAATAATTGAGGGATAAATGAATAAAAAGTACCTGTAATGCTTGAGTGGTTTGGGTTGTTTATTTCTGTCCCTCCTACAAGATTAAAAATTGATATGAGAGCAAAGATTGTGCTTTCAGCTCTCTCTACCCCAGCACCTTGCACATGGCTGCACAAGGTTTGCACTCAGTAAATATCAGATGGGTGGGTAGATGGATGGAGGAATGGACAGACAGATTCTATAAACAGGAGATGCCATCAAAGGTACACAGAAACTGAACTGTGTCAAGCTTTCCCTGTGGATTGGGGTGGCCTGATGGAGGAGAGACACTGCAGCGTCCCCATGAACCATACTGTGGCCCCAATGAGAGAGCAGAGTTTGGGACAGAATCCAGAAACATGGTCAAAGTTTAGTCAATAGGACTAGGGGCTAAGTGTAAGTAGGGTTGAGGGGAGAGAAGAATCAAAGATGACCCTAAGATCTTTGTTTAGTGAACCCCAGGGAAAGAAGCAGCTTTCAGGATATCGGTTTGGAAAGGGACATCCTGGCAGTAGGACAGTCAGGAGAAAAGAGCAAGATGGACTCGTGGGCACTGGCTGAAGCCAGGGGAATTCACTCATTCATTTATCTTACTGATCACCTACCATGTCCCAGGCACTTACTGTGCACTGAGGACCAGATCGGGGGTGGGGTCCCAAGACAGGCCAGGTCTGTACCCTGATGGAACTTAATTCCAAAAGGAAAGGCAGACAAAGGACACATGAACAAACACATAAATATGACTTCTGACATTGTGTGAAGAACGTAAGACAGGATAACGGGAACATGAGGCAGGGACAATATCATCAGATGGGGTGGACATGGAGGGCCTCCCCCGAAGAGGTGGCTTTTGCCCCAGTGAGGCAGAGGACAGGGCTGAAAAGGAAGTTTCTGATTTTTCTGGAACACAACTTGGATTTTTTTTCTTGAACCTGTCTGGGATGAAGTCATCTGCTGAGAGCAAGGCGATGGAGACAGTTCTCAGGAAAAGGGGAAAACACTGGAGCCACTGCGCCATAGGGAAGGAATAAAGGGGTGGAGAGAAGAGATGAGGATGGGGTACCAGATTGAGGGCCAAAGCCATACCTGTGTAGGGACCCAATCAAAGCAGAGCACATGCATATTTTACAAATATTACTTACTGATGAAGCCTTCTGTCCCTGCAGCTAGATAGAAGCCAGCACTGATGCCCTGGTACTGATCTGGAGTCTTAATCCCTACTTGGTATGATATGGGTTAGTTGCAGTGTTTATTTGATTTTAATTAAGTGTGATGGGCTGTGCAGGCTTTCATTACTTGGTTCGACCAGGCTCGGTCCCACCTCCTTTTCCCAGAGACCCCAATCACTTCATCCGTGTTTCAGCAACACTCTCCCCACTCAAGCCATCCTGCAAGCTAATCACCCCAACGTCCACCCCACCATACCTTAAATAACTCCCCAGCAGCCACGGGACCAAGGCCAGACTTTTCACCAGGTCCTTTGCCGCTGCCCAGCCCCCTCCCTTCCACTCCCTGGCTGGCTGGTACTCTCGCTTCCTTTTTTGAACCTAAGCTCACTTGAACAGAGAGGCAGGTTCCCTCCTCAGGTTCACTTCTGCCAGCTGTGGGGTCTCCAGCAAGTGGCTTAAACTTGGAGTTTTCACATCTATGATAAAGTGAATCCCATTGCTCCCTAGGGGTTCTAGGAGGATTGAATGAGTTCAGGGTGTAGTGGACAGCCCAGGGCCACTGAGCAAAGTATAGGTGTTCAGGTGTCAGAGCTGGAACGAGTGTGATTATTCCTCTACAAGGCTCTTGTGGCTGGGGTGTGACTCAGTGGTAAAGTGCTTGCTTAGCACGCGCAAAGCCCTGGGCTGGATCCCCAGATGCCCCCCAGCAAAAAAGATCGATATGTACTAGCTAAGCTATCAACCTAGGTGCCCTTCAACAGATGAATGGATAAAGAAAATGTGGTCTGTATACACAATGGAATATCATTCAGCCATAAAGAAGAATGAAATTATGGCATTTGCCAGTAAGTGGATAGAACTGGAGACAATCTTGCTAAGTGAAATAATCCAATCCCCCCCCAAAAAAACAAAGGCCAAATATTCTCTCTGATATGCGGATGCTGACTGACAACTGGTAGGGGTGCGGGGGAGTGGAAGTTCACCAGATTGGACAGAGGGGAGTGGAAGGAAGGGAGCGGGGATGGGAATGGGAAAGACAGTAGAATGAATCAGGCGTCACTTTCCAATGTTCATCCGAATACACAACAAGGGTAACTCCACATCATGTACAACCACAAGAACGGGAAACTATACTCCGTGTAGATATAATATGTCAAAATACATTCTACTGCCACATATAACTAAGAAGAACAAATAAAAATTAAAGAAAACAAAAGACTGCTGTATACTGATGCACGCTTTACAACCCAGCATAGAACCACACACAGAACTTACATCTTTAGTCTTATAGTCTTCAATTTATATTAATATTCAACGTATGTCTTTTCCCTCAACCAGAAAGAAAGTTCCTGGAGAACAGAAATGGTATCCCCTACCCTTGAGCATCCCCCACAGCGTGATGGACAGAGTCTTCTACTTGCTGAGGTGCTAGGTAGTTTCTGGGTGGTAGGCTGTGCTGACAGATTGGTCCCCACCCTTCGGAGGGAAGGCTCCCTCTCCTCAGCTCCCTAACTCCTGTCCACGGTCAAGGTCCCTTCAGCCCAGCCTCCCCAGACAGCTAGCCCGTGAAATCCACCTCTTCCTCCCCTGGAATTCCATGGCATTCACTGAGCCAGCCCTATGTCGCCTGCTGCCTTGGAGCTTCTAGACTTTCAGGGGAGGCAGAACTAAAGGGGACAAGTACATGACCCATTTTAACTCCACCAGGTCTCATTTTGTGACTAAATACTGGAACTTCGGCTGCTACAGCCCGAGACAGCTTTTCATAGTTCTGTCTCCTGCAACTTCTTGCTGGGAAACGCCAGAGCCCAAAAGGTCCAGAACCTCAGGGATGGGGATGGGTAAGGGAGTCGGGTCTCAAGTCATGGAGGACCCAGATCCCCAGCCCAAGGCTATCCCAGATCTTGCCAGGCCTATGTGGGGTCCAGATGGTGAGGAGATGAGAGTGGTCTGTCTCTAGGACATTTCCTAGATCTACCATCCCAACTCTACCTTGGGAAACAGATGAGTCAGAGGATTTCCTCCTTCTCTGGTCGACAGCTGGTAGGAAGAGTTTGAAACTTCCCTGTGCCCTCTGCCCACTCTCCTCTTAGCTATTTCAATCAAAAGACAAAAATAACAAGAGTATCACAGTGCAAAATCTAAACCATTGAAAAGATGCCCCAAGTATGGCTGTTGAAGTTGGTGATGGATACGGTGGAGTTCTTGATATATTTCACCTACTTTTATACAGGCTGGCTATCTTCTCTAATCTAAAATTATAACAATGATAATAACAATAAACTCACCTAATTCTACTCTTTTATGTACTAACTGGATACCCACTTTTTTGATGGGTCTCATGAGCCCTCAAAAAGTTACCCATCTTTTTTAAAGAAGAAAAACTATATCTGGAAATTGTAAGCATTCAACACTTTTTAACTTGCACTTGGGAGAAAAGAGATGTGAAGAAATAAGGGTATCCTCAGTATCTGCAGAGCATTTGTTCCATGATCCTCATGGATACCAAAACCTATGGATGCCAAGTGCCTTATATAAGATGGCATGGTATTTGTGCAAACCTACACACATCTTCCTAGGTGCTTTAAATCATCTCTAGTTTACTTGCAATACTGAAGACAGTGTAAATGCTATGTAAATAGTTCTTAGGCTGAACTGTTTAGAAAATAATGGCAAGAAAAAAGTCGGCACATGTTCAGTATAAATAATAATCTTCTGAATATTTTCTAGCCACAATTGGTTGAATCCATGAATGCAAAACCTTGGAGATGAAGGTCAAGCTGTACTTGGAGTCAGACATCTGACTTTGAACTCTCTCCTCCACAAACTCGGACACTTTGTCACTTTTGACTCAGGACACTCAGGTTCCCAGGACCCTAGACTATTCAGCTGCATTACTAAATGGTCCAGAAGAGACTACCTGGGTCTCAAAAGCACTTGGCACCCTTTACCACCACACACACACACACACACACACACACACACACACACACACACATAAAATATCTTTATATTTGTTGCATGCACAGGTCTGAGAGCTGTGTTCTCAACCTTTCCAGGATATAAGAATAGGATTGCATGGCCTCCTGCCCAGAGAGCATCATTCTGGGAGTCTAGGGTGAAGCCAGGGAATCTACTTTTCCATCAGTCTCAGATACCTCAGACCACACCTCGGGAACCTAAAAGAACAGGTAAAGCAGGCAGTTGGCCCGTGAGACCCAACCTATAGGGACAGTAGAGGAAGGCAAACTGCATAACTCCATGTAGGAGGAAAATAAATCAATCCGCAGCAGCCAAAGTTCCCAAGGATGGGGAAGGGGGTCTCAGTTTATCCCAACCACCAAGATCCAGAAGAAAGAGGCAGTTGAGGGGAAAGTTCTAGCATCGAAGTTTTTCTTAGCTAATACTTTGACCTTTGTGCTTGCGTTTGTGTCTCATTTGTATTTTCCATACAGCCTGGAAATGCCTCCCCAGAACTCACTCACCCTGTCCTTTCAGGCCCCATTGTTAAATCTCCCCATAGCCAGGGGTGGAATTTGTGGAATATGAACTGGATCAAGTCACTTCCCAACTTAGACCTTTCCATGGCTGTTTATTGCTCTGAGGATAAAGCACACAATCCTTAAAACAGTCCATCAAGTCCCTGAGTGTTCTGGCCTCTCCTGTCCTCTCTTACCATGTCATTAGACTCCCTCTCTAGTACTCCAGCCACAGTGGCCTTCCTTAGGACCTCCAACAGACCACAGGACCTCTGCACACGCTTTTCCATCTGCCTGGCATGAAATGTTTCCTCTTCAAGGAAACTCCCTCAAAACACGAGACCAAAAGTTTCCTTCCAGTATTCTCTCTTGTTTCTCCCTGGGTTTTTTCAACATAATATGGATCTCACTTTTATTTGTGCGTTTGTGTGGTTATGTGATTAATGTCTATCTCTCCAAGTGGGTTCATAAGTCCCATGGAGATAGGGCCCATGTTGGCTGTGCTACAGAGCCCCAGTAGCTGGCACATGGTACATGCTCAACAAATGCAGGAAAAAAAATGCCTCCTGCACTATGTTTCCACACTGTGGGTGGAAAAAGAAAAGTGAGACCCAAGCTATAGAAATTCATGATGCATGTGACAGCCAGTGAGAGATGGGACACTTTCTCCTGGATGTGGGCAACTGAAAATCCTCTCGATTATCACAAGGAGGGCAGTCCCTGGACACCCCAGATCTCTCATGCTCTCTTGCAAAAGTGCATCTCTGGAACTGTCCCCAGAGGACAATGAGAAAGTGGCTTTCCCTCATGGGGAAGGAGGGAGAGTGGGAGAGAGAACACCAACCTTCTCAATGCCTTTTCTTTTATCTCCCTGAAAATGCAGCTTTGTCCCTCGCTATCGGGACTGAGAGAGAGAGGTAGGGAGGAGAAGGTCACAGACAGCAATGATCTTCCTCCCACTATCTGGAGCCGCAGAAACAGGGAGCTGGGGTTATCTCTGAGCTCCCTCTCTCCCTGGAGATGAGTGGGGGGTGGGGTGGGCGGGAAGATTTAGAACAGTAGACTCAGAAAGCAGGGTATCTTTCTGCTCGATTATCAGACACATGCCCATTCAAGGGATGTAAAACAAGCTGAAGTTTAGATTCTCTGACGAGGCTATTGAGTCCCATCAATTACACCACGTGGAAAAAACTTTGGACAGTTAAAAATAACATAGGGGTCTGGTGTTTGGAAGATCTGGAGTTTGGAATGCCAGCTTGTCAAGCACAGAGCCCTGCCTACCCAAAGTGTTTTCTGGGAACTCACACACACACCAACCAGCACAGGGCTGAGGGTGAGTGAAGCACCCTAGCCTGTCCCCTACCCTCCTGACCATGGCACATGGGTCAACTTGGAGACACATACTCCAACCAATTCTCAGCCCACACTCCTCTTGGTCTGAAGGCCTTCCCGCCCTTCTCTGGCTCTAGGAAGGAAGGGCAGAGCTCATCGGTGCAGGAAAGCTTCTCCTTCCCCTTGCAAAAGGCCGCAGGACATGGAAGCATGAGCCAGGAGTCCAACTGTGGCAAAGTCCCACTTCCCTCTGTGCAGTGCTCCGTGCCTGAGAAACACATTCTTGCTCTTTTTCAGCAAGACCTAATGTCAGCAGGCAATCATCAGCTCCCAGACAAAGCATCCCATAGATAAGTCTTTCTCAGTCTTTTTTTAACACATTTATTCTAAGAATTAAAAATAATATGGGGACCTGGGGATGTGGCTCAAGCGGTAGCGCGCTCGCCTGGCATGCGAGCGGCCCGGGTTCGATCCTCAGCACCACATACAGATAAAGATGTTGTGTCCACCGAAAACTAAAAAATAAATATAAAATAATAATAATAATAATAATAATAATAATATGGGGCTGAAGTTGTGGCTCAGCGGTAGAGCTCTCGCCTAGCACATGCAAGACCCTGGGTTCGATCCTCAGCACCACATAAAAATAAATAAAGATATTGAGTCCAACTACAACTAAAAAATAAATATAAAAAATCATCATCATCATCATAACAATAATGCCATATTTTTATTATATTTCCTGAATTTCTTTCTTCTACAAAAACTAGAATTTCTCCTACTAATTATTTCATTTTCTTTAAGATGCCATCATGGGAGGGTCAGCTAATATGCCTTCCCATTTTACAGATGGAAAAACAGGGTCACTGCAAACGTCTACTAAGAGAGTGATAGGCACTAACTTTCCCAAGGGCTTTACAAACATTAACTTGTTTAATTCTTCCAACAACCCATACAGGCAAAAAACGATCATTCCAACCTTACGGATGAGAAAACTGAGGCACAGAGGTTGGGAATCTTGCCCAAGGTCATAGGTCTTGGATTGGAGCCCAGACTCTCTGGCTCCAGAGCCTGCACCCAAGCCACAGGTCACATGGCAGCTGCTCACCACTCTCCTGCTGCCCCCAGGGATGGGTGATCTGAGCTTACAAAGACCGCAAGGCTCCAAGGAACCCAAGGACTTGGGTTCAGTCTCTGCCTGAAAACTAGCTCTCTGTAGGAGGATGTGGCCAGCAGGCAGCTGAACAGCTGGGTAGGTGATAAGGTCACCTGTGTGTCTAGGTGGGTGTCGGAAACAGCACCTTCAGAATAAACCTCAGTTCCCCTGGGAGGAAACACACTGTCTTAGGACCCAATAAACCCACTATTTCCCATTTGAACCATGAACCTAGTCCTTGGGACACCAAGCTTTGAATGACAAAGATCAATACTTGTGTCTTCCTCCCTGGGTGAGATTTGTATACTGTAGTCATTTCTGTGTGCATTTATATATTTACCACTTCTGAGTTGTTGTCGTTGAAGAAAAAGGAGAAGACGACATAAGGATCCGCCCACCTGGATGGCTCTACCCCACAAGTGCGCCCTACATAACAAAGCCACCCAGGTGACCGGACAGGATTGATGTCAGGTCTACACAAGGCCAGCCCCATGGTTTATCCCCCTCACCCCTACCGCCTCTGTAAGGTACCCAAGAAAGTACCCAGGACACGTGACAAAGGAAACCAAACACCAGGATTCAGTGTGCCCCTCAGTGACGGGGAGGGACTGAAGGTGAAAACCCTCCTTAGTGGAGGACAGAGGACCACAGCCCCACAAACCACCCTCCCCTCAGACGCTCTTTTGGTCCCTGAGGTGTGCTGAGTACTTCCCAGGAATTGGTTGCCAAACTGGGGCACCACTCAGAGCAACATGGCCCTGGGCACAGTTCATGGACCTTCCAGCCAAACGGATCTGTCCTTCTCACACTTCTTCCCACCTGAGTTTCCTTTCCCGAGTAAAGAAGGGGGTTCTCTAAGGAGTCACCCAAATGCTTTCCAAGTCTTCCTTCACTTGCCTTTCCTGTGTGAACTTGCCCGGCCTCGCCTCTACCGAGCATGCCCAGTTCCCAGTGTGCTGAGACCACCTCCTCCCAGAAACCACTGCATCCACCTTCTGACACACGGCCCCCTCTTGGCCTGGGCCAATCATTCGGAGCAGTTATGGAGCACTGGGGAATGTCAGGCACCCTGTTCCTTCTCTCACAGATGCTGTAAGTTTTCTCTTTTTTCCTCCTCCCCTCCGCACTCCCATATTTATGAGATCCAGTGGGCCCTTCGTGGGGGGAAGCAGAACACTCTTTTTGTCCTTTTGTGTCCCTTTGGTGCTCTTCGATCGATATGCTCTCCATGGAGGAAAGATGAAAGACGTAAATGGGAACTGGATGAAGGGGACAGGGGGATGAGGGGTCAGAAGGCAACCTAGGCTGGAGGTGTAAACCTTGACATGAAGCATTAAGTGGATTATTCCTCTATCCAGGGCTCAGAGCACCTTGGGGCAGCTTATCTCTGAATAAATAAGAAACAGAAAGCAAAAGCAAAATAAAAGTGTTACCACGGACTTTTTCTTCTTGGGAATTTGAAAAGCTGCAGTAGAGCCCAGACGAGAGATGCCAGACAAGGCTGCCCAAGACTGCTGGCCAGAGTCTCCGAGAGAGAGGGAGATGTTCTAGAATGTGCAGGACGGGACGGTACATGCCTGTAATCTTAGCCACCTGGGAGGCCAAGGCAGGAGGATTGCGAGCTCGAAGCCAGTCTTGGCAACTTAGTGAGACCATGTCTCAAAAGAAAACATAAAAAGGGCTGGGGATGTATCACAGTGGTAGAGCACACCTGGATTCCATCCCCAGTACCACAAAAAAAGGAAAAGGAGGAAAGAAAAACTTTATGTTATCCAGACCAGTTTATCCACGTAGCAAAAGAGACAGGCACTGGGGACAAATGTTCCATCAATCAGAGCTTCTTTGGTTCTGTATTTCTCAGTAAAGAGAAACTTTAGGCAGGTAAAGAGTGAGAAAGAATGATGTCCAGAGAGATCAATACTATTGGGTCCTCTCAGTTTGGCAGAACATAAAATAATAGAAATAGAGTCTTATTGCTTCAAGGGTAGCTAGGTCTCAGAAAGGTTCCAAAATTCAGACTCACACACCAGCCAGGTTCCATCCCTCTCCTGACACTGTCTGGGATCTCTAGCCCCCAAGATGGCCAGTCCTGTCCCCTGGTGTGCTCTGGGCCAGGGAACTCTGGGAACTTCCCAAATTTCACAGAACTCCATAGTCCGGTGTTCATCTCAGCTACCCTGTGCATAACTGACCTAAAATTGAATGGTCCAAACCTGTTTCCCATCCCCCAGAGATGTGTGTAATTAGACAAAAATGAGGACAGAATATGTATAAGTATCTGTTATACTGGGATGGCTGCCCAGAAAGGAAATGAGCACCAGGAACCGGACAGCCCTGGGAGCGCCCTCCACACTAAAGGATTATGTGCTGGGACCCGGGGAGAGTTACCTCTGAGAATAGGTGCTCAGGCAACTTGACCTTTCTGAATTGACAAATACTTTTGTACAATTCTGCTACTCCGGCCTCTATCGGGGGCTCCGTCAGCAGTTTCTTTTTTTCCCTTTGGCTTTCCACGTTGAAGGAGATCTAGCAGACCAGGATCTGGACTAAAATTTGACTCTGGAATCCATCTCCTTCTCAGGGGCTCATTTTCCTCCAGACACAGAGCAGGGCCTTTCCAGAGTGATACCTTCTTCCAAATAGCCCATCACACAGACAGGGTTGGAGGGTGTTAGCACAGTAAGAGGACATGAAAAGATCATAATGACAGACCAGTGTCCCTCCCAAAATGAGAAACAAAGGTACTGTTGTGACCTCAGGACATTCTTTTTGTTTCCTTGTCCAATGAAGCTATCAGCATTGGACATGCTGGTCTTCTCTGTCTTGAAAACCAAAAACAGGGCTGGGGATAAAGCTCAGTAGTAGAGTGCTTGCCTAGCATGCATGAGGCCCTGGGTTTGATCCCCAGCATTACAAAAATAAATAAATGTGGTTAATTTGTGGATAGCTATTCACAAACCCTAGGTTACTTATTCCCTAAAAGAAAGCAAAGAAAAAGGGTTTGTCTTTACTTCTCAAGACCAAAGGGGGAAAGTCAAGCTGTTCAGATCTACAAGGATGTAGTAGTCAAGAAACAAGGGGTTAGTCTGGGCCCGGTGGTGCATGCCTGTAATCCCAGCAACTTGGGAGACTGAGGCAGGAAGATCAAAAGCTCAGAGCCAGCCTCAGCAACTAAGCAAGGCCCTAAGCAACTTGGAGAGACCCTATCTCTAAATAAAATATAAAAGAAGCTGGGGATATGCTCAGTGGTTAAGCGCCCCTAGGTCTAATGCCTGGTACCAAAAAAAAAAAAAACAGACAAAAGAAACAAGGGGTTAGAATGAGTGACATTGCCCTGTCCCACGGCTGGGCCTCCTAAATGCAGGCAAGTTTCCTGACACCTGAAATTGAAGAATCTTTGGGGAGAAATCTTTGCTGCCTTTTTCCAAACTCTTGCCATTAAAGGAGAGAATGAGAAACATGTCAACCCTAAGGGCAAATTTAGGTGCGCAGAGCAGCATGCTGCCTGCTGGCTTCATTCACTCAGTCACTCCACACATATTTATTAAATGTCTCCTAGGTTAGGCCCTAGAGAGAGAAAGGCACAGGCAGCCACTGCCCTGCTTTCCAGAGCCTTATGCTGCAACCAACCACAGTCAAGCATTTCTATACTTGAGGGAAGAGTTTGCACAGACTGCAGGGCCGAGGGCAGCTGTGACCAGTACTACCTGAGGGTCAGCAAGGGTTGCACTGGAGAGGAGACCATTTGAACTATCTAGAGATGAGTAGGCAGTTGTGTATCCAGGGGTCAGGCTGGGGCCGCAGGACACTCAAATGGCCTGCCTATAGGAGCCACAGGCACTTTGGTGAGACAGCAGGGAAAGGATGAGGGGACTATCTCTGAGTGGGGGTACAGAGCATCCTTTGGTGGGAATAATAAATTTACCCACATCTCTCATGCTCAGATGCTTGCCCTCGAGCTGGTGTATCTGTAGGGATCCACAGAGGGGCTCCTTAAGGGTTTGTAGAGGTTCGTACCTAAGTGCTTTTGGGGTATTTTTTTTTTTGAGGGGTGGTTGTTTGTTTGTTTGTTGGTACCAGAGATTGGACCCAGGGACACTTTACCACTGAGCCACATCCCCATCCCTTTTTTGTATTTTATTTAGAGACAGAGTCTCATTGAGTAGCTTAGGGTCTTGCTAGGTTGCTGAGGCTAGCTTTGAATTCGCAATCCTCCTGCCTCAGCCTCCCAAGCCACTGGGATATAGTAATGCACCACTGCACCCAGCCCTAGGTACATTTTTTTGTTCTGGGAGATGATCCACAACTTTCACAGGATTCATGAAGGGGTCTGTGATTTTAAGGAAAGGTGAAAACGAAATATCCAATAGCACCCTGGACACTGGAGTGCACTATAGAAGCCACCTCCCCCAACCCCTGCAAATCCCTAGTCTCCTGCATATAACTCAGTACCAACACAAAATAGGGCATGTAGGTTTTCAGGATTGTCATCTTCATCACCCCAAAGAACATCTGTGTGTACTGACTGTGCGCCAGGCACTGGGCCAGACTTTAAAGACCAATACCTCTCTCCCTAGGGCACAGAGAAGAACGTCTTCCCTGCCTCCTGCTCCCAGAGCCAATACTGCAAATTGAAGTTCTTAAATGTGGCTACAAGTCACTGAGGGCAATTCACTGCAGTCCCCAGATCAGGCTCAAACTTTAGTTGGCAGTTGCCTAGCAACGGGTAACCCTGAAGACACATCACCAAACCAAGATGCCAAAAGGGCATTTTGTGGACACGTTGGCTCTGAGAGCTAGCTCCCACATAAGCCTGTCTGCTGGACCTCTCTGGAACTGCTGGGGAAAAGAGCAGACTTGGCAAACCAAAGGAGGCCAGGAGGGGAAACTGAGCAGGTGTGCCGTATGCCCGTTACTGAGGAGTAGGCAGGAGAAGGGGAGCTGAGGGCTGAAGAAGGGGGCAGCTTCAGGGAGCTTCTTCACTTCCTCTTTCAGATCATGCCAACAATGACACTTCCAGGTAGTTGCTGAGCAGACCACAGTCCTACCTAAAGGCACTTACAGCAGCATTAAGATGAAAGCCATCCTTCGGCAGCAGCTCCAAAAATCCCACTATGCCTAGCATAGTGGTACTACGCATAGTCCCAGCTGATACTCAGGAGGCTGAGGAAGGAGGATCACTTGAGCCTTGCTGGTTTGAGGCCACCTTGGGCAACATAGCAAGGCACATCAAATAAACAAATTAATAGATAGATAACATAAATAAATAGATAGCATGAGGCCCTGCATTCAATCCCCAGCACCCCAATAAATAAATATGTAACTAAATAATTAAATAGACAAAACCATTGAACTCTGTAAGGCTGGGGTGAGCCGAATGGTAGACCTCAAACTTCAACCCCAGGAAGCAGTTTTTAACCAACTCTCAGGGCAGCTCACTTCCTTGGAGGCTACAAACACAAAAAGAGGCAAAGAGGCCCCAGTTTCTAAAATTCAGAATTTTTTTTTCTTTCTTTTTTTTTTTTTGTGAAAAGCTCAGAAACTCCTTCAGCCAAGAGTCAGATGAGAACGGGCTTCCTATGCCAAAGTTTCCAACCCAAACCATCACACAGGCCAACACTGGGCAGGTCAGGAAGCTTGGGGAGATGGCCTTCTTTGGAATCCATCACCCCTTCTCTGGAAAGGTCTTGGGGACAGGGAAAGGGGCAAATAAATATATCAATGTGGAAGCAATTCAGGAAGAACAAATGCGGAAGTCAAACAACAAATAAGGCGGATATAAATCCAGATAAAATATTAAAATCATTAAATGGCTGCTGCTCCCTGAAGATTGGGAAAAATGAAGAGAGTTAATTAAAAGCAATCTCCATGCACTGCTGAGCCGGCCAGCCCTGATAAATCAACAGCTGGGGCTGCTGTGGAGGGCAGGCGAGGGGCTCCGGGAGGGGGTGGGCTGGCCAGGGGAGGGGGTTGTGCCACAGAGATGGCTGTGACAGTGAATTGAACACAGTGACTTAAGTTTCGTGTTTTATTAAATATTTTATGACTGCTGAATAAAGTTGTTCTTTGGAGAGGGAGAAAATGATCGGCTGGGCAGATGGAAGAGCAGGGAAAAATAAGGATGAAGAGGTATCGTGTTTGATTCCTTACATACTCCATGTCTGGCATCTCTGATATCACCCCCAGACGAGACGCTTCTGGGTTTTTCCTCTGTACCTGATCTGCAAAGCTAGATGCATCCTTGACTTCTAAAATCTCTCTACAAAAGCTTGCATTTTATTGTGGGGAAAAGGGTAAGGGAGCTGGGAAAAAAACAGTGCCAATCAGGGAAAGGAACAGAGAAGACCCTCAACATTTTCACACCAGACTTTTAACACAAAACTGAAAGGTCAGCAAAAATGGTGGACACTTTTTTTTTTTCTTTTTCTTGTTTCCTCCTTTTTTCTATGATCAGATAAAGTTTTGATTTTTATTTTAAATGAGAAAGCAGATCAGAATTTGGGGACTCCATCTAAGAAAAGAGGGAAAGAAAAAGATTTTTTAGAAATGGTCAAAGAGCGTGTCCTTCTCTATTCTAAGGGAAACCCTCAGTTCTTCCTTGATGAAAACATAATCAAGAGAAATGTTTGGGGGAAAGTGGTTTTTTTTTTTTTTTTCCTCCTCTATAGAATTGGGATTGGAAGGGGAGTGTGTGCATGGGGAAACATAAGGAATTATGCATTTGGATATGCATTTTAATTAGGTGGACAGAAGCAGCCGCCTGTTAATTTTTCTTGCTTGTTTTCCACTTAGCATTCATCACAGGCAGAACCACCATAGAGCGCTCCCACGATAATAGATGGTTCTGCATTGGCTAAGTCCTCAGGGAAAATAATTAGCAGGAGAGAATATATTCTCTCCACTCCCACTGCCCCATCCACCCTGCCCTCCCCCACCTCCAGAACGATGGTGCCTCCCCTCTCCCCTCCCCTCCCAACAGTGGTTTCCCTGGGAGAGGCCTAAGGGAGCAGTCCACCTCCCTGGTTTACAAGCACTTGATTTGCCCTACCAAAGAGCAGGGGTCTAGAAAGAGAAATAGACTGGTGGCCTTTCTAGATGCAGGGAGGAAGGTTACTTCTGGGTGCTGAGGGGCAGGAAGTTTCAAAGTGGCCTCAAATGCCAGCAAATAAAGAGGTGAGAGGAAGGTTGAAAATAAGACAGTAGAGATGGCTTTTTTTTTTTGCTTCATCTGCCTCTGTAAAGGAGTATTGGAACTTGTCAGCAAGATTGAATCTGAAGCTTTTCCAAAGCTGGCAACCAAGACATAGCCCGGTAACTCTGAGGTCTGAGCCCTACCATGACATTCTTTAAAGACTCCATTCCTACCACCAGCTTCCTGTAGTCAACAGTTCACCCTCCTCATTCATTAGCAGATCCAAACTCCAGTTCACCTTGGTCATTTGGTGGAAGGACAAGCCAGAGACTAGCAGTGGATTCAAGTTCAAGTTCACAGAAAAGCATTCCTCTCCTGTGGACCCAGCTCAGGGTGACATGGGAAGTGAAATGAGGGATTTTTCCCTTGAGCTTGTCTGCTCACCTATTTCCAACCCAGACAGTGGGAAAATCCTACTGAAATCCCAGAGCTATTGGCATGTGGCTGGGCGGCGAGCAGTTCTGCGTTTCTTGAGAAACCATGACTGGACCCGCTACGTGATGCCAGAAATGTTTCACTTATTTTCGTTTCAATCTTTAAAATGTTTAGTAGATTAGGTTTCAGCGACTCTCCAAAAAGGTCTCAGTCAGCTACAGAAAAGTTTTTTAGTTTTCCCAGTAACACCTCACATTGGTAGTTTTCCTCCTTTTGAAATGTTTTTGCATTTATTATTTCATTTGGGCCTTGAGTAAACAGGGCTGGGGCAGGACAAAGGAGAAGAAAGGAAATGCAGGCTCTCCTCACTGTGTTAAAAGACAGGCAAGCATTCCCCCTCACTCTGGACTCTCAAGCTGTCCAGACATCCCAGGTGGTCCTCCTTCCCTCCCTCCCTCCTCCCTCCCTCCCCTGTTGCCAGGTAACACGCCTCCATCTGGCCAGGGAACCTTCACTCCAACCAGGTAAACAGCCCATGCTCAGCCCCTGGAACCTCCCCAGCTCAAGCCCTGAACCCCACAAGAAGTCCTCACCCTAATGGAAAGGCAGGTCAAGGGGGAAGGGATGGGAGATGGGAGAAGGGATCTGAAGATGGAGTCTGGAGAAGATGGATCTGGAGAAGGGAGTCTCTGGGTTCCCAGTTCATGGTGTATTTATCCCCCCAAAACAGTGATACATCAACAGAAGGAATGGTGAAAAGATTGAATTTTATAATGCTATTAGCACTCTTTTAAGTGTTTTAATTTTAGAGTCCAAAAAATGAACCTATACCTCTACCCAAAAGAATTGAAAACAGACTCAGATACTTGTACATCTATATTCATAGCAACTTAATTCACAATAGCTAAAAAGGTGGAATTGACCCAAGTGTCCGTTAATAGATAAATAAAACGTGGTATGTGCATATGTGCGCACACACACACACACACACATTAAAAAGAAGTGAACTTCTGATATGTGCTACAACATGGATGACACTTGAAAATATTGCGCTAAATGAAATAAGCCAGACCCCAAAGGATAAATATTGTAGGATTCCACTAACATGAAATACTTGGAAATTCACAGAGACAGAAAGCAAAATGGTGTGTACTAGGAGGCTGTGGGAAATGGAGAATGGGGAAGCTTTTATTTGTTTACTTACTTGTTTTAGGATCTGGGGATCAAATGTAGAGCCTCACATATGCTAAGCACTTGCTCTACCACTGAACTATACTCTCAGCCCAGAGAGTTATTGTTTAATGAGTATATATAGAGTTCCTGTTTAAAATGATGAAAAAGTTTTAGAAATGAACTGGGTGCACATCTGTAATCCTGACTGCTGGGGAGACTGAGGTAGGAGGATCTCAAGTTCAAGGCCAGCCCTGGCAACTTATGAAGACCCTGTCTCAAAAATAACATTTAAAAAGATGGGTGAACTGGAGGTGTAGCAATGATAGAGCACTTGCACTGCACATACAAGGCCCTGGGTTGGATCCCCAATACCATAAAAAAAATAAACAAATAAATAAAAGTTCTAGAAATTGTGGTGATGGTTACACCACATTACAAGTTTATTTAATGCTACTGAACTGTAAACTTAAAATGGCTAAAATGGTCCCTTTTATATTATGCATATCTTACCACAGCTTTTTAAAATGAAGGAGATGCCTCTCTCTGCCAAAGGACAGGGTGACCATTATGGGTTTTCTCTCGGTTTAAGTCACAGAATTTACAAACTGGCTTCTGTGCATTCTCTGAAAGATTTTTGCAAACCCTGCTTTCCTTCTTTAGACTTGCATAAAATTGCCAAGGGAGTTTTCAACCAAAGAAAAGCCTGATAATAATCCCTCAGTGGAATCTGGGAATGTTCTGGAGGCATGTCAATGAAGGGGAGGCAGTAAATTCCAACCTAGACTCTACAGATACACAGTGCTAGTGAGCCCCTGTGTGTCTGTTGGGTGCCTCCATTTCTTCAACAATAACATACGGAACCCTAGAGGACGCTCAGGGAGACATCAGTACAGGCTCACTAACTTCAGCTCCCTCAACAGCCAGGACCGTGCAGCTTCCCACACAGAAGATAAATGAGCATTTCCTTTCCATTCTTAACTAGAATAGGTGCCATGTTGAAGAAGCAAGTCTCCCTCCAAGTTTTTTGTTTGTTTGTTTTTTGGTTTTTGTTTTTTTAATTTTCAGTGCTGGTGATCAAATCCAGAGCCTCACACATGCTAAGCAAGTGGTCTACCAGGGAGCTACATCCCCAGTTCTCTCCCCAAATGCCTGAAGAAGAAGGAAGAGGAGGAGGAAGACAAATGTTCTTGGTAATTCCAGTCTTTTTCACAACTAAAAACACCATCTGAGCACTTTTAAACATCAAAATAGGCCAATTGGTCTTCCAGCTCCTCTCTCTTCTCTCAACAGACTCTGGTAGGGGTGCTAATGAGAAAGAAAGAATCAGAAGCAAAGCCCACATTCTTAAAAACCTGCCCTCTGGTTCAGGAATTTCCATCCAGGTGAGAACCCCAAGTGGGAGCATCCTGTGGCAAGATTGAGCCAAAAAAGAGAAAACTGCAAGAGTCTCCCAGTCTTATAACTTCCCTTGAGAACCACATTTTAATAAAAAGAATAAAGGGGCTGGAGATGCAGCTTGGTGGTGCAGTACTTGCCTAGCATACACAAGGTCCTGGATTCAATCCCCAGCACCATAAAAAATAAAGAAAAGAAAAGAAAAAAATGGGAACTCTGGCAGCTACCTCTCCTCCCTGTTCTAATCAACCACAAAAGAACCAGGAAGTTTTTGACTTGAAAGGAATTTTGACAATCAAACTATATCCTCTTCATCTATCCACTCCACCATACACATACATAGTACTAGGGATTAAACCCAGAGGCACTCTACTACTGAACTACACCCCCAACCCTTTTCTTTTCTATTTTGAGACAGGATCTCTAAGTTGCTGGGGCTAGCCTCGAACTTGCAATCCTCTTGCCTCAGTCTTCTGAGTCATTTGCTGGGATCACTGGCGTGTACCACTTACCTGGCTCATTCTCCTCATCTTAAAAACAAGGAATATACAAAGCTCAGACCTTCCAAAATCACAGAGCAAGTTGGCAATAGGGCAGATCTGGAGGCTCTGGACTTCTCTCCCTGAATTGGTTCTCCTCCATTACTCCCGAGTCACCAAAGCTACAAGAGACCAGCTGCTGGTGAGAAATGGACACCAAAGGGAACAGGGTTTGAGACTGGAACACGCTGGTGGCAGGTGAAAGTTTAAGAATGGAAAAAACTTTCTGGTGGAGCTTTCAATCGCAGATAATACAAACAGCAGATTTTCAAGGTGAATAACAACAAAAAACTCATCATTTCATAGCAACCTGAGATGACCACAGTCCCCAGATTCAGAGAGGGAGGAGAGGGGGTAAAAGGGAGATTGGACATGTGCCATTATTGTTCCCCAGGCTCAGAACCAAGGCCTGGGTGGTAGAGGACTCAATGTGGGCTATTTGAACCCCATTATTAGGAGCTCTGAGCCTAATCCCCTTGTCCCTCCCTGCTTCCAAACACAGCCCCTGAAGCTTAGCCTTCCCAAGCCGCCTCAAGCCTCCCAGTCTCCTCCCTTGCCACTCACCGGCCACTACCAATATTCACAAACACACACCCGAGAAATTCTCCACACTCTAGATGTCTTTCCCCACCCCTCCCCCACCAACACCTCTTAACCACTGCTTTTCAAACTCTAATGCAAATCACAGGCTTCAAAAACCTTCCCTGGGTGACAGTTTTATGATGCTAGCTCCATTCATCCATATGGTTTGACAGACTGTGAAACACCAGGAACTGGACCACTAAGAAAAACAAATCACAAAAACACTACAACACCTCATCCTTCCCCAATCACTCTGACCACTAGAAAACTTTGGAACTTGCCATGGATCAGCCTCTTCTGCAGTTAAACAATCAACTTTTCAGAGTTTCAGGCCACACAGTGATTTTATGCACTCATCCATCTTCTCTCCCTCCCCACCCCCAGGCTACTCTTTATCTCCCCTTGTTAAATATCTTCATATTTAAAGACTATTTAAAACTAGGGTCATGCTTACATAAGACTCCTGATGGAAAATCGCGGCTGGGTAAAAAATATTTCAGTGGTTGTGGGATTTTTTTGGCCAGAGGTTTGCCACATTTGGCTCCATTTCTGTCTTCTAGTGACTTTCAAAACACTCAAAAACCACGAAAGTTACTTTGCAGAGGTTGGGATAATAAACAGACCTGGATTCTGGAGCCTTTATATGACCCAGCCCCCACTGCCACTGCATTCAGCATGACAGCGCTTCAAAACATGGAACACCGGCCTCAGTTTCCATTCTTAAAACAAAACATGCTGACGGTGACATTGTAGTTCTTGCATTGACCTGAGAGGACATCTCCAAAACAGCTGGAAACATGATGGGCTTTCTCAGATGTATCCAAAAATCTAGCCCCCTTGCCGTGAAAAGTCAGAGGAGGATGAGAAAAGTCCAACAAAGTCACCTCTGAATTCCAGCCCACCTTTTGGGACTGGGCAGCTCCCATTCATTCCACTGGCAATCTCACATGTCCCCTAGGAGGTCTGCAGGCCAGGCTATTTTCAGAGGTTTACTCTATGACAATGCCTCCACTTGTGTCCTGCCAGAAATTAATCTCCTTCACAAGCATCTCATCAAAACAAGACATCCATCCCACTGGAAAATAATGTGCGCTAATGAAGTTTAGAGAATCTGGAGCTTTTTTACTGTAGCAAACCTGAGGCAGATGGAGAAGGTGGTTCTCAGGCATCTGCTGGCTTGAAATATCGGACGGAAGGTCCTTTTCCATAAAAGGCTAAAATACTGTCCATAAAAGGCTACAAGTTCACAGAGTCCCAACCCCACCGCTCTCCATTTAGTACCTACCCACAATCCCCACCCCACAGAAACAGCCAAGAGATTAGGACCAGGAATGTGGTCCCCTACCCCTTCCTCTCTGACAGCTAAACTGGTTGCCACAACAAGAATGAGGTCTGGACTTCTAACTTTCATAGGCATAAAAAACACTCTAGCTTAGAATACACTGTATCCAGATGAGAGCATGGACAAAGAAATGAAGAGTTGAGATCCAACTGTAAACATGACCTTGGCTAAGTAAGTGTATTTACACCTCTCAAAGTTATATCCTCAATAACAAAACATGGATATCAACACATATCTCCAAGCAAGGGTAACTCCTTACAAAAGAAAGTTTTGATACAATTATGTGTATGTATTTCACCGTTATAAACCTGCTCAAATAGCTTATTTGTCTCATTCTTTATAAAGAAACAGTTAACTTAAAGTAAACTCCTATTGGTTCATACAGAATAATTAAATCATAATCACAGTTATTCTTTTCCTAAGCAGGCAGTTATAATAATAGATACATATGTGCATAATCAAATCTGGCAGAAGGTGGCAGACATTCCCAGTTAAGTGCAGACAAACCAGAGTTTTGATAACTTACTAATAGAGTAAATTGTTTAAAGTGTTGTTTGCAGATTTGGGGGAAGATGATTTACCTAAACTAGAATACTAAGCTTAGAACTTATATGGAAAGCATTGTTCCTTGGTATGCAGAAATCAATCAGAATATAACATGCTATGCCATTAATTTACACTCAGACCTCAAATTCATATTTATGTTACCTACCTGTATTTATACACAGACCTTGTCAAATTCATATTTCTCCATATATCCCTTCCTGCTTATGTATGTAAGAAATGAGATTGACTCACACATCTTTGCTCAGATAATGTAGTTGCTAAATTAAATAACACGTCATACACATTTACACATCATACATGTCCATTGGTGCTTTTAAATTCTATTTGTCCAGATGTGACTGCCTGGTTATGGGGCCACCTGCTGCGTCCCCTTTGTGATCTGATCAGTCCAGGCAGCTCCTTTTTCTGCCTCTAACACCCTGTTGGGCAGTAATAAGATGTTAAAGGCACAACAGAAAGAGAAGCTAGGCTGTCAGCTTCAGAGAGGAAGGGGGTGCGGGGTACAACAAGGAGGAGAAAGAAAGGGAGTTGAGGGAAGATCAAAGACAACCAGGAAAAAAAATAACAAACTGCTAGAGAGAGAGAGAGAGAGAGAGAGAGAGAGGGAGAGAGCGCGCGCGCTTCGGGAGCTTGGGGCCCTAAGGAAGACCCCTAAAGCTAAGAGGGTCAAATTGTGCCTTCCAATTGCGCCCAAATCGCTATATTATATTATTGAATGTGCCGCATGGGAAAAGCTAGTCTAATGAAAAATAGTCCATACTTAATGTGGACAGAGCTCTACATAGGTGTTGCATGAAACCTGAGCGGCACAGAAACTAAAGCTACTTTATCCCAATCCTAGAGAAAACCTTTTTGCGACCAGTTTCTCTAAGGGGCGACCGTGGTGTTGGCTTTTTTTTTTTTTTAAGGAGGGGGAGACTCAGAACGCACACAGAGAAAATGCTAATGTCGTTGAGCTCCGTTTCATTGTCAGGAGGGACACATGAGGATAAAAACATAGCGCTCCAAACCATCCTCCGGGCTCCCCCTCCTCCCCGCACCACCATCCATCCCTTCGGCTTGATGTGTCTCTGCGCTTTGTTCTAATTTATCCCATGCATAATTTATTCACGTGTGTTTTGTTTCCTGATCAGCAACTTCTAAAAACAAATGAAATATATAAGATGTTTTATTAAACAAGTTGTTTCTATAAAATAAAGGCAGATGGTGTTGTTCTCCCAGTAACAACGTGTGTACTCCCGCGTAAGGAGTTTAAAAACCGATCAGGGCGCAAAAAGCTCGGCTGTGGCGGGGGTGGGGGGTGGGGGGTATTGTTTACACCCCTCACCCCCAGGGGAGAGGGGTTGGGATGCAAAAAAGGACAGCTAATTATAAATGACCACTCAACTCCCACCTGGAAAAAAAGCAGGCAGGCGTGTTGCATGTGTGCTAGCGTGTGTCAATACAGAATTACAAATACATCACACTGCAACTGTTTCTAATTATACAAAGTGCAAGTATAATTCAGAACTAATTCCACTAACCAGCCAAGATTTGGCCCTCTTCTTCCCGCTTCTCTGTTCCTTACTTACCCCATCCTCCCCAAACACGCAGCCTTCCGTGTTTAAAAAAAAAAAGTGGAGTGAGCAAGGGAATACTGGAGCGTAGAGATATTGCGCCCGCCCGCGCGTAAAGCCGGCTCCCCGGCAACAAGGGTATGGCTTTCCCAGTAGGAAACCCTGCGCACATGCGAAATAGATCTTTCTAACTTGAGTTTACCAGGTGGCACTAGCCCGAGTATGTGATTTCGGCTGGAAATAAGGGAATTGCAAATCAGTTGTGGATTCGGTAGAAACTCCCAGCATCAGCAGTGAGGCGGCGCGAGCGACCTGGAGCTAAGATGCGGCGAAGTTACGCCCATTTATTCTGCCATAAAACATTTTCTTTCTTGGGTGAAACGCTGTGGCGTTCAAGTGCGATGTATCTGAGCTTCGAGCGAGAACAGAAGCCAGGATCAGAACCCCCTCTGATCAGCCTCAGCTTCCAATCTCCTCGGAGACCTGGGACATTCCTACCCCCTTCCTTATCACCAGTGGGAGATAAGCTGGTGTAAACACGTCCGATTCTCTCTAAGCGTTCCTTCGCGTTAGGAATGCCCCCTACCGCCGCCCCGGTGCGAACCAGGTTTTCAACTCCAGTAGGAGCCCGGGCTTAGGACGCGAATTGCAGAGTTAAAAGAAGCGGGGTCAACGACCGCCACACACCGGGGAGAATTCGGCACCAAACACCCATCCGCACCTCCCCCTCGCCTGGCCAGAGGGCTTTCATCCGGCCGGGAAGTCCTGGTCCAAGGGGTGCTGACCCCGGAGCCCACGTCGCGCCGCCTTTCAGTAGGAGCCACCCTCCGCCAACGTTCCTGCCAATAGCACCCCTTTCACGGCGACACTAGTTTTCCGAGGCCGCCCCCGGCTCCGCGATCGCAAGCGGACTTGGCGGCTTAACAGTTCCCCCGACTGGAAGGAAGGAAAGCAAGCAGGAATTGGTTACCGGGCCCGGGGACTGGCCCCTGCGAGTCCTCGCCCAGCCCGCCTCCCTCTGTCCGGGATCTGGGCGTCCACTCAAAGTCTCCCCGAGGCGGCCGGAGGCACCTGCCCCTAGTTCTGGCCGCGAGCAGACGCAGCCGGCTCGGATGGGGAGCCCCAAACCGCCTCCCCGCCCGCCTCGGCTTTTCACCTAGAGGAGGAAAGAACACCATTCATAAGACCTGAAGCTACCCGGCCTCCAAATCAACCCCAAGTTAACCCGAGTCGTTAATTTACTACAGCCAGTTTGTCCACAGATACGCAGACACACCGGCGACCGCCCGGAGCGCCTTCACGATCCAGGGACGCCAGGGCAGAAAAGCCCGGGGCAACCACCTGGGCCCCGGGGCTCCCGGGACCCGCTGCTCCCCCCGCGGTCCTCCAACTCCGGAAGGTTTGCACAAACTCCCTGCCAGAGATCTGAAGGCAGAGAGCGCCCTGCAAACTCCGGAGCCGCCGCGGTTTGTCCGCTCGCCCCGGCAGTCCGAACAGCGGGGCGGGGGCCTCGGGCTCCGGAGGCCAGGGCTCATCCAAGTGCACCGAGGCAGCCCCGGCCCGGCGCTCGGTCCCCGCTCGGCCGTCGCCCGCGCGGCACTCGTCGCCCGGCGAGGTAGGGGACTCGAGGGACCGTGCAATCCCCGAGCTGCCCAAGACCCCCTGAGCTGTAAAGCGCTGGAGCGCCTGGCTCTCCTGCTGGTAACCCCTCTCTCGCTCTCAGTCTTGGTCCGCCAATTAAGTAGAACACAAATGTAACAATTTTCTTTTTGTTAATTGCATCTCCTGACATTTCTGCGCTCTGGGAGAAAAAAAAAGAAGATGAAGAAGTAAGAGCAGAAAGAAAAGAGAGAAGCCCCGCCGCGGCTGGAGGCGCCTGCAAGCGCCGAGCATTGGCAGCGCTCGGCACGCAGAAGGCGCCTTTTTTTTCATATTGAAACCACGCGGAATATGTACATTTTTTAGTCTTACTTACGCTTTCAGGGGGTTGTGAATGACAGTCGCCATTTTGCTACAATGTAACAGAATATTGTCTGTCTCAGAGTTCTAAAGGTTCGCTCAGGGGAAGCGGCGGACCAATCAGAGCACGGGATACCGGCCCGCCAGCCAATCGGCGCGGCTGGTCGCCAGGTGGGCGGGGCCTTCGCGGTGGTAGTTATTAGGGGAGCTGTCAAAGCCCAGAGGTCACTCCCTTTTGTAGAGCCCGAGAGCTAGCAGGTCTTAAAGGGGAAGTACCGCGCTAGCAGCTCCTTTTCCGACTGGGACTAGTGGAAATGCACGGGAGAGTATTCTAGCTTGGTTTGAGTCCCTACTTTTTAAAATAACTGCAGAGAGTTTGCGCTCCTGTAAGAAAATATTTACATATTGCTAACAAACCACTGAATCCCATTCATTTGCTTTTGGCTTTGCATATCACTGCTTTTAATCCCCCGAAGGGTAAATCCCCGTGTTCCAGTGCAAAAGTTGGAAGGCTGCCGTTTCTTCTAACAAATTACTACACGTGTCCTGCCGTTTGCTAATGCTCTGGGTCCGGCGGTTTTTTAATATTCTTGTTCCCGACGTGTTTTCTCTCTCTCAGCCACCTTCCTCTCTGGATTTCTTGGAATTGCAGCCACTGACCCTGGCGACTCCAGAACAGCAACTCCCCTCCCCCTGGAATGTCTCAGTGTCAGGTTCTGTCTCTTCTGCAGCCAGAGATTTCGTCATGTAATTCACGGTGGTCACTCGGCGTGGTCCCCAGCTACCACCGCTTCAGTTCCCCAGCCTCACCAGAAACTTCCGAAAAGATCAGACTCCGGCCCGCTGGAGAGCTGGCTGCGAAGTGGCGATCTGACCTTTAGGTTTAGGGACAAGGAAGATTTAAGGCAACTTCTGAAAACGGTCTGTGCTACTAAGAAAGCGAGGAACTAGGCAGAAGTTGTAGAACCTGGACTGGGTGTTGCCAGAGTCCCTTTCGGGGAGTGGCACTCGAGATTCTGGCGTCACCTTTCACTACTTAGATAGAAGGTGAAAAGAATTTGCCAATGAATAATCCTACGTGACTCCAGGCATCCAGAGAGTCTGTCTGCTTCAAGTCAGTGACAACTCTTCACTGGCGACCCCTTGACAAAATTGGAAGACTTCTGCGAAGTCAGGCTTCCAGGGGCAAGGATGCCCCCAAGAAGCCCCAAGTGGATGAAATCGCACTAAATCACTGTGCAGGGGACTCCGTAGCATATAGAAGTCTGGCTACCATCCCAAAGCTGTTTAATTGGGTCAAACAGCTAAGATCGTAGGGGGAGGGGTAAAAAGAAGAGTTGCCAAATTGCCAGTTCTTCACATCTCTGCACTCTAGCTTCCTTTTGTTCCTCCCAAGGCAATGAATAATAAAAAAAAAAAAAAAATCCCAGAACTTTCAAATTTCAACTCCATACATTAGGGTTAATGTATGGAGTCAGGTACATTAGATACATTAGCAAAATGAGACTTGAGTCAGTATGTTTATAACAGACTTGAAATTTATCACTCCTTCTCTCTGCCTAGTTAGTAGTAGAGCCATGTTCAACAGATTTCTTTTCTTTTAATATTTACTTTTAAGTTTTAGGTGGACACAATATCTTTATTTTACATTTATGTGGTGCTAAGGATTGAACCCAGTGCCTCATGCATGCTAGGCGAGCACTCTACCACTGAGCCACAACCCCAGCCCCAGGTTCAACAGACTACTTTGTAAATTCTCTGTATACCTTCACAGAGATTAGTTTGGAAAGTTATCTTCTTTTCTAAAATTAAGGTTTGAAAAACTCCTTCCTCATTAATTGTCAAGGGATTGGTTCAAAATCCTGTACTTTGGCTGGGAAGGACCTGGCATCAATTTAAAAAGCAAGCACTAGGGCTGGGGATATATCTCAGTTGGTAGAGTGCTTGCCTCACATGCACAAGGCCCTGGGTTCAACCCCCAGCACCACCAAAAAAAAAAAAAAAAAAAGAAAGAAAGAAAGAAAATATGAATTTAAAGCATCAGTCAGAACTCCCACCAACTTCTGAAAGATATTAAGGCACAGAAACTCAGATAGGAAGATGACAACATGTACATGTCTTAAAAACATTAAAATACAAAGGAAGTGGGTTGGGGCAAGTGGGCTGGAGTTATAGCTCAGTGGCAGAGTAGAGCACTGGGTTCAATCCTCAGCACCACATAAAAATAAACAAATAAAATAAAGACATGCTGTCCATCTACAACTACAAATTTTTTTTTTAAATACAAAGGAAGTAGTAAATGTACAAGCTACCCCGAATGAGGTTTATAATTTAATCAGAGAAGAGAAAAAAATTATATTACATCTTAAACAAAAAATACATATTTTAAGAATGTTCATAACTTTTAGTATTAAGATCTTGATGAAGAAACTAACATAATCCCCAACTACCTGGCACACTTAAATGACAGGTGGATGGCAAAACACAAGCCTAGTATGTACCAGCACCCAATCCAGCAACCAAAAAAAAAAAAAGATCACCTTGAGAAATGTTAATGTAGAACTTAAAACATTTAACTGTAAAAATAATTTCAATATGAATTGAAAAATAATGAAATAAAGATAGTAAATTTTGCCAGGTGCAATGGCATGAATCTATAATCCCAACAACTCCGGAGGCTCAGGCAGGAGGATTGCAAATTTGAGGTTAGCCTTAGCAATTTAGTTCTTGTTACTCCTAAAAAGGACTGAGGATAGAATATCATTTTAACTGTCAATATAAGAATGACATTTAAATACATCCTTTGTCAATTCTGAGACATAAAGGTTACTATTTTAACTTTGGGTTTTATGTGATAGATACAAAGGACGCAAATTTTCTTGCCAGAATGCTCAAAAGAAGAGTAAATATATTTAAAGAATACAGGAACTTTGAACTAGAGTTTTAGAGAATATTAGATTCTAAAATTTAACAGCGCTGTCTATGGTAGAAGGATGGGCTCTAGTATCTACCTGCCTGAGCCCACCACTTACCAACTGGGTTACTGTGGGGCAAGTTTACTTATCAATTTGAAAGTCTCCATTTCCTCCTCTGAAAAATGGCAATAACGGAGTCGGGGTTGTGGCTCAGTGGTAGAGCACTAGCCTAGCACATATGAGACTCTGGGTTTGATCCCCAGCACCACATAAAAATAAATAAAATAAAAGTATTGTGTCCATCTACAACTTTAAAAATATTTTAAAAAAACGGTAATAATCTATACTTCAGAGCAACAGTTACAAAAACAGCATGGTATTGGCACCAAAATAGACATGCAGACCAATGGTACAAAATAGAAGACACAGAGAAAAACCCACATAAAAACAGTTATCTCATACTAGACAAAATGCCAAAAACATACATTGGAGAAAAAAATAGCTTTTTCAACAAATGGTGCTGGGAAAACTGGAAATCCATATGCAGCTAAATGAAATTAAACCCCTGTCTCTCACCATGCACAAAACTTAAGTCAAAGTGGATCAAGGACCTAGGAATGAGACTAGAGACCCAACAGAAGAAAAAGTAGGCCCAAATCTTCATCATGTCAGATTAGGCCCCAACTTCCTTAACAAAACTACTAAAGCACAAGAAGTAAAATCAAGAATCAATAAATGGGATGGATTCAAACTGAAAAGCTTCTTCTCAGCAAAAGAAACAATCAATGATGTGAACAGAGAGCCTACAGAGTGGGAAAAGATCTCTACTACAAGCATATCAGATAAAGCAGTAATCTCCAGGATATATAAAGAACTTGAGAAACTTAACACCAAAAAAACAAACAACCCAATCAATAAATGGGCTAAGGAACAGAACAGACACTTGTCAGAAAAAGATATAAAAGCAATCAACAAATATATGAAAAAAATGTTCAACATCTCTAGTAATTAGAGAAATGCAAATCAAAACTATTCTAAGATTTCATCTCACTCCAGTCAGAATGGGAGCTATCAAGAATACAAGCAGGGGCTGGGGATGTGGCTCAAGCGATAGCGCGCTCGCCTGGCATTGGTGCGGCCCGGGTCCGATCCTCAGCACCACATACAAACAAAGGTGTTGTGTCTGCTGGAACCTAAAATGTAAATAAAATATTTAAAAAAAAAAAAAAAAAGATTACAGATCAGGGCTGAGAATATAGCTTAGTCAGTAGAGTGCTTAAAAAAAAAAAAAAGAATACAAGCAGCTGGGCTCAGTGGAGCACACCTGTAATCCCAGCAGTTTGGGAGGCTGAGGCAGGAAAATTGTGGGTTGAAAGCCAGCCTCAGCAATGGTGAGGCACTAAGGAACTCAGTGAGGCCCTGTCTCTAAATAAAATACAAAATAGGGCTGGGGATATGGCTCAGTGGTTGAGTGTCCCTGAGTTCAATCCACAATCCATAGTAAAAAAAAAAAAAAAAAGAAAGAAATACATTGCTGGTGGTACTGCAAATTGGTGCAACTACTGTGGAAAGCAGTATGGAGATACCTCAAAAAAAACTTGGAATGGAACCACCATTTGACCCAGCTACCCCACTCCTTGGTTTATACCCAAAGGACTTAAAATCAGCATACTATAGTGACACAGACACATCAATGTTTATAGCAGCTCAATTCACAATAGCTAAACTGTGGAAACAACCTAGATGCCCAACAATAGATGAATGGATAAAGAAACTGTGGTTTATATACACAATGGAATATTACCCGGCATTAAAAGAGAACAAAATTATGGCATCTGCAGGTAAATGGATGGAGTTGAAGAATATCATGCTAAGTGAAGTAAGTCAACCAAAAAAAACAAAGGCTGAATATTTTCTCTGATTTGTGGATGCTGATCCATAATGCAGGGAGACATGAAAAGAATAGAGGAACTCTGGATTGGGCAAAGGGAAGGGTAAGGAGGGGAAAAGGTAAGGGGAGGAAAGATGGTGGAATGAGATGGACATCAGTATCCTAGGTACATATATGATTGCACAAATGGTACAACTCTACATCATGTACAACCAGAGAATTGAAATGTTGTGCTCTGTTTGTGTACAATGAATTGAAATGCATTCTGCTGTTATGTATAACTAAATAGAACAAATTTTAAAAATGTAAAAAAAAAATGGCAATAATAATAAACCCTACTTCATAGGGCTATTGCAGGATTGAGTGAGGTAATACATCAAGTGTCCAATATGTAGCAAGTTCTCAATACAAATTGATTATTATTTTTTATAGAAAAAGTTAATTTCCTGATGGCATAAGGAATGTAGGGAATCTGAAAAACAGGATACACAAAAGGTGAAATTATCTACCCAGTTTCATTTTTCCTCTTGCTTATTGTGATATCAAAACACTTTTGGGGGGCTGGGTTTGTGGCTCGGTGGTAGAGCGCTTGCCTGGCATGTGTGAGGCACAGGGTTCGATTCTCAGCACCATATTTAAATAAGTAAAATAAAGGTCCATTAACAACTAAACAATATTTTTTAAAATACTCTTTTTTTTAAGAGAGAGAGAGAGAGAGAGAGAATTTTTTAATATTTATTTTTTAGTTTTCAGCGAACACAACATCTTTGTTTGTATGTGGTGCTGAGGATCGAACCCGGGCCGCACGCATGCCAGGCGAGCCCGCTACCGCTTGAGCCACATCCTCAGCCCTAACAATATTTTTTTTAAAAATTAAAAAACACTTTTTAAGGGATGGGGCTGTAGCTCAGTGGTAGAGCATTTACATCACATGTGTGAGGCACTGGTTTCAATCCTCAGCACAACATAAAAAATAAATTAATTAACAAAGATATGTGTGTCCATCTACAACTTAAAAAATTGTTTTTAAAAACACTTTTTAAATCATATTAATAGGCCAGGTTGGTGTGCACTTCTAATCCCAGAAGCTTGGGAGGCTGAGGCAGGAAGTATAAGTTCAAAGCCTGCCTCAGCAAAAGCGAGGCACTAAGCACTCAGTGAGACCCTGTCTCTAAATAAAATACAAAATAGGGCTGGGGATGTGACTTGGTGGTTGAGTGCCCCTGAGTTCAATCCCTGGTATATAAAAAAAAAGATTCATAAATCATATTTGTGGGACTAGGGATGTTCTCAGTGGTAGAGTACTTGCCTATAGCCTATGTGAGGTTCTGGGTTCTGGGTTCAATTCCCAGCACCACAATGAATGAATGAATAGAAGCATTTTCTAAAGCTCTATTGATACTTGTATGTTTGAATATACTCCATTGAACTCCATTGCTTTCATCTTGGTTTTTCTGATTAGGCTGCCTAATTTGGAGGGCAGAATGGACCCAGAAAAAAAAAATCACTTCTCCACCTCACCTAAAGGGTGTTGAGCTTCACTATCCAATATAGGAGCCATGAGACACAGGTAGCTGCTGAGCACTGAAATGTGACTAATTCTAATCGAAAGATGCTGTCAGTGTAAAATACACACCAGATTTCACAGGCTTAGTACCAAGAAGAAAAAAAAAAGACAAATACCTTGTCATATTTTTTTTTTAAGAGAGAGAAAGAGAGAATTTTAATATTCATTTTTAAGTTTTCGGCAGACACAACACCTTTGTTTGTATGTGGTGCTGAGGATCGAACCCGGGCCGCTCGCATTCCAGGCAAGCGCGCTTGAGCCACATCCCCAGCCCTCATATTTTAATAATAAGTCTTTTTACCTCTTTTTGCTTTGTTTTTTGGCGTTGGCAGTACTAGGGATTGAATCCAGGGCCTTCTACATGTAGACAAGCACTCTACCTTTTGTCCCTGAAACTATGATATTTTACACTTACTGGATTAAATAAAATGCTATTAAAACTAATTTCACCTATATCTTTTTTTTTTATTTATTTTACTGTGACTACTAGGAAATTTCAAATTATACACGTGGCTCTGATTGTATTTCTATTATATACAGTACACTAGACACTGTGTGTGACCAGAGGAAAAAAGGGTAAGGGCCATTCTCTCTTTTTTTTTTTTTTTATTTTTTAGTATTTATTTTTTAGTTTTCGGAGGACACAATATCTTTGTTTGTATGTGGTGCTGAGGATCGAACCCGGGCCGCACACATGCCAGGGGAGTGCGCTACCCCCAGCCCCTAGGGCCATTCTCAATCACATCAATTCATCCTTTGTTGCTTTCTCTAATTCAGCCATGATAACAGGTAACAAAACTCACTGGCCAGCTCAAGTGTGCCCAATGACACCCATCTAAAGGAACGTTGAGGGGCGACCAGGGACCCAAGAATCAAAACCACAAGGGAGACCCATCTCCATTACTCACTTTGTTCAGAGGCTGTTTCAATAGACAAAGACAAAGGTATGAGGAAATGCCCACTCATGAGCAAGGAAGATGTGTTTCCATAGGAAGTACCCATCTTTTTTTGCGGGGGATTGAACTCATGGGCACTGGACCACTGAGCCACATCCCCAGCCCTATTTTGTATTTTATTTAGAGACAGAGTCTCACTGAGTTGCTTAGCGCCTCACTTTTGCTGAGACTGGTTTTGAACTCACAATCCTCCTGCCTCAGCCTCCCAAATGACTGTGAATACAGGCATGTGCCACTACTTTTTATTTATTTTAATTTTTTTTATAGTGTAGATGGACAGAATACCTTTATTTATTCACTTTTATGTGGTGCTAAGGATCGAACCCACTGCCTCACACATGTGAGGCAAACGCTCTGCCACTGAGCTATATAGCCCCAGTGCCTCTAGCACATCTTTTTAAAAGCAAAACTAAGTGTGAGGAAGCAGAGACAAAAGGAGGCACAGGCCTCCCAGATAGACAAAGGGTTTGTTTGAAAGAGGAAGAGTGCCACAAAAGCCATCCAAAATAAATGCATTTCCTAAAGGGCTCCAGGAACTCCAGAAGTTTTAGGTTTTAAAAAGTTTTGGATTTTAAAAACAAGAACAAGTTTACCCTTAATCCCTTGCTCATCCACAGCACAGCCAGCAGCTGGTTGGTCATGGCTGATTCCCTGTGATTCAGAACCAGTTCTGCTATGTTCTAGGTACTAAACTGGAAAGGAACGTTTTGAAGAAAGTGAGGCATCAGCTGGAAATGGTGGTGCATGCTGTAATCCCAGGAGGCTGAGGCAGGAGAATCACAAGTTCAAGTCCAGCCTGGGCAACTTAGTGAGACCCTGTCTCAAAATTTAAAAATAAATAAATAAAAGGAATGGGGACGTATCCTAGCAATAGAACCCTACTGGGTTCAATTCCCAGTCCTGCCACAAAAAGAAGGAGGAGGAGGAGGAGAAAATGGATCATCAAAACCATGACTTGAGGCTTGGGATGAAGCTCAGTGGTAAAACACTGGCTTAGCATGTATCAGGCCCTGGGTTTGATCTCCAGCACCTCCAACAACAACAAACTGCAACCTGGTTTTCTCTCACGTTGGGGGATGTGGGCAGAGAGGTTTGTCACTCCCTTCACAGTATCTAAAAGCAAGTTCTAGGTACAGGAGATGCTCATAGGATCAGGCCTATGACACCTTCTATTTCAGGTGAGAATCAAATGGAAACGATGCTCCCGGCTTCCCACTAACAGTTCATTCATTCATTCAACCACTGGAGGGTCTCTTGGAGGGAAGCAATGTGCTAGGCACAGGTGGAGAAATAAAAATAAACCAGACATAGAAACAACCCTCAAAAAAGCAATTTCCATCCATCTGGAGGGAGAATAAAGATAGTAGGCCCAGCCTTCCAAGCGAGTACAGGAATTAGTTTTTGAGACTTAGAAGGAATGAACAGTCCCCCAGCAGGTCTTCTGCTAAGCCCAGTGCCCACAATCCCAATAGATACATCCTTGAACATTTGTTGGATGCATCTACTCCTTTGAATTCTCAAGGTTTCAAGGTATGGAGATTTTCACACATTAGAATAAAACAAAGGAGAAGTGATATATGTCAAAGAACCTCGGTGGAGGGAGGGAGTAGTTCAAACACTGGGAACAGGAAAGGTTTTATGGAGAAAATCACATTTAGTTTGGGCCTTGCTTGGGGAGACCTTAGAAATAAGCCAAGGGGTAAGAGGCCTTCCAGACCAAGATGATAACCTAGCAACAGCTAATTCATACAGCAAATATTTGTAGATTCCCTACTGCTGGGCCTTGAGGACATAAAGAGAACTAAGACAACCCTCACCTTTAAAGGGATTGTGTTTTAAAAGTGAGGGAGGGGTAAGCAGGCAGTTACCATGCAGAGCCTCCTGCACTGTGAAGCACCAACCACACCAGGAGGTCAGGGCTGTCCCCAGGCTGTCCCCATTTGGGAATGACCTCTGTTGCTACAGAGATAGCAGCCACTTCAGAGAAGTGAGAAAGGACATGGTGATTTCAAGGGATCCTTCTGATGGGAAGGTAATTGCAGGAGTTACCTGAGACAGAAAGAGCTGGAGAGACATGGAGGTGATGTCAACACTAAGAGACATTTTATCGGGGATTTTATCAGCCAACACTGAAAGATTTTAAGCGAGGGGTGAAAATGAAAAGATTTGCTTTTTTGAAAGTTCATTACAGAAGCAGCATCACCCCGGATTGGGGGAGGCTGGCCCGGAGGCCACAGAAACCAAAGCTAAGGCCTGAGGGTGACCATAAGGGGTGATTTCTGGGGAAGTAGAACTTGTGGGACTTGGTCACAGGTGGCTGTGGGCTAGAAGGGTCCAGGACAATGCTTCAAGGAATGGACATTAGTTAGCTCCACTTGACTAAAGAAATATGAAGTCAAAGCCAAGGCTGAGGGCTGGAGAGGAGCTTTCCCTGGGGCAATGGTGACCTGGGTGGGGACTCACCTGAACTCCATTCCACCCGGAGCCTTCCTGTTTCTAGAAGGACTCCACTTTTATGGAACCCCTTTTCCAAATCCCCTCCTGCTAATCCCCACCCTTGCCCTCAAGACATGCTCTGAAAGGGCCTGTGATGTTTCCTCCTAGACAGCTGTATCTGAAGAGGGGATTCCAGGACGCCCCAAAACTTTCCCAAGGAAGAGATCATGAGACACACACACACACACACACACACACACACACACATACACACACACTTTGAACATAAGCAGTGATTTGACTAAAATCTCAGGCACCAGAAAAGGCAGTAGAAGGGATATTTTTACCCAGGAGCTTTCTCCACTCAAATCACACCAAGTTATCCCCGTCTCCTCTGAGGACGGGCCCAACCCCTTTACTGCCTCACAAAGGCCAGCGGGGCCTGACTATCACAAGTGGCCTTGGTTCTTCTTCCTGATAGAGCCAGCCACTTGCTCCCGAGCTCTCACGATGTCTATTTTTTAAAAATAGCTAACCTCTCTCTCTTTACCCTCCTCTACCTGCCAAGTCTGCATCGGCCAAGTCTTGCCTTGGCCCATCCACATGGACACCATGTGGATGAAATCCTGGTAGCTCTTAAGTCCCAAGTCAAAGCAACTGGCAAGGTCTCCTGCAGAGAGGGACAGAATGGAGCAGGAAGGAAACCATCCATCATTACCACCAGGGAGAGGGACCAAGACATACATGAACCAAATTCCCCTGAAGCTATATACACTAGTGAGAAACAAAGGCACTCCCTTGGCCATTTATCTGCAAAGGTAGCTGCCCTGAGGGCCACCAAAGAGGGCAGGGTGTTGCTTTAAGTGTGGTGACACTCCCAAGCACCTGTTTCCCTCACTCACCCCACTTACATGACCTCTTAGGCAGGAATCGTCCAGAAGTCCACAAGCCAAGCACAGGAGGGCATATTAAGTCTTGACGTTCTGCAGATATTTACACCACCCTATAAAAATAGGTGTCCGCAAGCAGAAGAGATGGACGGAAGCCACAAGACCTAAAATGTCCCACACTCTGGCAAACACAGAGACAGAGGCCTGCTGATTTAAAGCAGGTGTTTTCTATTCTCTGACAGCTCCAGGCAATGAACTCTGGCCTGCATAGCTGCAAAAGGACCTCAACTCCTGTTTATTTCACTCCAGAGGAAAAAGGAAGGTGAGAAAACAGTTCCCAGAGTCAACAGAGAGGGTCCAGTGCCTTTCAATACATCTAAACCTAGGAAGAGGTCAGCCATCGCCAGGCCATCTGGGAACTACTGAGTTCTGGGGCAGAGACACAACCCCAGGGGGTCCAGATTCCCAAAGGAAACAAATAGGGCAGGGAAAATCTGTGAGGTGGGGCTGCTGGGACAGGAGACAGAATGGAAGCTCTTGATTCTAGTAAGGGGGGAAATCAAAAGTCCATGAAATTGAGCTAGTAAGGACCTCTCGAAGCTGGGAGCAGTGGCAGACCCTGTAATCCCAGCAATTCAGGAGGCTGAGACAGGATGATGGCAAATTTGAGTTTAATCTCAGCAATTTAGAAAGACTCTGTCTCAAAAATTTAAAAAAAGGGCTTAAGATGAAGTTCAGGGCTGGGGATGTGGCTCAAGCGGTAGCGTGCTCGCCTGGCATGCGTGGGGCGCTGGGTTCGATCCTCAGCACCACATAAAAATAAAAAATAAAAATGAAGATGTTGTGTCCACTGAAAACTAAAAAAAAAAAAAAAAATTAAAAAAATTCTC
The DNA here is from genome assembly GCF_048772815.1 of Callospermophilus lateralis. Taxonomy (NCBI): domain Eukaryota; kingdom Metazoa; phylum Chordata; class Mammalia; order Rodentia; family Sciuridae; genus Callospermophilus; species Callospermophilus lateralis. Next base: position 30,742,843 of record NC_135307.1, on the reverse strand, counting down.
TCTCTCTTTAAAAAAAAAAAAAAAAAAAGATGAAGTTCAATAGTAGAGCACTCCTGAGTTCAGTCTCTAGTACCTATGAAAAAGAAAAAAAAAAGCGGGGTGGAGGGGGCGGGCAGGCAGCAAAGGAAATTAATTTTCAGTACCTGCTTTTTCATTCATCCGATGTCTTCTGTTCTCAACAGAGGATGACACAACTTGTTTTAACCCTACACAAGAGACAAAAAATGTGTATAGTTGCCATACTATAATGATTGGAACTCAGTGACAATTCTGAACACCAGAACTGTTTTCTAGACACAAGTGGGCTCACCAATGTTGATTCTGAAAGCTGTCATGTTTCTAGAAGTTTTTTTATGAAGCTGATGTTTAATGTTTTAATCTTACCCATTTGGCACCTTGAACTTAAACTTAAATGGATCTCAAGTTAGTTACTTGCTTCTTTGAGCTTTTGTGAAGTTTTATCCAAAGCTCTGTTAAAATACTTACATTTTTGGTGCATCTTATTTTCTGTCTCCCTGTTCCATAAAGTATCGAGGGCACAAGCAGAACACCCTGAATTCTCCAGAGCCTAGCCAAGGCCTAGTAGATAGTTAGTAACTGGTAGTTGAAAAAATAAGTAAAAACATAAAATCTAGTGATATAAATCTCATTCTATTGAAAAAATATCTATTAGGATAGCTACCATCAGAAAGTCATATCAAGGGCCTGGGAATATGGCTCAGTGGTAGAGCGCTCGCCTCACATGTTCAAGTCCCTGGGTTCGATCCTCAGCACCACGTATAAATAAATAAAATAAAGTTATAAAAAAAAAAAATACTGACTTCTTCAAAAATGGAAAAAAAGATATAAGGGGGGTGACTCAAAATGGGGTTGGGAGGGAGAGCAAGGGAGGAAGATTACCTCTAGATAGGGAATAGGGGTAGGAGGGAAAGGGAGGGAGAAGGGGAATAACATGGATGGTGAAAGGAGACCCTCATCATTACACAAAATACATGTATGAAGATGTGAATTTGGTGTCAACATACCTTATACATAATCAGAGATATGATAAATTATGGTATAATGGTGTATTAAGAATTGTAATGCAAAATAAATAAGTAAACAAAATCATTTAAAAAACACACAAAAAAAAAATGGAAATAAACCTGACCAATTGGGTTATTAAAAAAAAATCATATCAAGTACTGTGAGGGAGGTGGGGAAATCCAGAAGCCACACACTGATGGTGAGATGGTCCAGCTATTTGGGAAACCGCTCTGGCAATTCTGCAGACAAGTAAACACAGAGTTACCATATAGGCCAGCAATTCTGCTCCTGAGTATATATATCCAAGAGAAATGAAAAGTGTCCAGCACATGCCTAATCCCAGCTACTTGAGAGATTGAGGCAGGAGGATCTCAAGTTCAAGACCAGTCTCAGCAACTTAGCCAAACTCTGTCTCAAAATAAAATAACAAAAAAGGGCTAAGGTTGTAGCTCAATGGTAGAGCACTTGCCTATCAAATGTAAGGCCATGGGTTCAATCCCCAGCACCACACACACACACACACACACACACACACACACACAAAGTCCATACAGAAATTTGAGCTTGACTGTTCAAAACAGTGTTATTCATGACACCCAAAAGATGGAAACAATTCAAATAATCATCAACAAAGGAAACGGATGAACAAAAGGTAATGTATCCATACGATACAATATTAATCAGCCATAAAAAAAAAAAAGCAGAGTATAGTTATGTGCCACAACATGGATGAAAAAAAAAAGTGAAATAAGCCAGTCATGGGACCACCCACTATATGATTCCATTCACATAAAATCCCAGATCAAGGAAATACAAACATAGAAAATACATTTGAGGTTACTTAGGGATGGAGGAGGCAGGTGTGTGGGGGTAAGAGGGTAAGAGCTAAAGGATTCAAGGTTTCTTCAACAGGAAATTAAAATGTTCTAAAATAAACTGAGGAAACAGTCACACATATCTCCGAATATACTAAAAACCATTAAACTGCACAATTTAAATAGGTATATTGTATGATATATGTATTATATCTCAAAAAATTGGTGGGCAGGGCTTATCGAGACCCATAACAGATGCCAGAAGCCCACTAACCAACACATTTGTATGGTTGCTTTCTCCTTTAAAATTGCACTGGGTGGTTGGGCACAGTGGTGCACACCTGTAATCCCAGTGGCTCAGGAGGCTGAGACAGGAGGATCATGAGTTCAAAGCCAGCCTCAGCAATGGCAAGGCACTAAGAAACTCAGGGAGACCCTGTTTCTAAATAAAATACAAAATAGGGCTGGGAATGTGGCTCAGTGGTCAAGTGCCCCTGAGTTCAATCCCCAGTACCCCACCTCAAAAAAAAAAATTGCACTGGACATGTAGATAACGCAGACTATTGCAGATAATTTGACTTTCAAGTTCTACACTCATGTTAGCCTCTTGCTTCATACTAAGTGGCACGGGGGAAATTCTGTACCTGAAAAACCTGGCGTATTGAAGCCATAACCAGAATCAAACAAGTGTGCTCATTAACAGTGATTCTAGAGGCCTCTGAGTTTCCAGGAAGTCTTTCTGTAAAACCAAATAAAATTATTTTAATCTTATACATTAACCACTCTGGAGGGACTCCTAAGGTGACATAATGCAAGGACTAGATAAATACCTGTTTTCCTGGGTGACCAAAACTACTCCCATCCCAAGTTGTGGCTTCTTTTTAATTCTGAGATGTAAGGAGGGATAAAGTGATCACAATTAAGTTTCTTTGTCATTTTTATAATACCTTTAGCTATTTTATCATGAATTGTGAATTTTTTCTAAATTTTATATGATAAAACCAAGGAACATTAAAAAAAAAAAAACTATTTCTGGGAACACTGATGACACCATTAAAAGTCACAGCATGGGGTAAAAGTTCATCAAAAGAGTCTGAAAATCTGACTAAGTAGGGTGGTGTAGAAGAGATCAAATTCAGAAAACTTTAGAACAGCCGGGTATGGTGATGCACACCTGTAATCCCAGAGACTCAGAAGACTGAGGCAGGAGGGTTGCAAGTTTGAGGCCAGCCTCAGAAACTTAGTAAGAACTTGTCTCAAAATAAAAAATAAAATAGGTTGGGGATGTGGCTCCGTTGTACAATGCCCCTGGGTTCAATCTGCAGTACTGGGCCAGGTGGGTGAGGGGAATATCGAGGAAGGAAGAAAACCCTAGAAGGAAATCCTAGCTCCAGTACTTACAAGGCACACAGCCTCTGGTAGATGACTTAATCCTGGACCTCAATTCATTTATCTGTAAAATGGGGATGAACATTTTCTACCTGTGACAATGTAAGTGATGTAAAGAAGAGTAAGTAATGTATAGTAAGCACTTGAAAAACACTTCTCCTTAGAGAACAGAATATTGAGCACTGATGGGTGCTGAAGAGGCAAAAAGAGAGAAAAGAACAGAAGACAAGGGCTTGTGGAGCTCGGGGGAGTCAGCGGTTACCAGATTATGAGCCAGCACATCAGCTGAAAGCCAGAGAATCCTGGGCCAAACTGGGAGCTAAGTGTCACCTGTGTTAGAGGAAAAGGAGCATTAAGTTTAGGAAGGAGCCAGTCCCTTCAAGAGTTTCCTTTGGGCTGGGTGCCCTGGAGCATGCCTGTGATCCCTGCGGCTCAGGAGGCTGAGGCTGGAGGATCGTGAGTTCAAAGCTCATCTCAGCAACCTAGCAAGACACTAAGCAACTCAGTGAGACCCTGTCTCTAAATAAAATATAAAATTAGGGCTGGGGACTGACTCAGTGGTCGAGTGCCCCTGAGTTTAATCCCCACTACCAAAAAAAAAAAAAAAAAAGTTTCTTTGGGGGGTGCCATGGAATTAGATGTGGAAGTGGTGGATCAGATTAAACGGAAAATCCAGGATAAACAGTTAATGGCCAGTTATTCGCTGGAAACAGCGACGTCTCAAAAGCCTGACTTTCAAGGGGGAAAGACTTGATGAAAACTAATGGTTAGCCTCCGTTGAAGTGTTTCCTCTTCCTATGCCCCACTGAGAGGAGGATGGAGTTGTGCAGCTGAAAAAGAGATAAAACTAAAGTCCTGAAATAGTGCACAAAGCACCTGGGCTCAATTTGTTATTGGCAATTGAGCGCCCTCTAGTGTCAATTAGTGGGGAAAACATCTATAGACAGCCAAAGTGGAGAAAAGGCACCTTGTTCCAGCCCTAGAAGAAACTGCCAGACTACAATGTTTACATGGATACCTGGGAGGCACAAAAAGATTGAAAAAGCACGAATATGACCCAAATGAGTCCTTTTGGGGTGAATTCTGGAACATAGTAGGTATCAGGGGTTTACTGAATGAGTGACTAGCATTAGGTCCATAGCAGCCCGTCCTGAATTAATGCCACATCAGGGTGTTGACATATAATGAATACACCACCTGTCAAACCAAAGCAGCAATGGAAAACTTGACTGCTCCGATTTTTGCATACTTTCTGACTGATACAGCTGGGTAAGAAGCACAGCTAGTCACCTGGCTGAAATTAAAGATCGGCTCTATTGGGTCAACCAAAATGTACACGCTGCCATAGAAGCAAATCATCTTTTCTTTGCTGAGCTTTGGTGAATTCATCTGCAGAGTTGTGGGGAGTAGGGGAACATGGATGGCTTGCCTCAGAAAAGAGTACCTGTGACCCCACATCCTGTGAGAACAGTAAATATACTCTATGTGTTTATCACCCTTGCTGACTCAGGAGGAAAAAACACTCTCGTGCCATAGCAGAAGTTGTGCAGGCATCAATCTGTTACTTGTTGACAGGGGAAGAAAAAAATAACCACAGAGACCTACCCCAAGTTACTCACCAGTCCAGTTCTTTGGTTGCTAGAAACAGATACACTGGATTCAACAATATATGGAGCAAGTATACTCTGGCTATTCCACTTTTGCCTGGAAGAAAAAGCAAAGAAAAGCAAAAAAAAAAAAAAAAAAAAAATCTAGCACATGAAGATCCACTCTGAGCCAGGCACACTGGTGAACACCTGTGATCCCAGAGGAAGGAGGATGGCAAGTTACAAGCCAGCCTGCACAACTTAGTAAGACCCCCGTCTCAAAATAAAAAATAAAATAACAAATAAAGAGCTGGGGGGCTGGGGATGTGGCTCAAGCGGTAGCGGGCTTGCCTGGCATGCGTGCGGCCCGGGTTCGATCCTCAGCACCACATACAAACAAAGATGTTGTGTCCGCTGATAACTAAAAAATAAATATTAAAAATTCTCTCTCTCTCTAAAATAAATAAATAAATAAATAAATAAAGAGCTGGGGATGTAGCTTAGTGGTAGAGCACTTGCCTAACATGCATGATGCCCTGGGTTCGATCCCTAGTACCACACCACAAAAGAAGAAAACAAAGATCCACTTGGAGCAGAGTGCCTGGATCGTTGGGACAGCCAGCAATGCACTGGAACCTGCTTCTCCCTGCTTCCAGAACTAAGTGCCCTTACTTCAGTGAAAATGTCTGATCTACACCTTACAACTTTCTTCATGCATGAAGTCTACAACACCCTCTGCTGCTACCTATGCAAATGTCATATGTCTACATTTAAGCTCTCTAAATAGTCCATTACCTGAAATTGAACACTCAGAAAAACAACTTGGGGCTAGGGTTGTGGCTCAGTGGTAGAACACTTGCCTAGCATGTGTGAGACACTGCTTTCGATCCTCAGCACCACATAAAAATAAATAAAATAAAGGTATTGTGTCTGTCTACAACTAAAAAAGAAAAACAACCTGAGATTTATTTTACAGATGATGCTCGCTCTGCCTTCCAGAAGAGCTCCAAAGGTGATACCTATGGATGGTTGACACTTGAGATGACTCTTTATTTGCCTTGGAAGTCACTGACAGATTTATACCTCAGACACTCTGCAGAGGTCCCCAGAGCACAAATTCCATGAAAACTCAACCCATTATTCCCAATCTCTTTCCCAGGACTAAGAGAATAAAGGAAGAGCAGACGCCTTAAATAGACCAAGGGCACAGGGTGCTGCTGGGAAAGGGATACAAATCCGTTCCCCAGACAAAGTCCTTTAGGAGAGGTACCAGAACAGACTGGAATTTACTCCCTGTTTCTAAAAATGAGGGCGCTAGGTGACATCAGAGTAAAATGTCAGACTGCCAACTGGCCTCCACATTCAACTGGTTTCTGTTTTGAGAGACCACGAGGAGGTGGGAGACAGGTTTACTCTGCACTCACATCGTCACTACTCACCAGGAGCTGAGAAAATCTGGGAGGCCTGCAGGGGGGTTCCTTTTCAGTCTTACAGCTGATGCAAAGGAATGGGGCCTTCTCTCTTCCCGCCTTCTTTTCAGGGCTCCTGACCTTCCAACACCCAGAGTGCTCCCCCAGTGGGTGGGTCAAATGGCTTATCCAGAAACTGAGGTGGGAGGGAGAGGGAGGGAGTAATGGCATTTGAAGAAACTGCTCTCAGAACTATGGAGGTCATATAGGTGGTGGGACATTGTAAGAGAGTGAGACAAAACACCAAACCCAACAGCAAAACCCTTTCATTTATCCTCATAGCATGATATCCTGAACGGTTCTATTTTTAATTAGCAGAAAAAGACATCCTTCATGAAATTGACTAAAAACTTTCTATGTGTCATCCAAAACCGAGGATCAGTAACACCTGATTTTATAGTAAAACACATTTATTTAAAAAAAATAAATAAAAAGTACTTTAACACCCTATTAAATCCTTAAATCTTGGGGCTGGAGTTGTGGCTCAGTGGTAGAGCACTTGCCTGGCATGTGTGAGGCCCTGAGTACGATCTTCAGCACCACATATAAATAAATAAATTAAATTAAAAAGATCCATTGACAACTAAAAAGTCTATTTTAATAAATAAATAAATAAATAAATGATCCTTAAATCTCATTGTAAGTTGACTACATGTAAGCACTGATGGACTTTTACAAAACATCAAATAGAACTTGAGTACCCTCAAGTTCACAGTGTTGAATGAAGTAATATAAAGTAATTCTTTTTTTTTTTTTTTAATTGGGGATTGAACCCAGAGGTGATCTCTGCCACTAATCTACACCTCCAGTACTTTTTTATTTTTTAATTTGAAACAGGTTCTTATTAAGTTGCTGACACTGGCCTTGAACTTGCAATCCTCCTGCCTCAGCCTCCTGAGTCACTGGGATAATAGGCATGTACCACTGCACCCAGCTATAACCAAAGTAATTCAGACAGTATCTCAGAAGCTTAAACTACATCAAGACTTTATTTTATAAGCCATTTCAAGAAAAAAAAATTGTAAGTTCTTCCAAGGCAAGAATAAGAAAAGATGAATAACAATAACGAGAGCCACACTTGGACAGTGCTCACCAAGTACAGGCACTGTTCTAAAGCCCTTTATCCCTGTGAGCCCATTTAAGCAACTCTCAGCAACTCTTCAGACATGTTCTCAGCACCTCATTTTATAAGCAAGAAAGATTTCCCTTGTTTTCTCTGTTTGTAAAAGAATAACTGTAAAAACAAACCCATTCCAACCAGCAGCCTCAACTTCAAACTAGATGAACAAGTTTTCCAGTCTCTCAATTTCAATCCAAATAACTCAATTTTCAAGCTCAAAACACAAAAATGAATTTTACTCTAAATCCAAAACTTGCAATGCTGGGTTTGTAACATCACATAATGCTATTTTCATTAGCTATGAGAAAATCCGGGAAGAAACTGCTTTCTCAAATTGATAGTTCATGTATCTTCAGAGCAGTGGGCAATGTGGAACAGGGTCCCCAACGATTGGAGAGTCCTCTCCATCTTTTGCTTCTCTTCTCCGGCCATTTTGTTACCTATATGTTCTCATCTGAGGAGGTTGGGGAATTTCCAAACCAGTTTACTCTAGTACATAGCCCACAAGGAAAATGACGGATCTGTACCAAAATATCCAACTTCTCCTAAAAGTTTTTTAAAGTTTACCAAAAGCAGCAAATAATTCTGCTGACACAGTAAAGCCATCAAAAAGATATGCTGTAGCAAATATATGTGTGACCTTAGCCATTTTCCCCACTGCCCCATAATTTGCAATGGAGGTAATACTTCGGAGCAATCAGAGTTCCCTTTCTTCATTCTTTTCCATTCCTTTTTCAAGCCGAGCCCCCTCAGGGCAACCATAAATAAGAATGTATGCGTTACTGAGTCATGTTAGTATTACGACTTTGGGGTTTATATGTTTTTTGTTGTTATTTTATTTTCAAAGTGAAAATAACTTCATCTTTTCCTTGGCTATAAAAATAATGTGTGTCCATTATAAAGAATTGGAACAACACATAAAGATACAATCATGAAAAAAAAAAAAAAAATCCCCGGAAATCTCACCATCCTAACCAGCAACAATGAGGTAAACATCCTTCAATGCATGAATGTACACCCCTATGTATGCACACGTACACACACCTACTCAGATGGTCCCACAAATTACATGAATGGTTTCATATTATACTGGGTGTTTTTATCATGGACAAGTGTTCTTTTCTTTTCCTCCCCCAACATTAAAAAGTAGAGTGTGTCCATAGATGTTTCCTTTGTAATCACACACACATACACACACATGCGCGCGCACGCACATACACACACACACACACACACACATTTTCATAGTCACTAACATATATGTGGGGAGGATTTTTGTTATTTTTAAAATGATGGAACCCACATACACTCATTCTACTTTTCTCACTCACTGGTATCTCATAGAAATTTCTCTCAGACATCTGGTAAGGCGATAATTCATTCCATTTAATGGCCATATAATATTCTATGGAGTAATATATTTTAATTTTTCAGCCATTTCCTGATTAATGGCCATTCACCATGTTTTCAGTTCTTGGCAGCTACAAACAATGCTGCAATAAACATTCTTGCACACATGTCCTTACAAAATTGGCACTTTTATTTTTATGGAGTAGAGTCCTAAGAGTAGGATTCTGGGGTCAAGAGGAATATGTATTTTTAATTTTAATAGAGATTGCCAGATTGCCTTCCAAAGAAGGCGGGGGAGGCTTTACAACTCTACCAGGAATAAATGAGCGCACATTTCATTCCACATCCCTCCTGGCAACAGGTTTCACAGCTCTTCTTAATTTTTTACCAGTTTAATGAACAGAAAGTAACATTTTATCGTTAATGTGCATTTCTCGGAGAGGCCACTGAGTATACTATACGATTTGTGCATAGGGTGATGAGACTAAAATCCAGTTCACAAATGACTTGCAAAACCAAACATCCTGACTCTACACAGTGCAGAGGAAGGGCCCAACCTTTTCTAGTTTATAGAAAGGTGCTGCCAAGGCCCTGTCCTGATGGCCAAGGAATCCAACCATCCTTGTGTAAGTCTATTGGATATTTGGACTTGCTCTTCTGTGAATTTCCTCTTCTTATATGACCCTTTTTTTTTTAATGATTTTTTTTTAAAGAGAGAGTGAGAGAGGAGAGAGAGAGAGAGAATTTTTAATATTTATTTTTTAGTTATCGGCGGACACAACATCTTTGTATGTGGTGCTGAGGATCGAACCCGGGCCTCACACATGCCAGGCAAGCGTGCTACCGCTTGAGCCACATCCCAGCCCCATGACCCTATTTTTGTATTGAGATACAATAAAAAAAAATTTCTATTAATACTATTTAGCATTTTTCTTGTCAATTTTATTTTAAAATTATTTTTTAATTGATGTATTATAATTATACATAAAAGAGGAATTCATTGTGACATATCCACACAAACACATAAGTTAATTTGGTCAATTTCATTCCCCACTACCTCCCCCTTTTCCTTCCCTCCGCCTTCTTGTGGGTCCCCTTCCTCTACTGATTTCCCTTCCGCTTCCCCTGCCTTTTCTTTTTTGCCTTTTTCTCTCTAGCTTTTACCTATAAGAGAAAACATATGACCCTCGACTTTCTGAGTCTGGTTTGTTTCACTTAAGACAATGCTCTCCAGTTCCATTTTCCTGAAAATGACATTTTCCTCAAGATGTCATTTTCCTGCTAATGACATAATTTTGCAAGAACGGATTTCTTAACTCAGAATTTTTTTTTTCTCACTTATTCACTTCCTCCTCATCTGTAGTAGATTGTTCCTCGTCTCCCCCATGGACTGGACACCCCCTGGACTCGGCCATGTGACTTTCTCAGGCTGTGAACTGATGCACACCATGTTGGAGCACTGTCTGAAATTTGTTTGTGTGGTTCAGCGAGGCCTTTTGCACTTCAGTATCTGCCAGAGAAAGACATTTCTCACAAGGTGGGAACCCAAAATAAAAAGACACAGAAAGCGGACCTGAAGCTAACCCATAGCTGAGCATTGAGCTGCAGCAGCATCAACGTTAACATGAATGAGAAATAAATAGGAGTAATGGAGGAGAGTCTGAGATTGGTTGTTTGCAGGATAATCTAACCAGGGCAAGGGGGTTTACTTTCTAGTTACCTTTTTATTACTGATTCCTGGTAAAATGGTATCACAGTCACAAAACAGACACTTTATGATTTCAATCAATGGAAATTTGTCAGGAATTGCTTTATGTAGGTCAGGCCTGGTGAGAGGTGGTTGCAGTGATAGGGATGGAACCCAGATGTGCTTTACCACTGAACTACGAACCCAGCCTTTCTTATTTTTGTTTTGTTTTGGTACAGGGGATTGAATCAGGGGAACTTTACCACTGAGATAGGTCCCCAAACCTTTTTTTCTTTTTTTGAGACAGAGTCTCACTAAGTTGCTGAGGGTTTCACGCAAACCTGCGATCCTCCTGCCTCAGCCTCCTGAGTCACAGGAACAATGGCAGGGGCCATTGCACTCAACTGTTTTGTTTTTATCCAGTCTGACAATCTTTGTCTTTGAACTACAGCACTTAGTCTATACATAGCTAATATCAATTCTGATGTTTGGATTAAAATCTCTGGGTGCTTTCTACTTGTTTCATATGTTCTGATTCTTTCTCTCTCCTTTTTGCTTTCTCGATCAACTGAGCATTTTTTATCATTTTATTCTCTTACCCTTTTTTTTCATAAACACCTTTTTTTTTAGTTGTACTTGAATACAATACCTTTATTTTATTTACTTATTTTCTTTATGTGGTGCTGAGGATTGAACCCAGGGCCTTGCGTGTGCTAGGCAAATGCTCTACTGCTGAGCCACAACCTCAGCCCCTCTCTTATCCTTTTTGAACTTACATATTTCCCATTCTTTTAGCATGTACATTAAAAATTACAATATGCATCCTTGACTTTTCCAAATCTAATGTTGTCTACCTTCCTCCCAGAAAATGCGAGAACATTTTAGAACATTTAACTCAACATATTCTCCCCCTAATGTATGTTATTACCATCAAGTATTTTACTTTAAAATTCTACAATTAATGTGCTTTTACATTATATGTTTATTTACTCTTTTCTCATTATCAGTGAATGTTTTATATATGTATATATATATATATATATATATATATATATTTCACTTTTTATTATAGTTATTAACATATTAATTATACAGATTAATGGGATTCACTGTGATATTCCTATACATGCATATATGCATCAATCCATGATTTCACTTTAGTACCTCAATTCCAGTCTAGTTTTCTTTCTACATTTACAGGTTCCTTCCCCAACAATCAGAACCCTGTCTCCCATTACTTTCAATATATTTACTTATTAACTAAGAGTGATGGTGCACACCTATAGTCCCAGCAACTCAGGAGGCTGAGGCAGAAGGATCAAAAATTTGAGAACAACCTAAACAACTTAGCAAAATCCTATTTCAAAACTTTTAAAAAATGGTTGTGGGGAGTGGCTGGAACTGGGGATGTACCTCAGTGGTAGAATACCCCTGGGTTCAATTCCTAGTAACAAGAACAACAACAAAAAAAAAAATAATAAATATATATATATATATATATATATATATATATACACACAAAAACATGTATATTATATAATATACAAATGTATATATAAAAATGAAGGCAAAAAACATATATGTATATGTGTGTGTGTATATATATATACACACACAAACATTCAGTAAGCAAATATATATGAGATCCAGTAAACAAATATATACATATGTGTGTGTGTGTGTGTGTATATATATATATATCTTTTATGTTCTGAATTGTGCAAATCTCCCAAATTTAGGAAAGCTCTAATCCCCAGAACCTCAGAATATGATTGCATTTGGAGATAAGGCCTTTAAAAGATGATTTTTGAGGCCCTATCCAATTTAATTGGTGTCCCTATAAGAAAAGGAAATTTGAATTCAAAGAGGAACACCAGGGATGTCTGATCACAGGGGAAAGGCCATCTGCAAATCAAGGAGAGAGACTTGAGAAGAAACCAAGCTTGCCAAAAAGTTGTCTTGGACTCCTAGCCTCCCTGTGAGAAAACAAATTTCCATTGTTGAAAGCCACTCAGTCTGGGATATTTTGTTATGGCATTCTAGCAAATTAATCCAGATCCATTCAGCCAAAAGCAACCTCACCTCAAACCAGCAACTGACCAATGTTTGGGGACAGTCTAGCCTGTCTTACGCAAGTCCAAGTGCACCCACTTCTGAAGCAATCTCCTATTCTGTATTAACTTGGTATTCTCTGCCAACTAATTGGCTATCGCAATCTCAATGTTTGCAGACTTGTTTGGTCTCCTAGTGAAGGAGCCAGTGGATTTTGTCACAACCTACACTCTGTGCATGTTGTAATGTTTCCAATGACGTCCGTGACAGCTCGGCCAATCTGCAGCACCTTCAATCACAGGTGATGGAAGCAACAGAGCAACAGAGAGTACCGTCTCTGACAAGGAAGCCAGCTCAGAGCTTAGCTTCGTCCTTAATAGGCTTAATTGCTCAAACTGCTAACCCCTTGCAAGGTGTGTTTTTAAACTGCAGTCCCACATGAGCTTATTCAAAATTTCAGAAACCTAAAAAAGATGGACTCTCACTCTTAGACCTCCAAATCCTTTATCTCACCCTTCTATCCCTCTTGGAATTTATGAACTGCACAACCTGCTGGGGGCTGGGAGCCCCAGCTGTGCTTTCTCTGCCTCTGACACCTCCCCTGGCAATAAACAGAACTCTATCAGGGCCTTCCTAATGAACTCCCGTGGCAATGGGCAACACCACAGCTCATTAAGGGTGGCACTCACACTGTGGGGCTGGTGGGAACCAATGTTTATTTGGTTCCAGAAAATGAGCCACCCACCCCCGCCCCCTGGCTGCCCCCCCCCACACACACACACACTCACTCACTCACTCACTGTCCACAGAGGTGTGAGGAGAAGCCATTATAGAAAAAGAAAATTATTTTGCTGAAGCTCCACAGTTAGAGGAGGTGGTTGAAGCTTCTGCAGCAGCAGCACCACCCATGGCCTGGTTGAAGGAAGGGAGAAGTAGAGAAATGGCACCCAGGCCTCAGGACGGGAAAACAGGTGCCTGAAACTCTCCCTCTGAAATTCTCCTTTATCTTCTCAGTTTGTTCTCAAGCTTCTTCTGCTGGGGTTTCCACTATGTCTGTGAGGGAAAGGTATCATGTGCCATTTGGGGTTCGATTTCAGGGAATTCCCAAGTGCTCCCTGTGGGTCAGGCACTGTTCCAGGAGCTGCGCATGATCCAAAGTGCATTTAATCCTCACGTTGAAGCTGATATCATTGTCCTCACATTTTGGGTGGAGAAGCTGCCGCTCAGAGAGGTCACGTAACATGCTCAGAGTCCCACAGCTAAGCTGTGAAGGAATGGAAATTTGAACACAAGTCAAGCTTTACTGACTCCATAGTAACTTTTTTTTTTTTTTTTTTTTTTGGATAACAGTTAACCAAAATAAGCAACATTTATAAAGGTTCTTTAATACAGTACACAAAACACTTTCAAATAGGTAATCTCATTTCACCGTAGTATCATGCTTTTCTAATCTTTCTAATCTGGAAAGGTGAGGTTTCAACGTCTCAGGTGACCTCCTTTAACAAGTAACAGCAGCCAAGGTAGTCAAATCTGAAACAGAAACAAGGGAGAGGGCTGGGTTTGTGGCTCAGTGGTAGAGCACTTGCCTAGCACGTGGGTTCGATACTCAGCACCACATAAAATAAATAAATTAAATAAAGGTATTGTGTCCAACTACAACTAAAAAATAAAATTTTTTTTTTAAAAAAAAAAAAAGAAAGAAAGAAAGAAACAAGGAAGAAATGAGTTTTGTGAAAGCAGGTAGCCCACTGGGTGCGGTGGCACACACCTGTAATCCCAGCGGTTAGAGAGGTTGAGGCAGGAGGATCAGGAGTTCAAAACCAGCCTCAGTAACAGGGAGGTACTAAGCAACTCAGTGAGACCCTGTCTCTAAATAAAATACAAAATAGGTTGTGGACATGGCTCAGTGGTAGAGTACCCCTGAGTTCAATCCCCTGTACTCCCCCACCCCGCCCAAAAAAAGGCAGGTAGGCTATTGATGTTAGCTCACCTGAGAGACAGGGCCAGGGGGCGGGGCACCATATGGAGTCAAAGAGCTTCCTTACTTTACTTCTTGGCTTCCCTGCTTTTATACATGTGATCCCAGAAAGCACAACTGAAAGGCTGATCCCAGTCGCCCTCTCCAGCAACAACATTCCCATCAGATTTTTTTAAAGCCTCACCACTTTCTTAATGAATTCAGTTCTACTTCAAGGGCTTCTGTAGTTTCCTAGGGCTAAACTGACCAGAATTCTTCCCCCTCCCTTCCTCAGGTCCCCTTCAGGCAATCTTCCTATCAGTGTTAACCAGAAATTCAAATGCAGAAGAATCCAGGGAAGCAGTAAGACTTGGAATAGTTACAGGCTTTCCATTCCCCCACCCCCTGCTCTTACTGGGTAGGATTTTCCCCCTTCTATCTATTGCTTTTCATATTTGTGAAGCTATTGACATTGATAAACTCAGTCTCACAAAGCAGTGCACACTCTCTTTACTGTTCTTCTATCTTGCTAAGGAAATGAATGATGCTCATGGAAGCTACAGGGAGTTATATTCTTCCTATTTGCCCTTCTTCATTGTCTAGACAAATTCTTAGAAGAAGAACCCAGGCTTAAAAATGCTTAACAGAGAGGAGGAAAGTGTTTTAAAAAGTATCTGAAGGCCAGGCACAGTGGCACACACCCGCAATCCCAGCAGTTTGAGAGGCTGAGTCAGGAGGATTGTGAATTCAAAGCCAGTCTCACAACTTAGCGAGGACCTAAGCAACTCCGTGAGACTCTGTCTCTAAATAAGATATTTTAAAAGGCTGGGGATGTGGCTCAATGGATAAGCACCTCTGGTTTCAATCCCTGGTACCAAAATAGAAAAAAATAAATAAAGAAAGAATCTTCTAGATGGAAGCACAATCTACCTGCAATGTTGTCTGTAGTCCAAGAAAGGGCCTCATGCATTCCTAATGATCAAGATCTCTTTCTATGTCAAGGAGTAGATAAGTACAAAGTAAGAATGAAGCCTGGGGGCTGGAGTTGTAGCTCAGCTTAGAGCACTTGCCTCCTATGTGCACTTGCCTCCTATGTGTGAGGCACTGTGTTCGATTCCCAGCACCACATATAAACAAGCAAATAAAATAAAAAGGTCCATCAACAACTAAAAAAAAAAAAATGAAGCCTGATGAACGATACAATTCTCCACCATTAAGAAGCCCAAAAGGGCCCTTCATGGTGGTACTCATCCCAGCAACTTGGGAAGCTGAGAAGGAAGATTGCAAGTTCAGGGCCAGCTTCAGCAACTTAGCAAAATCCTCACTCTCTCAAAATAAAGAACAAAAAGAGCTGGGAATGTAGCTCAGTGGTAAAGCACCCTGTGTTAAATCTCCAGTACCAAAACAAGAAAAAAGAAAAAGAAAAAGAAAAAAAAAAGTAGCCTAAAAGGCCTTTACTTGCTTCAGATACGCGGAGGTAACCGGTTGTGCGGGCCACTTCCTTTAGTGCACAACTGAAGACTTTAAGATACTGGCCCTTAGGTGAGGCAAGATAAGAAAGTAATCCAGAAAAACAAGCTTGGAGATATTTTCCTTTAAAATTTAATATTTATTATTATTATTATTATTATTATTATTATTATTATTTATTTTGTACAGGAGATTGAATTCCAGGCACTTTACCACCAACAACCCATTTTTATTTTTATATTTTTAATTTTTTAAAATTTTTTTTATTTTTAATTGTAGATGGACACAAAACCTTTATTTATTTTTATGTGGTGCTGAGGATCAAACCCAGTGCCTCTGAGAAACTAATGTGACTCCATTTTTGAGAAACCAGCCTCTACCTCAGAGCAAAGCCTGTTCAAGGAAGGGGGCATGACCCTTGTCCTTATAAAAATCTACAGAACACTCCTAAGTACATACCCACCCTGCTGAGTTGTTTGACTGTAAATAACAGGAGAGGTCTGTGGCACCAGGTGTCCCTGACTCAGTTAGGCTAGGTGAGGACCCACGGCAACCCCCCTAGCAATATCTGGAATGCCAGATGACCCCCCAGTAGTCTATGGTGGTTGATAACATGTTGGGAAACCATGTAGTTTAGCACGTACACCCCTCGTGGCCTAAACCAATCAGTTCAAACGAATCCCCCTCTTGTACTAACCAATCACCCTTACCCAACCTATTCCCACCAGTGAATGTGCTAATCAATGTTAAGAGTTGTTGTTTGATTTTCCCGCAGTATGGAATGATTTGCTGTGTGATGTTGTGACACACAGAGTATCTCCCCAAAACCTATAAAATCTCACTGAACAAAGGACCAGGACTCACTCCCCGGGACTGCTGTGTTGGGAACGGTTGTGAGTCCAGGATGGAGCTTGCAATAAAGACTCTTGTGTGATTGCATCGGATTCGGCTCCTGGAGGTCTACCAGGGTCCCACAAATCTGGCATAATACCTCACACGTGCCAGGCAAGCACTCTAACACTGAGCCACAACTGCAGCCCCCCATTTTTTAAAATATCTTTATTTTATTTATTTATTTTTATGTGATGCTAAGGATTGAACCCAGAGCCTTGCACATGCTAGGTGAGCACTCTACCGCTGAGCCACAACCCTAGACCCCCATTTTTATTTTAATATCTTGAGACAAGCAAGGTTCAAGCCTGGCCTTGAACTTGCATTTCTCCTGTCTCAGTCTCTAGAATATTTACCTTTTATTTACATTTTAACTAATTATACTTTTGCAAATCATTGTTCTTTTCATATATTGTATAATAATATCTAATGAATTAAAAAAATGGTGACAATAAATTGTCTAAACAAACAAACCAACAAAAAGTCATTTCCTCAAAGAAACATCTCCTGAAAAGAATCTAATGTGGATGACTCAGGAGACTTTATTGAAGGGACGATTAACAGAGAAGTAAGAGGGGTCAAGGGTAACTGGACCACTGGGGCTCCCAGGAGTAATCAGGTATGGGGAGCTATGACCACCAGGAGGCTTGAAGGAGAAAGGGGAAGACATGGAATTTCTGGAGACTAGAAGTGGGGCCCACAGCTAGAAAACACGTCCGAAAGCATTCCTCCTAGCCACCTCTACTGCTTGTCCCTCCCAGTAGTTGAACTCAACCAGAAGGCTGGCAACGCAGTCTGGGCATGCATTCCATAGGAGCAAAGAGAGAATAGTGAACATATCCCCCAAGTCCCTCCCAGTTCCTCTTACCACATTATTCCATTTTATCATTGCACTTTACATCACTCCCTGATGTTTTGTTTATTTATTTGTCTCTCCTCCACCACATTGGAATATAAGTTCCTTGAAAGCAAGGAATTTATCTGTCTTGTTAAAAACCATATCTCTGGGCTGGTAGAGTGCTTGCCTTGCATGCACAAGGTCCTGGATTCAATCCCCAGCACCACAAGCAAGCAAACAAACAAACAAATAAAAATATATGTCTGTATGAAGATATTGATCCCCAGAGGAGCAAGGAAGGCATCCTTGTGGGTAGAAGGTACAGGGCGTGGCCCAGCACAGGTTTTTAAAACCCGAGTGGGGTAAGGAAAGCACATGCACTGGGGATGGGGGCAGAGACAAGAGATGGCTACATGCAAGGGATTGATCAAATAAGGTAAGGAAATAATTTAAAGACAATCAGATCTGGACAGCTATAATCTCAGCTACTCAAGAGGCTGAGGCAGGAGTATGGCAAGTTTGAGGCCAGACTCAGCAATTTAGCAAAATCTTGTCTCAAAAAAAGTTTAAAAAGGACTGGGAATGTAGCTCAATAGTAGAATACCCTGGGTTCAATC
This sequence comes from Callospermophilus lateralis, assembly GCF_048772815.1. Taxonomy (NCBI): domain Eukaryota; kingdom Metazoa; phylum Chordata; class Mammalia; order Rodentia; family Sciuridae; genus Callospermophilus; species Callospermophilus lateralis. The sequence continues at coordinate 30,724,576 of NC_135307.1, read as the reverse complement.
TCCCAAACAAACAAAAAAAATTTATGAAGCTACATAAATGATACAGTGATCTTCTCTATACTATCTTTATAATTTTCTGTGAGTGTAGAATTATTAAAAAAATTTTTTAAAAAGTTTTTTTAGTTATAATTGGATACAATATCTTTATTTATTTTTATGTGGTGCTGAGGATCGAACCCAGTGCCTCACACGTATGAGGCAAGCATTCTACCAATAAGCTACAGCCCCAGCCCTATTTCAAATTTTTTAAGCAAAAAAAAAGTAACATCAGAGAAGCCTAGCCAAATATCACCTTAACAAAGAAGTCAGTTAACACGTCCAAAACAGGACACATTAAAGTCATGGGCCACCAGTAGACTGCTGGGCCACTTCTATGATTTTCCTACTGAAGATGCAATTAAGAGTCTAATTATGAGAAACCCTGGGAAATTCCAAAATGAGGGTCCAAATTGAAGGATATTCTACAAATTAACTGCTCTGTAATGTTCAAAAGCTTCAAGTTCATGGAAATCAAAAGTCTGAGGAATTGTTCTGGACTGAAGGAAACTCCAGAAACATCACAAATTAATGCCACATGGGATCTGGAACTGGAGCCATTTGCCATAAAGAAAAATTTAGCACAATAGCTAAACTATGGAACCAATCTAGGTGCCCTTCAATAGATGAATGGATAAAGAAACTGTGGTATTTACACACAATGGAATATTATTCGGCCTTAAAGAAGAATGAAATATGGCATTTGCTGGTAAATGGATGGAACTGGAGAATATTATGCTAAGCAAAATAAGCCAATCCCAAAGAACCAAAGGCCAAATGTTTTCTGATATGTGGAAAACAATAGAGGCGAGGGGGGCCCTAGGGAAGAATAGAGGTACTTTGGATGAGACAGAGGGGAGTGAAGGGAAGGGAAGAGTATAGGTTAGGAAAGATAGTAGAATGAATCGGACATTATTACCCTATGTACATATATGACTATATGACCCATGTAGCCCTACATTATATACAACCAGACGAATGAGAAGTTATTCTCCATTTAGGTATGATGTGTCAAAAAAATTAGTTCGTAATTGTTTCAATTTTTTTTTCTTAATTAAAAATAATACAATTACATCCCTAGCATCTAGAAACAGGGCTGGCATTCCAAGAGCTCAATTAATATTTGTTAAATGAACTAATAAACAATATAAACATGTATAATAAACATATCTTTAAAAAAAGACACCCCAAATTTTTTTTTAGTTATATATGGACACAATATCTTTATTTTGTGTATTTATTTTTATGTGGTGCTGAGGATGGAACCCACCCAGTGCCTCACATGTATGAGGCAAGTGCTCTGCCAGTGAGCCACTACCCCAGCCCGACACTCAAATATTAACAATGTTTGTTTGGGGGTGGATTTATCCCAAGTAATTTGAATTTTTTTTTTTTTTTACTTTATACTTTTCTGTTTCTTCAGTTTTTCTCCATCAAGTATGCATAATTAGCCAATTATGTACCTACTATGCTAATTTGTTTAAATTAACATTTAACTTATATATTATAATAAGTAATATATTCATACAGTCAAAATTCAAAAGGCACAGGTATATAATGGAAATTGATCTGGCTGCGAACCTGAGCAAATATTATTTAGTTTCCAGCTAAGACTACTATTTCAGAGGCATATTTTTGAGTTTGTGGGTTCCAACATTTTATGTTAGTTATTCGGATAAAATACTTGGCAACTGCTTTAGCCTGCCCACATACATAGAATGTCAGTGCCATAGACTAATTATTACTGGGATATCTATCTTCCAGAACACTCTTGCTCATTACCCAAGATGATGAGACAACTGAAAGTCAATCACCACACCCTGATGGACCTTTGTCATTTGCTATTTTGAGGGTTTCCATTCATCTTTCCAGAAATCATTTACTCTTCTCCCCTAGGCCCTGGGAAGAGAGTACATAAGCTTCTCGGTTACAGTGGGTTACTGGGTTCACTTTCCCTTTACGTTAATACCCTTGTGCACATAATAAATTTGTAAACCTTTTCTGTTGATAATCTGTTGATGGCCAGTTCATTTTCACCGAATGCAATGAAGTCAAACCTTCAGAGGGTGGAGAGGAAATTCCCTCCCCTTGCGGTGTGATCTTTCAAAAGAGTCTGGAGAGCTTGGTGGGTTATTTCATTAGGTTGCAAGAAGGGACTAGAGAATTGTTCTAGATCCAGATTTCCAATGAACAAAACACATTCTTTGTAGCCTACTGAATAAACACTGACATTCTGATGAAAAGGATGCTTTTCTCTGGGTTCTGGGTAGCCTGTTGCCATGCAATGGATATGTTAATTTAATTACACTTTTCTTGTATTGTTTATATTTTGGTTTAGTGTCTCCATGAAGGGATTTTACAGGCATCCTGTTTCTTTAGCAATACATGTACAAATCATCTCTTTATTTTTTTTTTTTTTGTTTGTTTGTTTGTTTTTTTCAAAGAGAGAGTGAGAGAGACAGAGGGGGAGAGAGAGAGAGAGAACTTTCAACATCCATCCCTTAGTTTTTGGCGGACACAACATCCTTGCCTGCACGTAGCGCTGAGGATCAAACCCGGGCCGCACACATGCCAGGCAAGCGCGCTACTGCTTGAGCCACATCCCCAGCCCCACAAATCATCTCTTTAAATGGACAACTTCTGGTTGTGTACCTACTATGCTGATTTGTTTAAATTAACATTTAACTTTTATATTTTAATAAGTAATATATTCATACAGTCAAAATTCAAAAGGCACAGGTATATAATAGAAAGCCTGCCATCCCTGTCTCTTTATCTCTAGGTCCCCTCCTTGGAGGTAATAGATACTACCAATTTCTTGTGTTATCTTTCAAAGGAGACATACACACTCGCGCACACTCACACATACTTATCATCCTATATATTATAATAATTTACAAATGTTCTTCACATTGCTTTTTTCACCAAGAATCTATCATGAAGGTAATTTTGTACCATCTTTTTTTTTTTTTTTTTTTGACCTGGGGATTGAACTCAGGGGCACTCCACCACTGAGCCACATCCCCAGCCCTATTTTGTATTTTGTATGTAGAGACAGGATCTCACTGAGTTACTTGGTGACTCGGATTTTGGATTTTGCTGAGGCTGACTTTGAACCTGTGATACTCCTGCCTCAGCCTCCGGAACCCCTGGGATTACAATGGAGCCTGGCTTGACAACAAATTCTGGAAACAGACTGCCTAAGTTTGAGTCCTGACACCATCACTCAAATGCTATTTGACTTTGCACAAGTTACTTAACCTTTCTGTCACTCAGTTCATCACTGAGATGGTGCTATTATTCGTACAAATTTTACCATGTTGTTGTAATTAAAAGAATGAATATATTAAAAAGATTTAGAAACTACTGGTCCCAAGGCAAACTAAAAAAATATTATTTTTTTTTCTATGTCAACAAATTTGATGTATTCTAGGTCCAATTTCAAAGAGAAACACTTATTTGCCTCGGCTTCAAATTCTGGAGATGAAATGAAACAAAAAGGAATTACTCTTACTTTTGGGTATTATGCACCATCTAGATAGCAAGCCATATTCCCACAGAGGGAGCTAGGGACCCAGAACTGGGCAAGGAGGTAGTTTATCCTCATCACTTTCAGTCTTCACAACATCCTTCCTCAATAAGTATCCCATCCTCATTTTACCAGCCAGGAAACTGTGGTTGAGATGCCACGACTTGCCCAAGGCCAAGTTTCCATTGCACATTGATTTGCAAATGTTCTTTAATCTTTTCCTGCTGGGTCAGTTACAGGTCCCTAGTGCCTACCCCACTGTTTCCCAGGAGGGTTTTCAGTAGAGCCCACAGGTTGGAATTTGCCACTCATTCACTCAGCAAGCCCAAAGCTAACTCCTCCTTCCCACTTCCTCCAGGACCCCAGTTCTTTAGCATAGAATCCTGTTTCTTTTGTTTGCTTGAGGGGCAGGGTATGTGTGTGCTGGTGCTAGGAACTAAACCCGGAGGTGCTTTACACCTGAGCTACATCCCCAGTTCTTTTTCTTTTTTGAGGCAGAGTCTAAGTTGCCAAAAAATCTGGCTTAAATGCCATAGCTAGCCTCCAACTTGCCATCCTCCTGCCTCGGTCTCCCAAGTAGCTGGGTCTAGAGGTGTGCACCACTAGCCTGGCATAGAATTCTGTTTTCCTCCTCTTAAAATTCAAGTCCTGCAGATTCTCCCACTGAAATGTGTCTCACATCTACCCCTCCTTTTCAGTCCAGCCTGCCACCTCCCTGGTTTGGCTGTGACTACCCTTTCAACTAGGACTGTTGCTGCTGCTGCTGCTGCCTAGGGGACCTCCCCAAAGCACAACTCTGCCATTTCCCCACTTTCCAGCCTTTAGGGACCCTTACTGCCTACTCTTCCCCTGCTTCGGAGGTCCTATGTAACCAAGCCCCAAACACCTCGCCTGCTTTGCTACCAAGATTTCCCTCTCTACCAGCCAAAACCACTCTTAGAACAGGCTTCCAGCCATGTTGCTCTTTCGGCTTAGGACTTCCTCTGCCTTCTCTGCAAGGCCATCCGAGCTCCATGAAGCTGGTCCTCACTGATTACACTCTCTCCTCTCATTTCCTCATCACCAAGCCACACTGTTGGCTGCCTCAAGTGAGATAACTTTAGAGACAAACTCCTATATTAACATGGCTTCAAAGTGGTTCTTTTTGTTTTGTTTCTGCTAAAATTCTTTGGGGGAAAACTTTCAAAGAATCAGCCAAGGTCCCAGAGATCCACACAAAGCTTTATTCAGTTTGGAGTTGGGGCTGTGGGGCCATGGGATAGGTGCTGGTCAGAGCTAGGTGACTGGAATAGCATGGGATTGGCTTAGGTTGGTGGTGCCATGACAAAGGGGTCGGGTCCTTCTGGGATAGGCTTAGGGTTATGGGACCATGGGGTAGGTCACTAATGGGGGTGGGGGGAGTCCAGGTAAAAGGAAGTACAGGAAAGTGAAACTTACCTCCTAAAATGGCTGCTCAAATGTTAAATTGTTACCGCTGTTGACCGGTCGCGAGTCCTTGCTTCCCCAATGTTGAAGAATAACACCAGAGAAGCACAGCGAGGCAAGGTCAGAGTAGAAATTAGAAGTTTATTAAAGGACAGCAGAAAAAAACTTCTCCCGGAGGAAGAAGGGGACCCAAGAGGTGGAATCCATGGAAGTGCGGTTGTCTCTCCATTTTATAGTTTCTTTCGGTGATGGAATGTAGGTGGGAAGGCCCGAAGGGTTGGGACACAGGTGGGCCAAAGAAGTAATCTGGGCACTTCCGAGAATCAGAATCTTCAAGTTTGCTGTTCATTAACATTTCTTTGGGATGGGCTATCTTCAAATCTGTTGGGGCTGTTTCTAGACTTCATTAACATTCCGGGAATTCATTCTCAGCATGGCCTCCATTTTAGATTTCATTAGACCCGATTTACCTAACTACATTGACTACCAAATTTTAAATCTGGCTTCAAAATTAAGACCCTATAACTCTGACTTCTTTCTTTTAGACAACCTACAGTAAATTTGGTCTATTATAATATTGAGCTGAGCATGCCCAGAAATTTCCTGATGACCATCATCCTCTTTTGAACTGGTACTGTAGGACCTGATGCTGAGCATGCCTAGAAATGTTCCTCTCCTTTTTGAATCAACTGTGTCAGAAAGCTCGGTCCCTGTCCCCAAAGCCAATCAATGTCAATTTAATGATGAGGACAGGATTTTGAGAAAAAGGAAAAAAAGAAGGTTTTATTGCTGAAGCCAGATTTAAAAATAGGTAGTTAGTGTAGATAGGTAAATCACGTCTAATATCGAGTTCAAGAAAGAAAATAGACAGCATATCGAAAATGGAGTCCATAAAGGAAACGGAGTTGGATCTGAGCCTGGGAAACCAGAACAACACCTGGGAATTGAAATGTTAATGTCCCCACTCCATCGGTCCACCTGTTTCCCATCTTTTGTCCTTCCCACCTGCAACCCCCGTCATGCAGGATAGTGGGAAATAAAGGGCAGGAATGTAGAGGACAAAAGAAGACCTTAGATATAAAAGGGAGATAACCTCCCCTTTCTACGGATTCCCCTTTTCCTCCCGGGGAAGTCTTTTCTGCTATCCTTTAATAAAGCCTTCCACTTTCCTCTCTACACTTGCCTCTGCGAGCTCCTCTGGTGTTAGACTTCAACATTCAGGGAAACAGTGGTAACATTGCTTTGTTAAGGCGGGGGGTTGGGGGGGTGGGGGTGGGGGGTGTTAAAGCTCTGGAAGGGGGCCCCAGGGTGTGTTAGGATTCACTTGTTAATTTGGGAGATATTCACTTCCCAGATCCTCAGCTGGTATCTCCTTCCTGTAGTGGGTGTGTTCTAGGGCAATTAACTTGGGTAAGAAAAGATAACACTGTCTCCCCAATCTTGTTAGGGAGGGGAAGGGGAGAAGAGAAAAGAAAAAAGCCTTAGAGCTTTGAGGGCTACGTTCAGGAGGTAAAGCTACCACTGTTACACAAGTTTAAACTGAGCATGCTCAAAAAGCATGCTCAAAAAAACCTTACAACGAGCATGCTCAGAATCTGCCCTTTACACATGATTTCCTATATGAATATCTGTAGGCTCCCCAATAGAAACCCCATGCTTCCTTTCTTGACCAAAAGCATTGCATTGCAAATAACCTGCTTACTTTTTTTTTTTAATTTATTTTAATATTTATTTTTAGTTATCAGCAGACACAACATCTTTGTTTGTATGTGGTGCTGAGGATCGAACCTGGGCCGCACGCATTCCAGGCGAGCACGCTACCGCTTGAGCCACATCCCCAGCCCATAACCTGCTTACTTGCTGCAGGTAATAAATCTTTCTCCATTCTTTTATCTTCTGGTTTGCTGGCTGGATTTGTACTCACCAAGAGAAGATCCATTGTGTTTAGTTAAAACTTCATGCTCTACATATATTTGTAAATTTCTCAAGTGTCAAAATTCTACTGACTGAAATGCCTTCACACATGGCACAACCTAGTTTCTAATGCATCCATCCATTCACAAAAGCCTGGGTTAACAGGGGACATGATAATGTCAGGGCTGTTGTCTCCATTAAGTCTGGCCTACTCTAAACCTGGCTCTCCTCACAGAACTGTCAATTCTGACCAAGTGTCCATCATAGGCTTCCTTCCATTTCCTTTGTACAGGGTATCATGACTGTTGGTTGTCTGGAACAGGCATATTATGCATAGATCATTCTAGAAATACTGGTTGTATGAACAAACTTTTGAGTTGGAGAGGGCATCAGAACATTAAATCAACTTTCTTGTTACAACAGAAGAAATCAAGACTCCAAGATAAGGACACTCACCTGGGTGGCACAATAAGTAAGAAAAAAACTAGACCTAGAACTGAGGCCACCCACCTGACTCCTAGTTCAGGGTGTGATCCTCTGCACCTTGGAGACTACAGACCTAGAGTCAGCAAGCAGCCTCAGCCACCTGAGATCACTGCCAGACAACATCACCTTCTCCTTCATCTCTCTCTCATCTCAGAAACTCCTTTGCCTTTTCCACAACACAATCTTTTCTCCTCCCCCAAGTCTCAGCTTTAGTTTCTGGTGTAGTTGCTTGTTTATAAGCTCCCCGCCATCCCTGAAGGGAAAGCGAGGAAGGAGACACGGATGAGTGAGAAATGAAAGATGGAGACCAGGCAGAGATACATAGGAGAGTTTGTTAGTCAGAGCTGACAAATAAAGGCCATCTCTCTACAGGAGAGAGAGGCAAATCAGGTTTGAGTTCTGGGACTCTTATGGGGGAGGCTCGGGAATCAGAGCCCTGCTAAGGGTTGGGTTGGTATGAGGGAGTGGTGAGTCTTTCTCAGAAAGGCCCTTGGGCAGGAAAGCAAAACTTTTTTCTTAAAATGGCAGCTTTCACTTAAGTTGGCCATCCAGATGATAAGAACGGACCCATGGGATTGAACCATGGGCGCTCCACTGGAGTGGCACCCCCTCCTCCACAAAAAGTCTTAACTGGGCTTCTCCAGAAATCTTCACCATGGCTATTTTTAGGACTGTCAGCAAAAGAGTTCAATGTAGATAAACTTCCTTTTTTTGTATTGCCCTAATTTACTTGGCCACTGGTCGGGAAGAAACTGGTGCTTTAAGTGCTGGACACCCCCTTACTAGTTTTTCACAAACATGTATCCAATATGGTAGTTAGTAGAAATGTGCAAACAAGGCCTCTGGCCTTGAGCTGGGCTTCACAGAGATGTCTACATTTCTAAGATAAGAGAAGTTACCAATTGGGCTCCATGGTAACAGTTGTCAGGGAAAGAAAGGAAGGGGAGAAGAAGCAGGGGTTGTCCTTGAAGGGTTAACTTGCCCAAAACAGTGAAAGAAAAAGTTGCTTTTATGTGAACTTCTGCAGACTGTGAACTTCTGAGCCCTTCCCTTTACATGCTGGCTATAAAACTCTGAAACTCCCTGAACTCAGGGTTCAGGGGATTGATTGATTACAGTAAAACCTGTGCCCTCTTGCTATGCTCGAATTCGGGACCTCCAAAAGATCACCAGAGACCCAAGATCGATGTAAGCAGCAAAGAAGTGTTTATTGCGAGCTAGCTCGGTCCTCTGCGCGCACACACACAGCAACTGATGACGCTGAGAGGCCCCGAGCCCAGGGTTTGCAGCAGTTTTATACATTCTTTGGAGGAGGCAGGGACCCCCACATACATTATAGCATCTCTTAGCAAATCATCACACACTGCGGGAGAATCAAATACCAACTCTAAAACAGGATTAGCACATTCACTGGCGGGAACAAGTTGGGTAGGGGTGATTGGTCAGTACAAAAGGGGTATTCTTTTGAACTAATTGTTTTAAGCCAAGAGGGGTGTTGATGCTGAATTACATAGTTTCCCAACACGTTATCAATCACCATAAACTACTGGGAAGGTCAGCTGGCATCCCAGGTATTTCTCTGTCTCATGCTGACTGGTGGCTACTAGGGGGTTGCTATGGGTCTCCACCTAGCCTAACTGAGTCAGGGACACCTGGCACAGCAGATCTCTCCCGTTATTTGTAGATAAACAACTTAGCAAGGTGGGAATGTGCCTAGGAGTGCTCTGTGGGTCTATCCAAGGACAAAGGTCATATCCCTTTCTTGGACAGGCTTTGCTCTGAGGTAGAGGCTGGTTTTTCACTCTGAGCCTGGCTGCAGCCAAATAAAACTGTTTCCTGCTATCTTTGGTGCCTTGCCATGTCTGTCCCTACAACACCAACACTAAGTTACACCCCCAGACATTTATTTATTTATTTATTTATTTTTGAGACAGGTTTTGCTAAGTTGTGTAGGGCTTCATTAGGTTGCTGAGGCTGGCCTGGACTTGAGGTCCTCCTGCCTCAGCTTCCCCAGTCACTGGGATTATAGGTGTGCACCACCACCCCTGGCCATCTCCAGCCTTTTAATTATTTTTTTCTTAATTTTGAGACAAGGTCTTGCTAAGGCAGGCTTCAACTTGCAATCCTCCTGCTTCAGTATCACAAGTGGTTGTTTTGTTTGTTTTGGTTTTTGATTGTTATTTTATGTTGTTTTTTTAGTGCTGGGATTCAAAACCAGGGCCTCACAAATGCTAGGCAAATTCTCTGCCATTAATTATATCCCCTGCCCAGTTGCTGGTTTGCATAGTGACCCCAAACTGCAAGAAGACTTCTAACAAGAGAAGCCATCCACCACTCCTGAGGGATTGCCTGGGATCCAAGCTCTGCAAGATGCTGAGCGAGCTCACAAGCACCCCAGACCTGGGAGGAGCCAAAGCCAGGCCTGGGCGGAGCTGAAGCCCCAAGCCCCCGCCCTCTCCGTGAGATCGCCCCTATTGACGTAGACAGACAGAAGCCGCGTCCAATGAAAAGACAAGGCCTGCGGCCCTAGCCCCACCCGCCGCGACAACACAGAAACCGGCTCACCTAACTGGCTGTCGCTGCACCTCGATCTTTCCGGGGTTTCCCCGTCTGGTCGGTGTGTCTGCGGAGCTGTGCGGTAAATGAGAGCGGGAAAGGACGCCCGGTCAGGTAAGTCTGTGCTGGCTGGGGTGCTCCCTGGCCTCGATCGGCGGGCTGCTAGTGTCCGGCTAAAGATCTCGGGGCCAGGTGGGCGACCCGGCAGGCCAGGAAAGGGGTGGGCGGCAGCGCGCGCGTGGTACGCGGGCCTGAGCTGGGCGTGGTGGGAGGCTGGGCCCGCGAGCCCGGAGGGCGCAACCTCGCTGCACGTGCGCTCGTCCTGCGGGGTCGGATCCTCAGCCGTAAGCCCCCGGGGGCAGGGGACGCAGAGTGTCCCCGCTGTGTCTGAACACAGGAGCGTTTTCCTAAGCCTGACCCTGAAGGCCCACCTAGGACTTGGCAGTGGCCAAACTGCAGGCCTTGGATTTCCCACGTTAAAATTAAGGTCGTGTAGCCTGGCCAAGTGGCGGGTTCCCATAATCCCAGTACTCAGGAGGCTGAGGCGGGAGGATCATGAGTTCAGAGCTTGCCTCAGTAACAGAAAGGCGTTAAGCAACTCAGTGAGACCGTATCTCTAAATAAAATACACGATAGGGGCTGGGGATGTGGCTCAGTGGTCCAGTGTCCCTGAGTTCAATCCCTGGTACCCAAAAAAAAACCAAAAAACAGTGGAAGTCAGAGCTGGGGTGGTGTCCTGTGCGCAACCAGACCCAGAGATCTGACCAGCATGGGTGGAACCCTAGTTCCACCACCAGTTGTGACTTTCAGAGTATGTTACTTAATCCTCGAACCCTGGCTTCCTTAATGTAGGGTTAAAAACACTAATTCTGCCAGGTATGGTGGCATTCCTGTAATACTAGCAATTTGGGAGGCTGATGCAGGAGGATCGCATCTGTCTCAAAATGAAATGGGATGAGGTTGTAACTCTGTAGTAGTAGTTCCTCAGGACCAAAGGGACAAGGGGGTCACAACCCAGGGTGGGCATTAATACAAAACCTGCCACCTGAAGTATTTATTATAAATTTTAATAGAAAAGTTTTTTAAGTTTTTTTTTTCCCCTCACTAAACAGAACTCTACACTGAATTGTCTGCATTTTTGTTTCTCTCTTATCCTTCTGCACTTGTCAACTTTTTTTTTTTTTTTTTTTGGATACCAGGGCTTGAACCTAAGGGTGCTTAATCACTGAGCCACATCCCCAGCCCATGTTTTTTATTTATTTATTTTTTAATAGTTATTTAGAGGCCCTTTGGTACTGAGTTGAGTTGCTTAGGGCCTCCTTGAGTTGCTGATGCTAATTTTGAAATCCTCCTGCCTCAGCCTCCTGAGCCACTGCACTCAGCTCAACTTACTTTTTTTGGGGAGGGGACTAGGGATTGAACTAAGGAGCACTCAACCACTGAGCCACATCATCAGCGCGCTATTTTGTATATTATTTAATGAGACAGGGTCTCACTGAGTTGTGTAGCACTTCACCGCCCCCCCCCCCCCCCATTGCTGAGGCTGGCTTTGAACTCCTGATCCTCCTGTCTCAGCCTTCTGAACCGCTGAGATAGATATCCACCTTTAAAAGAAAATTTTGGCACATGTCTGTAATTTCAGGTACTTGAGAGGCTGAGGCTGAGATAGGAGGAATCCAGGTTTGAGGCTAGGCAGCTGTGAATCTGTCTCAAAATAAAAGAGGATTGGAGATGTGGCTCTGTGGTAAAGTGTTCCAGTGGTTCAATCCCCAGTGACCTCCACACACACATGCACACGACAAGGGAAGGAAAGAAAAGACAGATTAATTCTTTACCCTCTTGAATGGTTCTGGCACCTTTGTAGAATACCAAGTAGCACTAGATATATGGTTTTATTTTGTGTTTTTCAGTTCTATTCCCTTGATCTGCATTTCTTTCTTTTGGCCAGTATCACAGTGTCTTAATTTTGTAGGAAGTTTGAACTTGGAAAGCATGAATCCCTTGACATTATTCTTTTTTAAAGTCATTTTGGTTATTCTGGTCCCTTGAGTTCCCATAGGAACTTTAGGATCAGCTTATCTGTTTCTGAAAAAAAATAAAATGCGATTGCATTTTTTTTTTTTTTTTAGAAAGAGTGAGAGAGAGAGAGAGAATTTTTTTTTAATATTTATTCTTTAGTATTTGGCGGACACAACAGCTTTGTATGTGGTGCTGAGGATTGAACCCGGGCGGCACACATGCCAGACGAGTGCCCTACCACTTGAGCCACATCCCCAGCCCGAGATTGCATTTTAATAGAGATTGCATCAAATCTGTAATTTCTTTCCCTGATGTTTTATGATTTTCAAAGTAAAAGTCATGCATTTTCTTAAATATATTCCTAAATACTTTATTCTTTTTGATGGTATTATAAATGTAACTTTTCTTTACCTTCATTCTGGATTGTTTATTGATAGTGAATGTTAATTGATTATATTTTTTGTGTGATGCTGGGGATTGAATCCAAGGCCTTGGACATGGCTAGGCAAGTGCACTACCACTGAGCTATATCCTTGACTTTTTTTTTTTTTTTTTTCCTTTTAATATTGATCTTGTGGCCTGCAGCTTTACTGAACTTGTTGATTAGCGCCAGTAGTTTTGTGGCAGATTCTTTAGGATTGTCTGTAGGATTATGTTATCTGCAGAGATACTTCCTTTGTTGTTTGTTTGCTTTTTATTTCTGTGGGAGTGGGGAGAGCAGACATCTTTGTCTTATTCCTGATATCAGGGAAGCTTTCATTCTTCCACCGTTAATGATGTTAGCTGTGAAGCTTTTGTGGACATTGTGTCAGGTTGAGAAAGTTCCCTCTGTTTCTACTTTGTTGAGTGTTTTTATCATGAAAGGGTGTTGGATTTTGCCCAGTGCTTTTTCTGCTTCAATTGAAAAAAATCATATGGGATTTTTCTCCATCTTCTATTAATTTGGTGTTTTATATTGATTGATTTTTTTATAGGTTGACCAGCCTAATATTCCTGGGATAAATCTCATGTGGTCATGGTGTATAATGCTTTTTTTGTTTTTTTAAATTTGCTCTAATTAGTTATACAAGACAGTAGAATGCATTTTGACACATTGTGTACAGATGGAGCACAATTTCTCTACCTCTGGCTGAAGAGGGTGCCATAAATAGGGTAATCATGTCTGTCTCATTCCACCCTCCTTCCCACCCCAACATCCTCTCCCCCTCCCCTCCCCCTCCCCTCACTCCCCTCCCCTCCCCCACTCTCCTCCCCCCCTCCCCTCCCCTCCCCTCCCCTCCCCATACTCCCCTCTGCACAGTCCAAAGTTCTTTCATTGTCTCCCCACCACCCTTATAATCCTTTTTATTTGATCCTGGATTTGTTTTATCAGCATTTTATTGAAGATTTTTGTTGATGCATTCGTAAGGCATATTGATCTATAGTTTTCGTTTGGATCAGGATAATACCAGCCTTATAAGATGATCTGGAAATTGTAGTGAATATCTTTCTTCTATGTAACCTTTTTTTTTTTTTTTTTTTGAGATGGGATCTTTGTGTGTTGCCCAAGCTGGCCTCCATTTCCTGGGCTCAAGCAGTCCTCCCGTCTCAGCCTCCAGCCTCCCAAATGGCTGGGACTAAGGGCTCTGACAGCCACACCCTGATAACTTTTACAGTCTTTTGAATTTTTTTTTTTTAGATGTGATTCCCGGGCTGGGGATGTGGCTCAAGCAGTAGCTCCCTCGCCTGGCATGCGTGCGGCCCGGGTTCGATCCTCAGCACCACATATAAAAAACAAAGATGTTGTATCCGCCGATAACTAAAAAATAAATATTAAAATTCTCTCTCTCTCTCTCTGTCTGTCTCTCTCTCTCTCTCTCTCTCTCTCTCCTCTCTCACTCTCTCTTTAAAAAAAAAAAAAAAAGAAGTGATTCCCAGAAGGAAGAAGGCACGTACATCTATAAGTTACTTTATAAATATTGCCTAATCATGTTCCAAAATGTCAAATCGGGTTTATGTATTTTTTAGATTTCTTTGCAGGATAGCAGTCTCTGAGAACTGATTCTTCATACCTTGAAGAATTTAAAAGATTTTCTAAAAGGCAAAGCCAGGCTCAGCCTTCTGCAACACACCCAACTTTATAGTCTGTACCGCGCAGAGCAGGGTTTCATCCAGTTTTCATTATTGATTGTTACTGAATGCTTCCTGCCCAGTTAGTACTTCTCAATTTCTCACTGTTTTGGACCAGGTAATTTTTCTGTTTGGCATTACTAGGGATTGAACCCAGGGTGTTCTATCACTGAGCTACATCCCCAGCCCTTTTCTATTTTTTTGAGATAAGGTCTCACTGAATTGCCAAGGCTGGCCTCAGACTTGCAATCCTCCTGCCTCTGCCTCCTAAGTGGCTGGGATTGCACTTGAGCCACCACCCACAGCTTTGTTCAGATCACTGTATTGATCTTGCTCATAACATCAGTGCATGTTATCGTTAACCCACCTTATTCTCTTGGAGTGCCTGAGTTGGTGATTTAGAAACATTCTCCCTGACCAAAAGCTGTACTTGCAGTAATTTTATTATCTTCTGTGTCCTTGTGATGTGCAGCCCCTGTGAAGGACAACAGTGTAGGAGGCGTGCTCCTGTCTTCTGAGGGATGAGGTCAAGTCTTGGACTCACCGGCATATTTTCTAAACTGTTTCCACATTAGTACTGAAGTAAAAGAAACTAGAGACGTTTATGTACAGACTGAACACTCTAAAGAAACATTGCTCTTTTAATGGAATTGGTAATAGTAATAAACTTCATGTCAGTAAGGCTTATTTTTCTTCGTAACACTGACCATATATCTTTCCCCTCCTGGGCACAGCACCTTTCAGCTTGAAACTTAACTGAAAATAGACACAACTGTATTCTTTGGGGTGTAATTGGTTATAGGTAAACCCACACGTGTGGTGTTCATTGTTTGGGAAATGATCATACTTTTGGCCTGGAGCGGCTAGTGATGTTATTTACAGAAAAGAGAAACAGTCAAGGGGCTGGGGCTGGGGCCCAGTGATAGAACACTTTCCTCACACATGTGAGGTGCTGGGTTCGATCCTCAGCACCACATAAAAAATATATAACTAAATATATTGTGTCCATCTACAACTAAAAAAATGTTAAGAAATAAAAAGAGGGCCAGGGTCGTGGCTCAGTGGTAAGAGCGCTTGCTTAGCATGTGTGAGGTACTGGGTTTGCTTCTCAGCACCGCATATAAATAAATGAAATAAAGGTCCAGTAACAACTAAAAAATAAAAAAAAAGAGAGAGAGAGAGAAACAGTCTGAGGAGCTAGGGTCTAGGGAGCAAGCATAGGTATCTTGTGCACAGGTGCTGGGGATTGACCCCAGGGCCTCGCACATGGCAAGCGAATTCACTATTGACCCTGTTGACTGCAGCATCCTGGAAATAGACAGGAGGCAGCAGCCAAGGAGCTTGATGCTCAGGGCCCGTCAGGGCTGGAGGCGAGCCTGTGTCTGGGGATGTGCAAAGAGGAGGATCTAGGACAGAGCAGTGGAAATGACAGGGTAGTGACCCAAGAGAAACCAATGAAGGATGAGTTTGACAAGGAAAAGGAGAACCAGGAGAAAGACACTGCAGCAAAAGAAGAGTGAAATTTGTGGGGTCACAGGTGGCAGCAAGTCAGGCTGAGGAGAGCGGGTGATCATTAGCTAAGAACTCAGCAAGATCGTTTTAGCAGAAAGGTGAGATAGGGGAGGCCCAGCCGCAGCAGGCTGAGGAATGGTGGAAAATGAAGACATGGAATTTGTGCATGTAGGTCACTTCCATTCCTTTTGGACTTGAGATAGAGCATGTACAAATGAAAAACCTGGGCATGTTTATGAGCCAAGTTAAGGAGATGGAGACATTAAACAGGCGTCTGCAGAGTCCCTGGGGAGGGATAAGATCAATAGCCAGGTGGGATGAGTGTGCCTGGAAAAATGCCAGGACACACACCTGTTTGTGTGTGAGGCACGATATTAGGAATTAGTACAGGCAGGCATTTGAGAAGTTAGGGACATCCGCCTCGCACCATCTCTTCCCTGGGCTGGGGAACTGTGTTCTCCCTTGAGGGTGGTGGGAAGGGACTTGGCGAGTGTGCCAGAAACAGCCCTTTACAGGGAAGGCTTTGTGTGGCAGCTTTGGTGATAACCACTCTGAGCCTGAGGGTACTGCCAAGAAGCAAGGAGGAAAATGCTCACTCCCAGGTGCCGTCTTCTCTCGTAGGAACAGAAATGAGTAAAAGCAGCTGGCAGAGCAGGAGAAGACCCGGGAGAAGAGGCCGCCAGCAGAACCCTTGGCTTCGACAGCATTCTGGCCAGAGGCAAGTGCAGGGCTGGGGAACTGTCTGTGCCCATTGCCATTCTGGCTTGTCCAGCACACTTTGTCTCACATGCAAATGTCTCTAGGTTCCCCCCCAAAATGAGTCTAGGTGGAGCCTGAGGAGAGCGGTGCTTCTCACAGGTTTCTGGGTGGGTGATGTCTACTGCTCAGCCCCCCACCCTGAGGACTCAGGAATGGCCAATCTTTCTTACCAGAGTGACTGTGGTTACTGGCCAGAGCATTAGCCATAGGTCATAGGTAGACATTATCTGATCTAACTGGAGACCTGCTACTCCATTTTGGAAATTATTCTTTTTCTTTTGGCCAAAGGAAATAATCTGTGGAAACCTTGTTCAGCCTAAGTCCTAGAAAAGTACTACTATAAATGTATGTAGGATATAATATATATTTGTATGACATAAATATATAGAAAATATAGTGCTTAAGATATATAAGTGTATAAAGAATAATATAGTGAACACCATGTACCCACCAGCTTAGAAAATAAAACTCAGACTATACCTAATTGAAAGCCCAGCATGAACATTTTCCACATTCTGTTTATTTTCTTGCATGAAAGAAATACAAACAACAGCATACTCCCACAAGCTGCAGGAGAGGTCGTCCCTGCAATCAAGGGTGGCTTCTGTGACTCCTGGCCACTGGAAGTCCTATACAGCCCTCGGTTTTGCAACCTCCGTCTTGAGCAAGGAGGGCATGTCTGCTGATTTTAAAATCTTCCACATTTAGCTTCTCACAAGGGAATGTATAGGTTGTCTGGCTCTGAGTAGGCCTGCAGCACACAATGGGTCTCGTGGGATGTAAATCCTCACCCTGGACCCATATTGGAGAAAGATCAGGACCGTGCCCAATGTTGGTCTGTTTTGTGAGGAGAGCCATGGATATTTTGGGGGGCCCTAGGCCCTCCCACAAGAGCACAGTGTGATCTGTGTGAGACCCAGCCCAGCCATGGCAGCATAGCATGGCTTGGAAACTTGCTGGGAATGGCCACCTGCTCTCCATGTGGAAAGAATGGAGCAGCAGTCCTTGGACGAGAAGCATAAACGTTTGTCATGACACTTAATCCTTCCTCCTCCTGCTGCCTCAGGAAACTCTGAGCCAGAGAAGGGGGAGTAAATAATTTTCCCTGAAACTTTGCATAGCCTGGTATTTTGGGGGAGATTTATGTTGCATTCCTTCATCCTAGTTTTGCAGTTTCTTTCACTTTTAGACTGTATAGTGGGCAGAAGTTCTTGATTTTAAAGTAGATTTTGTTGAGACTCTAAAATAGGGTCTTCTGTTTATCACTATATTCTTCAGCCTATAATTGCCACAGAAGCTGCTTGTGGCTTTACAAATCCAGTGTTTTAGCCATGACTTGGTCTCAGGATTCCTAAGCACGTTACCTCTATTTCCCAAGCCCCAGTTTCTCCATCTGTAAGGTTGGCTGGCTGGTCAGGTAAAATTTAAACTCTCCTAATGCCAAACACAGTTAAAAATGAAATTCACCTGGTTTGGCACTACTGTTAAGCTGACAAAATGAGCCCAGTTGGTAAAATTCTTATTGGCAAAGATTTCTGTTCTTTTTTTCATCTGGAAAATTCCAGAAGACCTCAGAAAGTGCTGAAGTTGAGACAAAAAGAAGGAATTACCATGATATACATCCCCTTTTTAAAACCGTAAAGAGTTATAAACCCAAACCTGGCCCTTATTTTGGAGTATGTAGGGAGTTAGTACTCCCCCAAGCCATCGGAAAGGTAAAGGCTGAAGAGCTGCTTGAACAATACCCAGTTAGAATGGTTGGAAACTCAGCCCTTCACACACATGTGTGTCAGCAGGTATGCCGCAGAGGTGCCCCAGGATCTGCAGGACTCCGACTGTGAGGATGGCGAGGTCGCGTCAACGTCAGCCTCATCCAGCACGACGGGGGCTTCTTCAGTGCCAGGTGAGCAGGCTGCTGTGCAGGACTTCTGGCCCAGCCTGGGGAAAGGAAAGCTCATGCTGCCTTGTCTGTTGCTGTCTGTCCTGTCCGCCCTTCCTCCCAGCCAGGGATGTGTGTCTGTGTCTCTTCACTTGCGTGGGAACCACAGCCCATTCCTAACTTAGGAAATTCTAGGAACAAATTGAAACATTTAAGGAAGGAACTGGGCTTCTCAGGAACAGTGACCTTAGAACAGATGGTCTCCCCCAGGACTGAACTCAGTCCATGATAGAAACAGGCAGTTGAGAGGGGTGGGGGACAAGCCCCTAGGCTCCTTACCAGGTGGGTCAGTTCATAGCATTTTAAGTTGGTGAGTTTGTTTATTAATTAATTCATTCATTCATTTTTGCTCAAGATCTGCCAGGTTATTACTTTGACCCTGAAAAGAAACGCTACTTCCGCTTGCTGCCCGGGCACAACAACTGCAACCCCCTCACGAAGGAGAGCATCCGGCAAAAGGAAATGGAAAGCAAAAGACTGAAGCTGCTAGAAGAGGATGAGCAGAAAAAGGTGGGTTCTGCACCCCTGCCCCGCGCCCCCCCCCCCCGCCCTCTATCAACATCTGTCTATGGCTGAAGGAGGCCCTAACACCAGGCATAGACACTGGGGGGCAAGAGGGCCCTGGATTTTCCCTGACAGGGAAATGATGAAGAGAATAAGAACAGGCAACAATCTCCTGCCCCCCCTTCCTGTTTGTTCATCAGTGGTTCTAACATGTCCTTCCTCAGGAGACTCTTGGGAAACTGCATGATAAAATTTCAGTGATGTAGGTTAAATAGACAGTGCAGGATTTTGATGGGTATGATTTGGATGCCACAGGCAAT
The DNA here is from genome assembly GCF_048772815.1 of Callospermophilus lateralis. Taxonomy (NCBI): domain Eukaryota; kingdom Metazoa; phylum Chordata; class Mammalia; order Rodentia; family Sciuridae; genus Callospermophilus; species Callospermophilus lateralis. The sequence goes on along the minus strand of NC_135307.1, from coordinate 30,705,468 downwards.
CGTTTTTTTAGATGGACACAATACCTCCATTTTATTTATTTATTTATTTTTAAAATTTTAGTTGTAGTTTGACACAATACCTTCATTTTATTTACTTATTTTTATGTAGTGTTGGGGATCGAACCCAGGGCCTCACACATGCTAGGCGAGCGCTTTACCACTGAGCCACAACCCCAGCACCGCCACAGGCAGTCTTGAAGACAGATCTAGATGCTGGGATATTTTGTTAGTGTGGGGCCAGTGGCAGGGAAAATGCTTGGCCTCTGGGTTCTCCCGGGGTGCACCGTGCATGACTCAAAGCTGAGTGTCTGGTCCACTCTGTAGCCACCAGCACAGTGGCTTCATCTCCCCAGGTGTAAGTTGACAGGGCTTGGACAGAGGTGTGGTGCAGACCCATGCAAGCCTTCCAGTGCTGGTATTTCCCATTGTCAAGGAGAAGAGATTTCAAAGGACACCATCAGACTTTTATGCATCTAATTTTTGCCTAGATACCTGTTTTCTTCATTGTATCTATGGAGCTAAAATTCTTTTATTCTATACACAAATAAATCTTCACTGAAATTTTTTTTTTTTCCTTAGAAAGTAGCCAGAATGGGATTTAATGCATCTTCTTTCCTACAAAAAAGCTGTCTGGGTTTCCTCAATGTCACCAGTTATTGCCGGTAAGATAATGCCTCATTGTTGTTTTCTCAGTGAATGTTCTTTCCCATTTCTTTCTTCCATGGTTCAAGAATCCAGTCAGGGGAGAACATGTGCTGCTCTGTGAAGACACTTCACAGTTGAGGGCTCCAGTTTACAGAGTGAGGGAGAGAGACCCTTGCAGGATGCCAGGAGGAGAGGGAATTTAGACAGAAATGACTCAGGATGTTCACTCTGTGATCCTTGTGGCAGCTTTATTCCTGTGAGAGTTCTGCTTCCTTCTCTTCCTCTTCTAATGAGGGGTCACCAGAAATGGATTTTTAAATGCATACATGTGTGGTGGCTGGATGCTGTGGTGCACACCTGTAATCCCAGCTAGTTGAGAGGTTAAAGCAGGAGGATCACATTTTCAAAGCCAGCCTCAGAGACTTACTGGGACTCCATCTCAAAATAAAATTTTAAAAAAGGCCTGGGGGTATATATAGCTCAGTAATAGAGCACTTATCTAGCATTCACAGGGCCCTGTTCCATCCCCAGGATTGTTTTAAAAACAAACAAATTTGGGATACCTGATGTAATTCTAACTAAAACTCATGAGATAGGCTGATACATGCCTCCCGTTACCTGAGAGATGGAGGCTCAGTGGAGAGGTTTGCTCCAAGTAGAGCTAGAAAGACAGGATCTGCCTGACTCTAGCACCCAAGCACAGAAGCCCTCCATTCTGCTGCCTGCTGCTGGTGTTCGAGGGAGCTCACTGGGGCAGTCCCCTCACCTTGGAGAAGAGGTCCCTTCAGTGAACTACTGTGGTACCTTTTGGAGAATATGGGGCAGGGTGAGCTTCCTGTATTTCCTTCCGAAGGCAAAAGAGATAAAGGCCTGTTAGAAAGATCCCTTCTATGTGAAGTGGAGAATGGCCGTGCTATGGAGTGAGGAGGGGACAGGAAGGTAGATGGGCAACCTGGCTTCCTCTTGGTCACCCTTTGCCCTTCAGCTTCTAATTCGTCTCTTACTCTTAGGTACATTCTCATTATTACAAGAGAATGAATTATGCTAGATGATCTAAAAATAAATCCCTTAGGTTCTAACTTTCTTTGAATCCAAGGAGGTCTACCCAATATTTTGTTTTTGCATTTTCCTGAGTGAAAACTAAAATTCATATTATCAGGAACCTTGCTCAGCTTCATGGCTGAGAAATAATACGAAGAAGTAGGCAGAAAGAACAGAAGTCCCCAGTCTTCCTTATTTATTTATTTATTTGTTGGTTCGTTCTTCATCATTCATTTTGAGCTAGAGTCCAGTCTGGTTTCAAGCTCCTGGACTCTCTCCTTAGCCTCCCAAATAGCTGGGACTGCAGATGTGCCCCACCATACCTGGTTCCCCAAGTCTTCAGGGATGGCTAGCTATGGCACCCACACTCTCCTTACACTCCCATCTGCCTTTGTAGTTTAGCCCACGAGCTGCGAGTGAGCTGCATGGAGAGGAAAAAGGTCCAGGTTCAGAGTTCAGATCCCTCTGCTTTGGCGAGCGACCGGTTTAACCTCATCCTGGTGAGTGGGAAGGAGATGTCTCAGGATGTCAGGTATGGCTGCCTCTGGACACTTCATGGCTTAGTACTGGTGGTCTTCAAGCCTGATTGTGTAGAAGCCAGTTGCTATGAGAGCAGGTGGTGTCCTCTGTGTGTTATGACTTGAACCTACCAGCTCACCTCCCTGGGAGCAGATGCTGAGCTGGCTGGGCAGGCTGTGTCCAGCCTTATTCAGCCCTGTCATTTGAAAATAGGGCCTGGGCCCAAGCACACATTGACTTAAAAATCCTTAGGAAGGGCTGGGGTTGTGGCTCAGCAGTAGGGCGCTCACCCAGCACATACAAGGTCCTGGGTTCGATCTTCAGCACCACATAAAAATAAATAAATAAAATAAAGGTATCAAGAAATTATATTTTAAAAAAATAAGTTTTGGGAAAAAAAAATCTCTACAAAATAACTTCTGGCTATGTTGTGTGTGCAACTGAAAAGGTACATGGTGGAACAGGGACTTCTAACCCCTGATAGAGTAGGACAAGGTTTGGAGGCCAAAAATGAAGTTCTAGTATGCAATGTCCCTGATGTTAGTGGCCAGGGCCTGGAGGTCTGTGTCCCTGGGCCTGCAGATCAGCACCCCTCCATTACATCATTTGTAGGGAGTGGAAGGTTTCCTCTGCTTTTAATTGGGCCTGGGCTGGAAGCCAGAGCCAGCTGCTGGAGTCCAGGGGCCCTGGGAAATATTGGCAGAGAGAAAGCAAATGAGGGAGCCCCACTGCTCCATGGGCCTCAGAGAGCATGGCTTGCCTGGGAAGTCCGTCCTTCCTGGAGGCAAAATGAGAACTTGGGAGAAGGAGAGGAGAAGCAGTGATCTGCTGCCAGGGCTGAAGACTAACACCTTGAGATTGACCCTTAAGGTTGATGCTGAGTCCTCCTCCCCCAGGGCACCTTGAGAGCAAAAGACCTGCCCACACCTAGTGGGTGTGGAACAGGGCCCACATTCTCAGCTGTGACATCATCTTTTGTATTTGTAGCTATAATTTGAACTCGATCAGAATGTTTTTTTTGCACTGGTTTCTCCTCCAGAGCTCCTTCCGAAGGGTAAGCCAGGGAGGGGTATGAAGGTGATTGGTGTGGAGTCTGGTGCCCGTTATTAGCCTGACCACCTCATGCTGGGTTTCGCCTAATTCAGCTGGGGATAGATCTTCCTCATCACCTGCGACACAGGTGACTGGCAGCAAGTGTGACCAGAAAGGCAGTTTGCCACCCAGAGAGCACTTTTTCAGATCACATTCTAGTCACTGGAGTGGTTCAGGCAGGGATATATAACACTTCTTCCCAAGTCAACTGGCAGAGTGCTGGGCATGGCACCCCACACCCGTTACCTGCTAAGCGCATGTTCTCCCACACAGCTGCTCTGCCAGCCCCTGCAGCATTGCTTTTTCTTGCTGGAGATCATAGCATATTGTAATAAGGAATGTAATTTTGTATCATTCTTTATCCATAAATGGTTATAGCTAGCATTTTCCATGGTTCCATGGCTTTCATGACTGCCATGGTTATTTTCCTGTGGTCTGACACTGGAACTCTTCAGGCTCAATTCTGAGCAGGGTGGGTGACTGCAGACCTCAGGCTTCTGTCCATGCCCGCTCCTGCCATCCACATCTGTGCTCCTAAGTGACTGACCAGACCCTGGGAGCTTTGCTCAGAGATTGCTACACTAAGCAGGAGAAAGTTAGGCCCTGTCCACACTTGCTCCTAGAGAGGAGCTGTCTGTCACCTGGGGACATGTACTCCCTGGAGGCCAGGAGGTCACTTGCAGCCCATCCCCTCCTGCAGGCAGATACCAACAGTGACCGGCTCTTCACAGTGAACGATGTCAAGGTTGGAGGCTCCAAGTATGGCATCATCAGCCTGCAGGGTCTGAACACCCCCACGCCCAAGGTGAACATGCATGAAAACCTCTACTTTACCAACCGGAAGGTAGGTCCTCTGTCTCTTCAGCCTTCTAGCCACTTTGCCTTTGGGCCAGGGGCACTGCAGTGGTTGGCCAGATTCAGAGATGACATATGACTTTTGAAGAAGGGAAGGCATAGTTGCCTCATTTTCCCAAGGGACAAATAGCTTGTTAGTTCCTGAGAACCAATAGGAACCCAGGAGTTTCGTGTTGGAATTAAAAATCAGATGAGCTGGTTGGGGTGGGCTTGAGGCAGCACTGGTGTAAGGACACTCCCTGCAGGAGGGTCGGGAGTTGGTCTAAAGTAGCAGAGTTGCTGGGTTGAGGGCTGCATGACTGTGGCCAGCACTGGGATTGAAATAAATCAAAAAGCTTTTTCGCTGTCCCGGGCAACCTTTAGATTGCAGTGATGCTGTACCTCTTCAGAGAAGCTGTAACTTCCGATTCAGTTAGAACATGAGCCGTGGTATGCATACAAATTGAAAATCGCTTCTGGGTTAAGTAAGGCAAGGTATACCTTTAGAGTTAGGTTTGTCCCCTGCCACTGGAGAGAATGTGGCCCTGGCCCAGAGTGGGATACCTCAGGGTGGGACCCGTGCTGACACACAGGGACTGAGGCCTTTCTGACGGCCTCCAGGCCCAACAGGGCTAGGAGCTCTCTCCTGTCCTCAGAATGCTTATTCCACCCCATTTTAAGAGGAGTGAGATCTTTCTGAAGAAAGAAGTCATAAGTCTGTGTCTCCACAAGTTATTCTAGAAGAAAGCCTTTTCCATGAGCTGGCAGACAAACCAGTCTTTCCATCCTGCTTTCTTGCCAGGTGAATTCTGTGTGCTGGGCCTCGCTGAACCACTTGGATTCCCACATTCTGTATCCTTTGCCAGGGGAAGAGGTTTGTTGGGCATCTGTGCCCTGTGTGGACCTGAACATCTGTGGACTTTGTGAGATGACATCTTAGTGCAGAGAGCTGGGGAATTCTGCACTCATGTCTCACCCTTCAGAGGAAAACAGGACACTTAGGTAGATGGTCAGAATTCCCATGGAGCACAGAGAAGCCAGCCGTTGAGCTCCTATTAACATGGGATGATATTGATGTCCCTGGCAGACACTGTTCTGGAACTCCACGTGGAGGTGGTGGAAGTAGGTTGGAAACCAGTCAGTCTGGCTCCAGAGGCCACTTACTCCACCTCTGGTGTGTGGCTGCAGGTTCTGGGGTCATTGGACACACTCAGCATCCGTGTCAGTACCTCATGGGAGAAATAAAACAGAAAGCAAACCTGGGGAAGGAGCTCCCAGGCCTCCTTAGGTGAAGGAAGGAAGCATTGGTTAATAGGGGCACAGGGGAGGGGAGGCTGACCTAGGGATTGCCTCCTCTAGAACACTCTCCACTCAAGCTACTGCCTCCCCTGAGAGCTGCCATGGCTTCTTTGCTAGGAGCATATGGTACAGAATCATGTCTGGGCCTTCCTCTGGGACCACTGGAGGCTCTTGGTGCTACAAAGGACTTAAGTTTACCTTGCTCGTTGCCACATACACATCACCCAATCAGAGGGCTGAGGTGTTGACCTGGTTGCTTTGCAAATGGTTACATTTTTAATGACTTAGGTATGCGTGCACATTTAGCAAAATCTGCTAAAGCCAAAGCCACATGTTGGTGGAGTGTGTTCTTGGGTCACGCCCATAATGAAGGAGTTAGGTTTTGGGGTTTTTTTTTGGTACCTGCAGTGAACCCAGGGATGCTCAACCACTGAATACATTCCCAGTCCTTTAAAATATTTTATTTTGAGACAGGGTCTTGCCAAGCTGTTTAGGCCCTTCCTAAATTGCTGAGATGGTTTTAAACCTGTGATCCTCCTGCTTCAGCCTCCTGAGCCAGTGGGATCACAGGCGTTCGCCGTCATTCCCAGCCACCAATGAGTTCTTAAACCTGCGTGCTGTCATTGCACTTAACACTGGCTTCATGAGTCATCATGAGGTTAACATTAGTTAACATCTGTGAATGTGCTTTGGAGAGCGTCTACCCATCATTGGTCCTCACCACATGAAAACTGAATCAGAATCTTTTTTTTTTTTTTCCAATTTGCTTCTTGGCACTACATTTGAAGGATTTTAAAGGCTGAAGTACATTAATGATCTGAGTATAAATTTTATGTAAGGCACAAAACTGTGGTTTTTTGTTTTGTTTTTGGTATGGGGGATTGAACTCTGGATACTCGAGGTCTGAGCCACATCCCCAGCCTTATTTTGTGTTTTATTTAGAGACAGGATCTCATTGAGTTGCTTAGCACCTCACTTTTGCTGAAGCTGGCTTTGAACTAGCACTCCTTCTGCCTCAGCCTCCTGAGCCACTGGGATTACAGGCGGGCACCACCGCGCCTGGCACAAAACTATGTGTTTCTATAAACTGCAGTTTTATGTGGCTGTTGTTTGGTGGAGCTCAAGAGGGGTGGTGAGACCACCTCCACCTGTTCTTTTTTTTTTTGGTGCTGGGGATTGAACCCAGGGCCTTGTGTATGCAAGGCAAGCACTCTACCAACTGAACTATATCCCTAGCCCTCCACCTTTATTTCACTGATCTAACTGGAGGATAGGAGATGCTTTGCTTTGCAGAGAGAAAGCAAGGTAGTGGTTTCTTAGGTTTCTCTGTGCGCCAAGGAAGGATAAAACTCCATAAAATTGGGTCTGTTGCAGCTTGAGCAATGGCTTGATACCTGTTGGTCATTCCAGGTCATCTTCAGCTTTTTTACTGAAGATTTTTTTGTGTATTTCTCCCAGGATTCACAAAAAATTTCTTCCTTCACAAAAATGGCACCTTGTTCAGATCTGCACTCTGCATTTCTTACCCCACTGGCTTAACCTGAGATCAATTAAGAGTAAACCTATTGAGTTGGGGCTGTGGCTCAGAGGTAGAGCACTTGCCTACCATGTGTGAGGCACTGGGTTCTATCCTCAGCATCACATAAAAGTAAAATAAAGACATTGTATCCACCTATAACTAATATATAATATATATATATATATATATATATAATTTTTTTTTTTTTTTTTAAGAGTAAATCTACAGTACTGACCCCAGTACATAGTTACAAAGTTTGAGTGTAACCTGGGGTTCATCCACAGCAACTTAAAAGTGCACATGGGTAAGAACTTCCTGTTTTCCCACCCTCCCAGCCCAGGAGCAAAAGGTTTATTTAGAAAGGAATTGAGCTGTCCAGCGTCAGTTCTCTCATTTGTGGTTTTAGCAGCTTGGATATACTAGAAACATAATATGGAGATTACCACCAAAGCCATATGCCACGTATGCATCACACATTCAGATGGTTGAGATGTTGACCTGGTTACTTTGCAGATGCTTACATTTTTCAATGACTTAGGTTTGTGTGCACATTCAATGAACATCTGCTGAGCATCTACACTCCCTTCATAAAGTTACAGGCAGCTCAGTGGGTAATGAATCTGTGAAGGCATTAAATGGGACAGGGATGCAAGAATTGCCCACACATATGCCACACGGGAAGGAGGGGACGGAGTTCCCAGCCGAAGGATAAGTCAGGAAGGGGTTTGGTGCGTTGGGCAGCAGGTTGCCATCCCATGGGTCTTTGCCTAGGTCGGACCTTCCAAGATGGAATCCTTGGGACATGGGGTGCCCCTAGAGGACTGTGATTGTGGGGATTCCTCTTGTAGCAGTGTGGAAGCATAGGCTGGCGAGGGTGAGACCTCAGTAGGAGACTGTTGCTAGACTTTACAAGAATGGCAGTGAGGGCATGAACTTCAGCAGCAGGCATGGAAGAGAGGCCACGAGCCAAAGAAAAACTTACTAGCCGAGTTGGTCACATCTGAAGGTGCCAGGATGGAACTGCAAGAGAGGCCAAGAAAAGGAGTGTGCCATTACAAGTTGGCTGTGTGGAAATAGGACAGGACTGGAATGCTTCAGGATGATCATCAAATCAGTGTAGGTGAACCCAGGAGACAATGGAGATTGGAAAGTTGGTGAGGATATTCTGTGTGGTGCTTCCTACAGGTTTTAAAAGCATGAATGGTGTGATATTATCCATGGACAAATAGCATGTGCATGGAAGTATTAGAGCATGGCCTACAAGAACTCCTTCCACTCTGAGAAGAGTGATTCCCAGGGTGAGAGAGAAGTGGACTGGGGAGGGGTCAAAGAGGGCTTTGATTTTCAAATTATACATTTTAACATTTTATTTATATGGGTTTTTATGTGGTGCTGAAGGTCGAACCCAGTGCCTCGCCCATGCTGGGCAAGCACTCTACCACTAAGCTACTACCCCAGCACCTCACACACACTTTTTTTTCTCTATATCTATGTATTTTATTCCTTTAAGAAAGTCTGAAGCTAGATGTAGAATATGTAAATATGTTAGATCTGCCTGATGGGTGTCTGTCCTACTTTGTTTTATAATTTTTTGAAGGGTGCTGATGGCCGTCCTCCCAGAGGAGAGCCTTGTACTGTCCTTAACAGCTTTTTCCAGGCTGTGTCTCATGGGACTTGCAGAGACGCCAGGCTGTGCCACTCTGCTTCCAGCGTCATTGTTCGCAGCTAGTCACCCAGGTATGGGGGTCCTTTTCTTTGAAAGAAACCAGAGCTCTTGGGGATGTCTCTGTCCTCTGTCTTCTAGGAGCTGCATGGGACATGGCGGGGGCGGTGTGAGCCAGAGGCTGGGTGAGCCCGGATTGGAGCATGGGTGGGTGCACTGTACAGCACCATGAGAGTAATGAGTCTGTCCCAGGTTCAGTACTAGGCATATTTAATAATGTCTCCTGTTTTTTATCCACTGTGGGTCACTTCAGTAGCCCAAGCAGAGTTAAAGTGTGTGTGACCAGTGTGAAACAGTAAACCTGTGGTTTGGGCTGCCTGTACTGATCATTCAGAATTAAGCTTCTGCTGTATGGCAGGGATACTGCCTGTGTTCTGGCTGAAGGTATTTTGACTGCTCCTAGCAGCACTGTGGACATGAAGTTTTCAGCCGTTCGGAGAACTTGGGTCAGTGAGACATGTTCAGCCACTGAGAGGGCAGGCTTTGGCAGACCTGGCACGAATCCCAGCCTGCCCCTTGCCCACTTGAACAGATGGCCTGACCTCTGGAAATTGGTGACAATGCACCATCAGGTTCGTGAGGGTCAGTTGAGGGCACGTGTGGTTAGCCAGAGCCTGGCCTTCCATTGCACAGTGGCAGGAGTGTCCTGTCACCATTTCACAGATGAGAAAACTGAGGCAAAGAGAGAGTGGAACTTGCCTTATAAAACTTATTTTTAGCCTTAGAAGTCAGGATAGCAGTTCCCTCAGGGAAGGAGTTGGGGTGAGAGGTTGGCACCCGGGAAAGGACATGAGGGAGCATCTGGGTACTGGAATGTTTTGTTTCTCTACCTGGGTGGTGAGCATGTGGCTGTATTCATTTTGTGATAATTTGTGTTTTATCAGAGCAAATGTTGACCTTTGAAATATTTCACCTGAGCATACATTTTATAGCATGAGCCAAGTTTGAAACCACCTTCTCTGTGACACCACGTGACCTCCCTAACAGCTGTTAAGACTGTGCATTCCACAGTCTGAACTGTAAAGAAGGACCCCTTGAGCAGTTGCCCAGCTGAGTCTCTTTTTCTGTTGCCATAAAACCCATAAAAGGACCATCGTATAGACCCTTGGTCTGTTTTCTGTTGCTATAACTAAACGCCACAGACTGGGTGATTTTTAAAAAATAGAGGTTTACTGAGCTCATCGTTCTGGAGGATGGCGCCAGCATCTGACGAGGGCCTCCTTGCTGCATCATAACATGGTGGAGTGTTTCACATGGTGAAAGAGCTAAATCTGCTAGCTTGGGTTCTTTTCCTCACAGATCCACTAATCCCATTATGGTAACTTCATCTTCCTGATTTATCTAACTCTAGTTACCTCCCAGCCCCACCTCCAAATACCATCAGCTGTGAGGAGAACATTTCCAAATATTAATTTAGGAGAACATACTCAAACCATGGCAGTCCCTCTGGAGCAGCTTTTCCCAGTGGCTTCCTGGATCGGTGGTCACTGGCCTGGAGGCATGGAGGGATCATTGGGTCCAGAGGGCAGCCATGTCTTACATTTTATGCCCCCCAACAGGTACAGACCGGCCTGGTATGCTCTGCAGTTTCCGGATCCCTGGTGCCTGGTCCTGTGCATGGTCCCTGAATATCCAGGCAAATAACTGCTTTAGTACTGGTGAGTTGCGGCTGCCTCCCCCAGTGCCCTGAGTGGGGGAGTGCACTTCTAAACCCCATCCAGCAGTCCCTCTCCCTAGAGTGCCAGGGACTCTTGTCTCATCAGCCCTTTTCCGTCTTTGCCAGGTTTGTCTCGGCGGGTGCTATTGACCAACGTGGTGACAGGACACCGGCAGACATATGGGACCAACAGTGATGTCTTGGCCCAGCAGTTTGCTGTCATGGTTGGTTGGATTGGAAAGAATGTCACAGGAAGTTTTCCCCACCGCCCAAAGTTTGCTGGAGTTGGATTCCCTGGTGTAGCATCTCGTCCTCCCTCTGTTACAGGGGGAAAAAAGAGTGTCAGAAAGGATTAATGGGTCACTATGTGACTGTTTCTGAGCTAAGGGAAAGTTGGCTGATCCACAAAGGCCTGCCTAAGCTGGCTTTAATCAACTTCCTGTTTAAAAGAATTGTTAGCAGTTCTTGAGTATTTGGATTAGCCAGCAGGACAAATCATTTTCAAAATGTTGGGGCTGGGGATGTAGTTCATTCAGTGAGTAGAGCACTTACCTAGCATTTATGAGGTCCTGGGTTCCATCCCCAGCACCTCAGAAATAAAATGTGTAAATTCATACTGATTCGTAGCACTTAACTAGTTTCATACACAGTTTTCAATTTATATATTTAAAAATGAAAATTTGAGCTGGGCACAGTGTCACACATCTGTAATCCTAGCAGCTTGGAAGGCTGAGTCAGGAGGATCTCAAGTTCAAAGCCAGCCTTTCAGCAACTTAGTGAGGCCTAATGAACTTAGCAAAACCCTGTCTCAAAGTAAAAAATAAAAAGGGCTGGGATATGGCTCAGTAGTTGAATGCTCCTGGGTTCAATTGCTGATTCAAAGTCCCAGTGACTCTGAAGGCTGAGGCAGTAGAATCACAAGTTCAAGGCCAGCCTCAGCAAGTTAACAAGGCCCCAGTAACTTAGCAAGATCCTGCCTCAGTATAAAAAGGGCTGAGGATTCTGCTCAGTGGTTACTGTTATTTCAAAGACTTTCCCTGTCAAAAGTGCCGGGCACAGGGGTGCACTTCTATAATCCCAGCAGTTTGGGAGGCTGAGACAGGAGGATTGCAAGTTTAAAGCCAGTCTCAGCGAAAAGCAAGGAACCAAACAACTCAGTGAGACCCTGTCTCTAAATAAAAAATACAAAATAATAATAATAGGACTGGGAATGTGGCTCAGTGGTTGTTCCTCTGAGTTCATCCCCTGGTACCCAAGGAGAAAAAATGTGCAATCCTTATTTAAAGAGGAGGGAGTCCACTGACCTGCTGTAAGCAGTAAGTAGAGTTGGCCATTCAGACCTCCCCAGCCTTCTCCCCTCTCATGGGGACCACACACCTCACCTGATCTCCACTTTTTACTCCATGCTCCTTGCCTTACTTTCTTGCCAAAGACCTTGTGGGGACAGTGTATTATCACCTAAGGGGACCGTGGGACCACCTCCAAGCACCTGTGGGCTTCTCACAAGGTCACTAGAGGAACATGGGGTCCAGTTCTTCTGCATTCTCACTGACCCAACTTTGCCACACCAGGGGCTGGGTTGGGTCGGGGAGAGAAAGGAAGACACACCCTTCCCAGTCTCAGGGAGAGGTGTGTACAGCGGGCGCTAAGCGGGCACTGAGCGGTCTCTCTCTCCACAGACTCCTTTGCTATTTAATGGTTGTCGTTCTGGGGAGATCTTTGCCATTGATCTGCGTTCTCGAAGTCAAGGCAAGGGCTGGAAAGCCACGCGCCTGTTCCATGACTCAGCAGTGACCTCTATACAAATCCTCCAGGAAGAGCAATGTCTGATGGCATCAGACATGGCAGGAAAGGTAGGGGAACTCTGACATCCTGAAGCCCCAGGGGCTTCTGGCCCATAACCCTGCCACACCAAGGGGTTCCAGGACACCAGGCAGAGAGAAGTTATAGGCTCTCCGGAGGGGAGTTCCTTTACTGCCCTCATGACCTTAGTCTGGCTTAGAAGTGAGAAAGAATCTCTGGTCATGTGACTTTGGTGGCTCAAGAGTTAGAGGTGCCAATCCTCATAACCTGAAGAGGCCACTGGAAACAACCTTGTGCTTCCCACAGATCAAGCTGTGGGACCTGAGAACCACCAAGTGTATAAGACAGTACGAGGGTCACGTGAATGAGTATGCCTACCTGCCCCTGCACGTACACGAGGAAGAAGGAATCGTGGTGGCAGGTAGGTACTCGGAGGAGGGGAGGTTCCATCTCATCAGTATGTTAAGCAACAGAAAAGGGAAGTGAATCAAAACCAGAATTGCCTAATGAGGACTGTGGACAGTGGGATAGGGACTGGAGGGGAGGTGGTGCTGGGTGTTAGTAAGCAGTAGTTTAAACAGCCACCATATGGACAGTGCCCTTGTCAGTGGGCAGACATCATTGTGATGGGCAGGTGAGGTGCAGCAAGACGGCAGCTGAAGGACCTGGGTTAGGGTGCAAGTCTGCTCATCAGGTCAGCGTATCCACCATGCAGTTTTTTGTTTTGTTTTTTTTTTTTTTTTTTTTGAGAGAGAATTTTAATATTTATTTATTTATTTTTACTTTTCGGCAGACACAACATCTTTGTTTGTATGTGGTGCTGAGGATCGAACCCAGGCCACACATATGCCAGGTTAGCGCGCTACCACTTGAGCCACATCCTCTGCCCAACATCATGCAGTTTTGTCTGAAAACTTATTCCCATTCTTTCTAGTAGTGCCTTTTAACACCTTCCAGAATCAGTAGAATAGAAGCAGCTGTCTAGCTGCCGAATCCCCTTGAAAGGAGTTAGATTTATTACTGTTTCAGGGCCATAGAATACAATGGCACAAAGATCAGTGTTTTTAACATGTAAAATACTAGACCCTGACTGATACTAAGGAATGTGATTTTAGCAGTCACGACTCTGCACATTTACAACTGTTCCTTATTCCCCATCAAACTTACTGTGACTAAGCAGTATCACTTTGTTAGAATTTTCTTATTATTCTCATCAACATCAACACTTACCTTTTTTTTTTTTTTTTTAATTTTTTTAGTTGTTCATAGACCTTTATTTTATTTATTTATACCTCGTACTGAGAATGGAACCCAGTGCCTCACACATGCCAGGAAAGTGCGTTACCACTGAGTCCCAGCCCCAGCCCTTACCTTTCTGTAAGTTTTCATCTCAGAAGATTTTTTTGTGTGCTGGGTAACAGGGAAGAGCCAATTTTGTTTTGTTTGGCTTTGTTTTGCAGTACTAGGGGTTGAACCTAAGGGTGATGTACCACAGAAACATCCCTAGCTCTTTTTTTGATTGTTTTTGAGACAGTATCTTGCTAAGTTGTCCAGGCTGACCTCAAGCTTGCAACCCTCCTACCTCAGCCTCTTGAGTTAAAGGAATCACAGGCATATACCATGGTGCCCATCATGAGCTAAACATTTAGTGAGAGACAGGTACAGGTAGGCCACTAACTGCAATATAAACTGCACCCCAAGTTCATCCTTGACTGAGATGGCATCATGGTTGACTTGAGTGGTTGGTATGAAACCTGTGGCAACCAAAGGTCCACCCTCCTCCCCCTGATTTCCAGAAACATGATACATGTCTTGGCTGCCATAACCACTGTGTTAGTGTCAGATTGCTTAGAACTTAGAGCCCTGAAGACTTTAACCTGGATTATGAACTTGAACTGTTCAACTAGAAAAAACTCAGGAAAGAGCTGTCATCTGGTTTGTCCCCAGGATGTAATGAAGTTAAGATCTTCCTGGCTAGCATTTCATAAAAAGGAAACCAGATTCCTGTCATAGACCAGGTGGGCTGGGCTCCCACTTGACCAGCCTCTGACACAAAGAGAAGCAGAATCCCCTCCTGAGAGCCAGGGTGCCTGCTGTGCTACCCACAGTGTCACAGCCAACCAGTGCAGCTAATCATGTTGAATACCTGCAAAATGGTTCTAGAGCATCATGGTGACTCATGATTTTGATATTAAAAAATACATACTAGGGGCCGAGGTTGTGGTAGAGAGCTGGCCTAGCACTTGTGAGGTGCTGGGTTCAATTCTCAGTACCACATTAAAAAACTAAAATAAAGGTATTGTGTCCAACTACAACTAAAAAAGGAATTTTAAAAAATACATACTAGAAGTAGAAATACATTCCATTAACACGTTTGTGTTTGGGTTCATATAAAATCACATTTGGTCCTGGTAAATCATGAGGAACTGGGATGTACCTGTAGGCAAGCTTGTCCTTGCATTCTCTTGTTAACCTGCAGTGTCTCTTCTCTGTCTCTCAGTGGGCCAGGACTGCTACACAAGAATCTGGAGCCTCCATGATGCCCACCTGCTCAGAACCATACCTTCCCCGTATCCCACCTCCAAGGCCGACATCCCCAGTGTGGCCTTCTCTTCTCGGCTTGGAGGCTCCCGGGGAGCACCAGGGCTGCTCATGGCTGTCCGGCAGGATCTTTACTGTTTCTCCTACAGCTGATTCTGTAGGGAGCTGCCTGCAATAGTGTGGATTTGAATTAAAAGGAGTAAAGAGTACTTTATTTCCACTGCTGATGAGGGCTGACTTTTTTTTCTTCTTTTTGCTCCTGTCCTCTAATGAGGGCATTTCAAATGATGCTGTGCACACAAATTACATCCTTCATCCTTCTGGCTGCTAGGGGCAAGGTGCTAGGTGTTCCACATGAATACACCAATAAAGTTGTTACAGTGAAATTGTGGGCATACAGTGCTTGAAAGTCCTTTTCATAAAATAAAAGGTACCTACATCCTCTTCTTGTTGAAAGCCTCTAAATAGTTAGTTCCCTTTGGTCTTAAGGACTAAAGGAGATGGGTAGTAACTAAATTAAAGCTGCTTCTTTTTACCAAAAGCCCTGTGGAGAAGCCCAGTGATGAGATTGGTGAATATGGGTAGTCATTGCCTGGAGTCTCAAGAAGACCTGAGTGTCCTTGAAAAAGCCAACAGGGTTGGAAAGAAAAAGGTCATGTCTTCAAGTCACATCATTAAACATGATGAGATCATTAAATATGGCCCACTCTGTTAGAGTCTGTAAACAGGCACCGCTCAGTAGCTATCTCTGAGATTTTCCTTTTGTTAGCACTCATGCATTGGAAGGAAACATAGATCTCTTTAAATGCTAGTTTTAAAGAGTCCTTAAAGTGCCTTTATTGAAACACCTTCCAGAATATAGGGGATAGCAGCTCCTATTTTTGTTATAGCAACTTGAATGTCAGATTCAAGGACCCAAGGTCAAAGAAAATCCATTTTGACTTTGTGATTTCAGAGCTGTACTATGTGAAATGTTCAAAGCCTTTCTACCAACCAATAAAGTAGGAAGAACCATGGTGTGGATGATGCTTCTGATGACTGAGAGCTTGGGCTGCTGCAGCAGCAATTTAGCCTCAATGAAGTCTCAGGGTTTTTTGTTTGTTTGTTTGTTTTTGTGATGCTGGGGATTGAACCCAGGGCCTGTGCATGCAAGGCAAGCACTCTACCAACTAAGCTATACGCCCCCGCCCTCTAAGATGCTGGATAAGAGAAGAAACAGCTGAGACCAACTTTAGTAACTGTGCTGGAGAGCTTCCCTCTGCCCTGGGGCCCATCTGGCCTGCGAATGCATGCCCCAGGAGACTGACCTCCGAACTAGAGGGCTCCCTGAACCCCAGAGGCAGGGCAGGTCAAAGAGTGGGAAGAACCAGCAGGAATGCAAAGGGCAAGAGGACATCAAGTGGGCTTGTTCATTCCCTGGCTCCCTTCCTGTTGGACTGTGGGTGGTTGTGACCAAAGGCCACAGCTTCATTTGGAACATAGCTCTTATCCTCTTGAATGTTCCAGGTACTTCCTGCCAGAAACCTCATACAGCTTACAAGGAACCAAAATCCAGAAAATGGGTGAAAATATGACTGGTTATGTAATAGTTGAACTATAGGTTGTAATATTTTTAATGTCTCACATTTTATAAGAAACTTATCCCTAATTGATTTGATCCTTATAATAACCCATAAAGGAGGCAGGAAGAAAAATAGTAGTACACTGAAGAGAGTAGACTAAGGATGGGACCAGCGCCTTAGAGATTCAGGCTAGAACTAAAGGTAACAGCATGATAGTGTGGCACTGAGGCTTGTCTATTAACAGTAAAATGGCTAAAATGGCTCTGGTCAAATGTACCTGAGTTTGTTTTTTTGACCTGGGATTGAACCCCAGGGTTGCATAACCACTGAACCACACCCCGAGGTTGATTTTTATTGAGAAAGGGTCTTGCCAAGTTGCTTAGGGCCTCACGAAGTTGCTAAGGCTGACTTTGAACTCAAGATCCTCCTGCCTCAGCCTACCAAGCCATTGGGATTACAGGCATGTGCCACCTCGCCAGCCCTTGTGATACTTAAGAAGTTTAATAAAATTTTTATAAGGCACCAGGCACAACTTAATAAATGTAGAGGTCAGATTGTGTACAGTGACTAAAAATAATTCCATTAATGACGAGAATACACAAGTTGATTTCCACTGTGAGTGACAGTAGTTCTGAAGCTGAAGAAACAAATATGGTAGCAAAATTACCATTATATCAGGATTTTCTAACAAATGGAAGCTTAGCTCTTGTGGTATAGACTAGGCCAACTTGATTACTGTCCTCGTCATAAAAACTTGAGGACAACGGGAAAGTTTATAGATAACAAAGCTAAGCCCACCTGTGACAACAGTAGAAGCCTTGGCTTTTCAACTTTCCTCTTGTGGAAAAGACCCTGTTCTTATCGGGGAAGAGAATTCATAATCTGAAGAGGAAGGAAAACTTGAGGGGAGAAGTTTCACAGTGCCATGGCCACAGGCCTGCCTGGACCCAGGTGACAACTCAAGTCCTACTTGCCAGGCAGTTTGGCCTCTGAATCTCTTTGAGCAAGTATCTCCTGCAAGACATGAACATGAATAAGGGCCTGCCTTCCGTCAACCTCATAAACCTCCCAAGAGTCCCTAATCCAATTTCCAAATAATTCAACCAGCCAATTAAACCCAATGGATGTGTGAAGCTCTCACTGGGTCCCACTGCTTAGGCCACTTAGTTCAGCTACACAAGATGAAACTTGTAGGGCTGGGGATGTGGCTTAAGCGGTAGCACACTTGCCTGGCATGTGTGCGGCCCGGGTTTGATCCTCAGCACCACATACAAAGAAGGATGTTGGGTCCGCTGAAAACTAAAAAGTAAATATTAAAAAAAATTCTCTTTCTCTCTTACACTCTCTTTAAAAAAAAAAAAAAAAGATGAAACTTGTAGCTATAGCTCATGAGGTTCAGCTACCTTCACTACCTGTAAGCCGGTGTTCACAGTTATTTAAAATGTTCATGTAACACCTCCCCAGCAACGGCAGGGGAACTGATCTGTGCTATTCAATATCAGGACAGTACTTATTCCTGGGGGTAGGGGTGGACGGGAAGTACCTAAAGTCCAGCCATGTTTTTTTCAGGGGTGGGGGTACTCGACCACTGAGCCATATCCCCAGTCTTATTTTGTATTTTACTTACAGACAGGGTCTCACTGACTTGCTAGCCATGTTTCTTAATCTGGGTGCTGGTTGGTTTTGTGGTGTTGAGTTGGAGAAAATTAAGGTGAGCCAGTTTTTTCCCTCCTTTGCTTTCAGCCTGCATTTACTTCATCAATTTGAGACTGGGATTGCGACTAGGAAAAGAATCTCCAACTTGACACTGGTACCCTTCTCCTCCACTGATTGGACTAGCATAAAAAGGGACTTTTTCTGTGCGATTTCTATTAAAGAGCCTTATGAAGGTTGATGGGCTAGAAATGTCACGACCACATGGCTCAGCATTCACATGCTCAGGGTTAGGGGTGCTCCAGCTTGACGACAGAACTGCTGACCAAGTCTAATGGGGTCACCACCTTTCACCTCTCCTCCTCAAACCCTCCCTAACCTGCCCTACTCATCCAAAATATGAGAGAAGGGTGGAAGGAAAGAAGAAATGAGGGAAAGGAACAAGAACAAGGAAGAGGAGAAGGGATAGACAAGTGTCAGTGGCCACCAAGAATGGGAAGATGGTAGACGACACAGGAATCAGATGAAGCATGGGAAATTTCACATTAAAAGGTCACTAATAACGCCTATATTAAATCTTGACATTGAAATGAGGAGTAACACCCAGTCTTTTCTGAGAGAGGATTCCCCTAAGACCCTGGCATGATGACTACCAAAGTTGAACCCAAAGAACCCAAGTAATTAAAAAGCTGCTGCCACTGAGTCACACAATCCCCCACTTGGTGCCCAGCTGGCCTTGCTCAGCCTTACTACAGCTGTCTCCTGGCTTCACTTAAGCTCCACACTGCTGTGACAAGGCCTGAGGAACTCTGTGGTCCTCTAGTCCCTAAAAAGTTCTGGCCCCAGAGGGCAAACTGATGTGGGGCAAGCTGTCTTATCTGCCCAACAGCTGGGGAAAAACTGTCTGTCATTTTGAGATTAAAAAACCAGTCCATGTGATAATGGTTTTGTGGTATTTGCTTATACTTTTTCTAGGGAAAAGCACTTATTTGTCAGAGTAACAAGCAACCATTTTCAGGCAGCACTACCACTCCAGACGTAAGCCTGTCGCTTTGCGACTGCTCTGCAAGCCACCAGATACTTTCCCATCAACTGGAAAAAGATTTACTGATGGAATTAGAGGAAAGAATCAGCACAGTCCATGTTCAGCAGGAAGATTCTTTTATGATGGCGAATTTGATAATACACAGTTCAAGTAGGGCCTCAGTCGCTGGTCCACAGGAGACAGGAAGGCGCAGGTCTGAGACTAACTCACTCTGGGGCTCACATCCCACAGATACTCAAGCCAGGAATGGCCGCCCAATGCACCTCCCCAAAGCTCCACCCACCAGCCAGCTCAGTCAGGAACTATGTTGCTTTAATTCTTTTTTTGGCCACTGAAGATAAACTCCGCCCGATGACAGGATTTCGGCACAACAGTCTCTTTCCAGTCATGATAGGTATAAATGTCCAAGCTCTTGATGAGAAACATTCATTTGACTTCCCTTGCATGGACCAAAGACATAGAATTTTTCTTTTATGATCTGTTGAAATATTTATATATACTTTTAAAAAAACAACTAACAGTCCATTCTGTGCTCTGTTTCCCTGGAAGGTTACTCATGATTACCCCTCCAATAGCTAGAGGGGTTGTGTGTCTGGAAACAAAGAATTAAGACACTTTATGCAATAAAAATTCTAGTGCGAAACTCAGAAGCAGACGATAGGCTCAAGGGGGAGGAGGGTAGCAGGTGCTTTGATTTAGGAGCAAAAGTGCGGCCTTCCAGAATAGCCTAGTGGAAACAGAAGCATTAAGGAGCAGGAAAGGCTGCTGGGGAAGACCCAAGTCCTTTGGGACTCTCCCCAACTACAAGGGACATCACAGCACCTGAACTTGACTTCTCAGGACTGAAGACCCAACTTCTGACCTTCCATACACCCCTAAGACCCGCACAATAAGCTGGTTGGTCTCTAAAACAGGCTTAACAGGCTTAATCCAAGAATTGGGATTCAGCTCCCTGAGGGCCCAAGCAGAATTCCCTTCAGGCTGCCTCAAGTAGGCATTGCTGGGAGACCCACCAACCAGGCAGCTGGGGGGCCGGAAGGGAAAAGTCAGGAAAGGGAGGCTGCCAAGGCTTGCAGAGAAGCAGCAAAAGGCGA
The DNA here is from genome assembly GCF_048772815.1 of Callospermophilus lateralis. Lineage (NCBI taxonomy): Eukaryota > Metazoa > Chordata > Mammalia > Rodentia > Sciuridae > Callospermophilus > Callospermophilus lateralis. The sequence goes on along the minus strand of NC_135307.1, from coordinate 30,685,441 downwards.
CCAGCAACGCAGTGGCTCTGGACCTGGCTTGGCTTTGTGGGGAAGACCTGCTGCCACTGCCATCCCATACCTGTAGTGGGGACAGACTGGGGTAAGTCTTCACAGCCAGCAGCAGCCTCAATACACTCCCAAGTTCCTTTCATATGTATATGTCAATATATATATATATATATATTTATTATTTTTAGCTGAAATAAATGCAACGGATTTGGGTTCACCACCCTTTGCTTAGAGCTGCTCGGTCCCTTGCCCTGAGGGGTTTATGCCTTCGGGCCTGCCGTCAGGCTCACCCCCACAGAGGGAAAGTGGCCCAAGGATGAGGAGAGGAGAGAACACATACCACAACAGGTGACTGGGAGGAGGGCCTACCTCAATGAGACTTTTGTTTCTAACCCTGAGAACCTAAGGAATTGTGAAGGACTTGGAAAGAGGGAGCTGGGGTTAAAGGTCACCGGGCTTTTTATTGCAGTTGAAGCAGACTCGGACAGGATGGTCCCAGCCACGAGAGGGAACAGCCCGGCGGTCATGGGAGCACTCATCACAGAAGCCCTGTCCGCAGGCGCGGCAGTGGTGCTTGGAGAGCTTGATGCTGAACTCCTTGCGGCAGTTGTGGCAGTGCAGGATCTCATGATCGGGCACCCAGTAGGCAGGCCTGGCCGCGTCCTTCACCAGGCCTGCAGAGGGAAGAAAGGCGATGGTCAGGACACAACATACCCTGTACCCCAAGTCCCAACTGGCAAAAAGGCATCTTCAGATACTGGCTTGCACACAGAATCTCCTATAGTGCTTTTTTTTTTTTTTTTTTTTTTAAAACGAATCTCCCTCTTGTACTAACCAATCACCCCTACCCAACTTGTTCACTTGTTCCCACCAGTGAATGTGCTAATCATTTTTTTTTTTTGAGAGAGAGAGAGAGAATTTTAATATTTATTTTTTAGTTTTCGGCAGACACAACATCTTTGTATGTGGTGCTGAGGATCGAACCCGGGCCGCACGCATTCCAGGCGAGCGCGCTACCGCTTGAGCCACATCCCCAGCCCCTCTCCTATAGTGCTTTTAAAAAATGCAGATGCCCGGCCTCTACCCTGACCATCAGGATGAGAATCTTTGGGGTAGGGCCAAGGCACTGATATTCACTTATCTATTAAGTTCTCCAGGTGAACCTCAAGTATAGCTGCACCAAGACACACTGGAGAACTATAAAAAAAAGTACTGACTCTGAAGTGAGACCTCCTTCGAAGTCCCAGTTCTGCCGAGCACAAGTCAACTAGTGGCTGTAGGATTAACAGCGGTTACTTCACTTTTTGGCGCTTACGCATCTAACAACCCCTTCCAAGAGCTATTTATGAGGATGACAAGAAATAACATGTCTAACACACTTGCCGGGTTGGTACTCAGTGAGTGAGTCTGGGAAGCAGAGGTAGCAGGCCATTTGTGCCAAGGGCAGCCCATGCCTTTCCCAGGTGACCCTGAGGGCAGAAGCAACCTGAGCTTCAAGCCTGGACTAATCCATCTAATCCCACACCCTTGAGTCAAAACCTCATCATCTGCTCATTTTGTAGGCCACAATGTTTAAGTTTGACCCAAGCTGTTTTCATAACTGCCTACCCAGGAGACATTGGTCTTTCCCCCACAGTGTACCAAATGATCCCCAGGCCTGGCCAACCCTGCCAAAGTCCTCTACCCACTGGTGGATTTTCCCTCCTCTCCCTCCTCCCACCTTAGCTCCAAGTAGCCCTCACATCTGGATCTTAAAAGCTAAATTAATAATAGCTTGGCTACTGCAGTAAAGATAGCCACAAGTTCTTTAACTGCTTTCCATCTTGACACTCCTGTCCCCTTCCTTGAATGTAGGCAGGTTTTGACTCACTGAAACAGAGTACAGAAGATGTACCAGTTGGCAGGCCCAGGAGGCTTCTATGTCTTCAAACATTAGCTCTTAAACCCTCAAGTAACCACTTAAGTCCAACTACCACTGGATACACCACATGAAGAAGTCTTGGGGGAGTTGGGGTTGCAGAGGCACTGGATTCAATTCCCAGAGCCAATTAAAACAACTAAATAAAATAAAGATATTAAAAAAAAAAAAGTTGTCTTGGGGGAACACAGAGAGGGAGGGCCACTCTGCTGAGCCAAGCTTCCAGTCCCCTTAAGGCCCCTGTAAATCAGCTTAGACATTCCAGACCAGTCCAGCTGGGCATAATGGTGTATCCCTGCAATCCCATCAACTCAAGAGGCTAAGGCAGGAGTATTGTACATTTGGAAAAAAATAAATAAATAAAAAATAAAAATTTAAAAGGGCTGGAGATGTGGCTCAGTGGTAGAGTGCCCCTGGATTCAATCTCCTGCTACCAAAAAAAATGCTGAAATATCACATAGTAACTTTAGATAATGCCACCAGGAGCAGAATAATTACCCTTCCTGACTTCTACACCCACACAGTTTTAAGACATAAAATAGCTACTGATAGGCCTTTCATTTCAAGGTAGTGTGTTAGGCAGCAATGGAAATGTAAAGGGATGGCCTCTAGGAACAAAGAGAAAACCACTCAGAGATGCTGCAGCAGCAAGCAAATGTAAAATTATAATTGATTCCTTGATGCCCAACTCCAATCTACCTTTCAAACCTTTGAAAAATCAATGAGAACCCAGAGTACCCACAAAAACTCTCATCCCACATCCTTTACACCCCAGACAGACACTGCCAGGCCCACCTAGTGGTATGTCAATGGCTGTCACCACGGCTCCCAAGGTGTTCTGCACAGCCTCTCCCACCTTCCGAGCAATGAGTGTTCCGCCTTCATCGTCTACCTGTGCCTCAGTAACATCTGTGGGAAATGATAAAGGAAAAGATGTTGCCTTAGTCGTCTACCAAATGGAAAACTCTCAGGGCCTCAGCAGAGCTCTTTTGGATTCACCTCCTTGGACCACTGTGCTGGCCTGCAGTGATTCCAAGTGTCTGGGCTGTGGGCCAGGTCAGCCCAGACCCTGAAAGTGGTATGACAGCTATTGTCTTTTACCTCCAATCCTTTGTAACTACTTCATAACCTTCTCTTAAAGTAAGCCAGAGAGGTTCTGTAAGCATGACCTAGAACCTTCTCTAGGAAGAGGACTTAGTCGAAGCCATCTCTGATAAGAACTGCAGGCTTTGCAGGGATTAGCGGCTATGTGTGGGTTCCTTCCCTCAGAAGCACTTCCGTTGCTCATGAGTTTGGCCTCCAGTAGGCAGAAGCAATATGGTCTCTCAACCAGGTTCAAACTCCACCCCCCAGGAACAGCATTCACAGAACCCTGCTAAGGAAGAACCTAACAGAGGATCGAGAAAGTGGCTCAGAGATAGATCACTTGCCTAGCATGTGTGGGGCGCTGGGTCTTCCCCAGTACCGAAAATGGGGAAAAAAAAAAAGAGAGAGAGAGCTTAAAGGACGACTGGCTGTGCCAGCAGATCAGCTACTCTCAGAATAGTGATGTGGTTAGGAGCAGGGCTGGGGTAGCAGGAGTCCTGACCCAGTGAAAAGGAAGGAGGATGGACCCCCTCCGCCCTGGAAGCTCTCCGTCCCCACGTTACCTAACTGGACATTCCTGGAATCGTAGCAGTTGTCACACACCCTCACGGGTGCAGGCCCCCAGCCCCGCTCGGGCACTGGCCGGGTCTTAGATGAACAGCTGTCGCAGAAGCCCTCCCCACAGGCCCGGCAGTGATGCTTAGTGTCATTGTCTTTAAAGGATGTCGCACACTTGTTGCAGCTCTGTTTTAATCCAAAAACACAACAGAGAGGCAGGAATTGTACATGTCTGTCAGCTAACACAAGATAGGGGAGGTGGGAGCAAATCAGGGAGGTAGGTTGTTTCTCAGTCAGGACCCAAATTATCCAGTAATACTAGTTATCTGAACATAGAAAGGATGGGATTATTTCCTGTAAGAAGGTAATGAACTGAAGCTCTGTGCTTTCTGGCTGTGTCCTAGTGATTTATGTATCAAGCCAAGATGACCCTCAAAGACCTTTAAAAAGCTTCTTTCTCCAGATTCTATATCTATGGCCTCAAACATCTGAGCAATATTAACTGACTCTCACAGGTAAAGAAACCATAACCCACCACAAAGAAAAGACTTGCAGATAGTGGGGAATGAAACTGACCAAATTATGTGTACGTGCAAATATTTAGCAACAACTCCCATTATTAAGCATAATCATAATGCATCAATAAAAGAAGAAAATATTTGTGTAACAACACAAAAGGAAATTGGTGATCTAAGGAGAAACTGCCTCAAAGTTCCTACCCGTTCTAATACCCTTTGAGATAACTACCTGGGGGAAACTGCACCTAGTTCACAGAACCAGCTTAGTCCTGGACCAAGCAGTGGAGGAAGGATGGGCTGTACCGGGAATGAAGGGGCATCCTGTCACACCATACCAGGATTTGGGAATTGGGCCTCCAGTAGGCAGGGGCAATCTGGTCTGTCAGCCAGGAAGTCACAGCTTTGGTGGGCCCAAGACTTAGCTCAGACACAGACTGAGCCATGAAGTTCATCCCATCCAACAAGCGCTGGGCAGCATTGTTGTTGTCCTTCAGAAACCCATCAGTCTGGAATGAAAATGCAGGATCCCGTCATGCTCTGAGTGAAGGAACTGCAAGGAAGAAGGGAGGGGTCCCTGGTGCCAACCAGAACTACAACTCCTTGGCATGGAAAAATGGAGAATCCATGGCTTCTAGGCAATGCTGCACCCAACGGCACTGATTTATTCTTGTTAAATTGACCATAAGACTTGATGTGCAGCTGTTTTAACTCAGGACTTATTTTATCCCTACGGTATAGGAGGCAACACTTTGTCCATGAAGCATCTCAACCCAGGCTCAGTTAGGAATCCTTCCTCTCTAACTCCGCTAACACCTACCTACCTCTAGAAATGCTATTTCTGTGTAAGTGCAATATCTATTATGTATGTTGACTCCTGCTAGCATCCAGAACAGTTTTGGGCACACTGTACTGTACAAACTATGTTAAAACAATCAATGAGCAGACACATAAAAAGCAATGTATTCTCCTAATCCCAAAGATTATGAGAGAAGCAGCCTAAGAGTAAATTTACTAGAATAGAAACTATCTTATCATTTTACTTCCTCACTTTTAGATCATATTAAATCCTTAGGATCGCATAGCCTTGGTCATCAAAACCATCTGGCCAGCAGGGGATTAGCAAGGATGGTGGAATGTGATGGACATCATTATCCAAAGTACATGTATGAAGACTTGAATTGGGTGTCAACCTATTTTATATACAAATAGATATGAAAAATTGTGGTATATATGTGTAATAAGGGGCTGGGGATGTGGCTCAAGCAGTAGCACGCTCGCCTGGTATGCGTGCGGCCCGGGTTTGATCCTCAGCACCACATACAAACAAAGATGTTGTGTCCGCCAAAAACTAAAAAATAAATATTAAAATTCTCTCTCTCTCTCTCTCAAAAAAATATATGTGTAATAATAATTGTAATGCAAAAAAAAGTACATGTATAAAGACATGAATTGGCATGAACATACTTTATACAAAGATATGAAAAATTGTGCTCTATATGTGTAATAAGAATTGTAATACATTCTGCTGTTGTGTATTTAAAAAAAAAAAAACTCATCTGGCCAAGGATGTGGGCTCCATAAAGAAAACTATACAACAATAACAAATTTTAGTGGGCACAGAAATTGGGGGTGGGGAGTAAAGGAAAATAAGGAAATTCCCAATTTCATGTAACTGTAGGAATCAGAAAAGTTAAAGGTGGATTGGCAGGTAGAAATGGGCTATTTTAACTCTGGAATGTTCCCCAAAGGCCCATGTGTTAAAGGATGGTTTTATTGGAAGGTGGTAGGTACTTTGAGGGGTGGGGCCCAATGTGAGGTTTTAGGTTTCTTTCTCTTTGGATTCCTGGCCATGAGATAAATGGGAATTTCCCATCACAATGTACTGTACTGCCACAGGCCTGAAGCAATAGGGCCAAGTGATCAGGGACTGATTCTGAACCAGAGCAAAACTTTCTCTTTAGAAGTTGATTATCTCAGGTATTTGCCAGATAAGGAAATGTGACTAATATAGACAGCTAGTCAGTAGAAATTATACAGCAAGGGGACAACAGAGTGAAATAATTCCTTTTTGAGAAAACCACTTGTCTTTTTCCATGAAGGGAAAAGGTGTAGGATTTGTTATGATTTATGAATAATTCCAAGTGTGAATAGTGACTTTTCACTCTTTTTCCTTTTTCCTTTTTATTTTTTTTTTTTGGGGGGGGGGGCAGTGAGGAGTGGGAGGAGACAAGATCTCACCAAGTTGCCCAGGTTGACCTTAACCCCCAGGTCCAAGTAATCTTCCCAAGTAGCTAGGACTATAGGCATAGACTACACCCAGATGTGAACAGTGATTTGATGGAATGAAAGTACCAAATCACTGCCTCCTAAACAGGTCTGTTTTTCCAAAACCTTTGCATTCAATATCAAATTAAAAACAGTAAATAAAGTAAATAAAGGTCTACAAAAATTCTACTTCCTAGCATATCCTTCAAGAAAATTTCCCAGAACAAATAAATTACTTTCTTACATAAAGATGGTCACTAAAACATTTTTATTGCTCATAAAAAATTCATTAAAAAAACATAAATGTCCAAAAATAAGGGAATGGTAAATCCCAACTATAGTCTTGGACAAAATGAATTCTATCATGAGAAAAATGGAATTTAAGTCACAATCAGGCTGGGCATAGTGACACATGCCTATAGTCCTAGCTATTATAACTCAGGAGGCTGAAACAGGAAAATTGCTTGAGTCTATGAGTCTCAGACAAAGACAAGCAACACAGAAAGTTTCTGTCTCTAAATAAATTAATAAATAAACAAGCAAAAAAATAAATGAACTGCATCTATAAAAACATCTGCATATGGAAAATGAGTGAGAACATTAGAAAATAAAGCTGTATTTGCTAAAGGACAATGACAGATTAATTTTTAGCTTACTTCACTTAAAGTTGTGCTCCTACCATTTATGCAAGAAGAAATAAAAACAATTCAATAGTTGTAACAGGAAAGGCTTCCAGATCTTGCCTTTCTACAGCACTCATGTTTTGAAATTCATGGCTAACCTTCCTTCTAAACAAGCTCCACTTCTTCCTACACATGAATAACTGAACAAAACAAAAGGAAGGAGGAAAAATCAATGTAAGAGTTCTTACTCCAGGCCACACATGCACAATCTCTGTTCGCACCACTGTATCCACAGGATCTTGGTTCCCAAACCAGTACTGCCGGCTACGATAGACCACGCCACAGTTTGGACACTCGATCACATATCTAGGAGGAGGAGGATAAAGTATTATCCACTCAGGCCCTTGGGAGACAAACACCAACAAACCTTTAGTTACGTTGTTTAAACTCACCCAGACCAGGCATATTTTGCAAGACCCATCCAGGGAGAGTCGGTGGAGGCAGATGTTTTGGGCACTACGCTGACTTCCTTGCCTCTCTCATAGCAGGCCTGCAACATGGAGCACTCTGCAAGCTTATTCTAGGTACACCAGCCCCATGCCCTCTTCACTTCTCCTCTCCCCGCAACCATACTGGTTGAGGGTTTCACACCCCACTTAGCACCTAAGAAGATTTGTTTCTTTAAAGAAGCCAGTGCTCTGAGAGATAATAAAATGTGTACCCATCCCAGGTCTAAAACCTGGGCTCTAAATTACACACTTATCACAGAAAGGAAAAATACATCAAAACTAATTTAGCTGGATGCAGTCGCTCATGCCTATTATCCCAGTGATTCAGGAGGCTGACACAGGAGGATCAAATCTTTAAGGCCAGCCTCAGCAACTTTAGTGAGGCCCTAAACAACTCAGCAAGACCCTGTCTCTAAAAAATAAAAAGGGCTGGGATGTGGCTTGGTGGTAAAGCACCCCTGGATTCAATCCTCAGTACCAAAAAAAAAAAAAAAAATCAATAAATAAACATACATAATTAATAAATAAATAAAGCCATAAAGACATGTATTCTTTTGAATACAGCTGGGGAAAAGTTCCAAAGGTATTCAATTTGAATATCGAACACTTCAGGATACAGCAAAGGGCAGCCCCAAGCCAATCTTTCCAAAGGAGAAGGCATGCAAGCAAGCCTGCTGCTGGAGCAAGGAAACACTTTGAGAACTCACCTTGCAGGTATAAACTCGGTTGTCATACTGGTGAGAATACCTGCAACGGCTCTTGGCTTCGTGAGGCACTCCTTCCTTCCCGTGGTTCATGCTGTTCTTACATCCAACCCTGAGGGAAACCCCAAAACAGTCAATGAGAGAGCAAAAGGAGCCAGTGCCACTTAGAGAAAGTCCAACCCTAGCCAGGCACAGGGCGAAAAGCAGATCTTTGTTACTGGGACTCAGAGAGCAGCTGACCCTGGAAATCCAGAAGCCCTTCTGTTACACTTACAATCAACAGTGTGACAGAGATAGAGCAAGCATCTCCCTTGTATGGGGAAAAAAGAGTTTCTTTTTACAAAAACAGAACTGGTCCCTCAACAGGAATGGAGGAGCCAGAAGACACCAACTTAACCAAAGATGAAACCTGCATGGCTTTCAAGAAACTAAAAATCCAGAAAGGGTGAAATGGAAAGTTAAACCAGAACAGGCTTCCAAGATGCAAAATGCAAGCCAACCCCCAAAAGTTGGCAATGCATTAAGGGGAGGCTTAAGCCAAACAAGAAAAACTTCCAAATGACAGTGAGCTCTGCCATCCTGACAAGGCAAAAACAGAGGTCAGGACTTTGGAATTTTGCTGTGATAAAACAGAAAATTCTGGAAACCCAGTGAGGCTCAGAATGGAAAAGTGATGATCCAGAAGTGCTGAAGCCCCTCATGCTGGGTTCACAGGGAGAACAGAAAGGAAGGTAAGTAATATGGCAACTAACATTCCTCTTCCCATCCCAAACTAACTCTCCAAGATACTTCTTGGCTCTCTTTAGCCTACAATGTATAATCCAAGAGCCAAGACCTTTTTACCCAGGTCAGAGGTGGTTCAGTACCACAGCAGGTAGCCAAAAGACCAATACAGAACTGGGCTCAGGTCTCTGCCTGTAGACAGGCAAATGTTGGCAACATGGGCAGTGATCCTGATATGAGCTAAGTCCATGATGAAGGGAACTTGGGGAATATCTATAGGACATGGAGACTGCAATCTGACCTAGACACACTAGGTTCAATCCCCTGGGGTTGATCAGACAAGGCACCCAGTCTGTGATTTAATAGCCATCAACAGGTTCAATTAATACAGCGATCTTCAGATGTAGGTCCAAAGAGCAACAGCAGCATCACCTAGGAATTTATTAAAATCCAAATTCCCAGGTCCTACCTCTGACCTACTGAATCAAACTGTGGGAAAAAGAGACCAACAATCTGTTTTAACACAGTTTTCAGGTTTTTCAGATGAGTACTAAAGCTTGAGGAGCATTGTTCTAATCCCTCAGTAACAAAGAAGGGCCCATGGACTAGCTACACAGGCAATGACCTGGCCCTTGTTCCAGATGCAGAAGAATCTTGGGTCCCACCCAGACCTGCAGGTTCAGAAACAGTATTTTAACAGCTTAAGGTAATAGATATGCAGGTTGAAATTTGAGAAGTACTGCCCTAACTCAGTGCTCTCAGATTAAGCTATGTCTTTGAATCATCCAATGAGTCTTCTAAATACATCAATCTGGAGATCTTACCCCAGATCCAATAAATGAGAATTCCCAGAGGTGGGGCCCTGGCCTAAATAATTTTGAAAGTTCCCTAGAAAATTCTAGTATGTTCTAATCATTTGCCCTCACAATGAAAAGAATCAGCTAGGTTAAATATATATCACAATGTTTTGCACATGGCTTGGGCATGGGCAGGGAGGTTACTCGCATATTAGTTTAATAAATAGCAACCGATAAATAAATGATTGAAAGCCCTGGTTAAAGACACAGAAAAGGGGCTGGGGATGTGGCTCAAGCAGTAGCGCGCTCGCCTGGCATGCGTGCGGCCCCGGTTTGATCCTCAGCACCACATACAAAGATGTTGTGTCCACTGAAAACTAGAAAATGAATATTAAAGAATTCTCTCTCTCTCTTAAAAAAAAAAAAAATACACAGAGAAAAGCACAGAACCCCAAATCTTCTGTCATAAAAACTGCCCAAACCAGAAACCAGTCAACTTCACATCTACACCAGATTAGAATCTTCAGAGAAACCTTCATAACTATGTACCCTTGAAGCTCTTGCTATCTCAAAGTGTGACTCATCATGATCACCTGGAAACTTGTTGGAAATGCACGTCTTGGGCCTTGCCCTGGATGATTTTAATCAGAACCTGAAATTTAGGCAGACCCCAGGTGACTGGCACATACACTCAAGTGAATGACTACTCTAATCGTCTAGTCCCTGGAGGCGAAGCAGGACTGGCCTCACTTACCCACAGCTGAGGCACAAGGAGGAGCAGGTGAAGTACTCATCTGGAAAAAAGGAGCTGTGTGCCATCTGGTCATCAGGGATCTCACCGCTGAAACGGTCACTCAGTGCCTGCCAAGGAGGGAAGGTGACACATGAAGGTCCTCAGCAGAGAGCCTGTGCTTTGGCCCTTCCTCTTCCTGCCTTTTACTGCTAGCATATTTCTTACCAGGACCACAGGCAAGGAGGAAACACAGTAACTGCTGCTCTTTACCCTCAACCTTGACCCAACCTGTACAGTCCTCAATATAGGAAACCTTGGAAAGAACTCATTTGTGATGGCCCATTGCCTAAGAGGTAAAAAGTATGCAGACTTATGTTCTCTCCTAACTGCTGGGAGGTTATAAACTACCTCACACATTCAGTATTTTATTCAAGACCATACAAATATTGACTATCATCTTTTAGGAAGCTGGAGAAAACACTGAGGCTCAAGAGGAGAGACTCAAAGAGAATGGCTCCAGAACGCCAAGAAGTGAGCTGAGGTTCAGTTCCAACCACAGATGTCCACTTGGAGTTCACTAGACATTAGAACTATCTCAATGTAGATAATAACACATCCCTGGCCAAAAAACAAGGAAGAATTATTATAGCGTTTCACAGTTATTTATCAACTCTACTAGCCTACCAGATGGCAAATAGCCAAAGTAAATGCCAAAAAGAAAGATAAAGTATTTGAGAAGCAAATAAAATTTTATGTTGAAAGGTAGAATCCATATTTAATCCTCTGTTGCCACTCATTACTTTATATTCAAAGAATTCTTCAAACTAATTATAGCAATGGGATTTCTAGGCTTTAAGAATTATCCAGTGGATTCTGTTCAGAGTTTCTGTAGTCCCACAGTCTGAGATAGCCAGACACGATTCAGGGGAAGAGAAGGGAAAGTAGCTGAAAACAAAAGGACGAGATGTTACTTCCTTTAATGAAAAGGGCAGAAGAGGGGCTGGGGTTGTGGCTCAGCAGTAGAGCGTTTGCGAGTAGCAACCGGGGAGCACTGGGTTTGATGCTCAGCACCAGATAAAAAAATTAATAAATAAAATAAAGGTATTGTGTCCAACTACAACTTAAAATTATATATATATATATATATATATTTTTTTTTTTTAAAGGGGCAGGAGAAATTTTAAGATGAAATTTGGGAAAGGGGAAGATTAGATATTAAACTCAAGCTCAGAAGAATTCCCACTTAATGAGAACTTCTTATTTAAGATTCCTTTTCAGCTGGCTATAGTGAAACACACCTGCAATCCCAGTGACTTGCGAAGCTGAGGCAGGAAGACTGTAAGTTCAAGACCATCCTTAGCAACTTAGCAAGACCCTATCTCAAAATAAAAAGGGCTGAGGAAGTAGCTCAGTAGTAGAGTGCTCTAAGTACTACAAAAAATAAAAAAGTTTCCTTTTTCTATTTTCAATGAAGTCTTAATACCAAGAGTTGCAAACTTCAGTGCTAACAGAGGCACATGCTATCAATGCTGAGTCCAGTCAGGTCAACTCTTGTCTTAACAAGAGTAGTGGCCCATGACTCACCCAAGGGCCTTTAAATTCAGGTTCCACAAAAATAATGGGCAGGCCCATTAAACACCATCTGCTAGTGATAGCTGACCAAGTTGTAATCCTTGATTGAGATTAAGAAAAAATGGTCTCACAAATAATGATATATATTAAGTCATATCCTCCTTGGGTATAATTTTGTGAGGAATAACTTAGTAAAAGTAAAGATTTTAAGAGAACATGAATAAATTTATGAATAATGAGAATAAATGAGAAGCAGGGCTTCACCTTCTGTCCACACATGGGTCTCTTCTCTCCTACTTGTAAATGAGACCCATCCTTTAGGAATTATTTTGATCCTACCTCTTCTAATAAACCCTTCCCAACCACTGAAAACAATATTCCTCTGCCCTTTCTGAAGCCCCTTGGTACTCCACTCCCAAACTAGATATAGACAGTAGTGCAAGGTATGGGTCTATTACATGTATTTTTACCTCCAAAATAGATCATAAATGCTATGAAAGAAGTTCCCTACTTTTGTACCCTCCTCCAAATCCTAGCTTTGGTCTCCACACTCAATTCGAACCTTTAGAATGAAGTGGCCTGGCACCAAGCCCCACTTGCAAACCAACTGCTGTTCTTCCTTCCTGGTCCCAGGCTTCATCCCATTCCCATAGACCCTTCTAAGTTTAAGGCTAACTACTCCCAAACTAGCCACCCCCAATACTGGTGATTCCACCCAGGACTTCAAGCATGCTAGGCAAGTGCTCTGCCACTAAGCAACAACCCAGCCCTTTTTATTTTTCATCTTAATTCAATTTTATTTATTTAGTGGTACTGGGGACTAAACCTAGAGGCACTCTGAGTCACATCTCCTGCTCTTTTTATTTTTTTGAGAGACAAGGTCTCACTAAATTGCCAAGGTCTCAGCCTTTCAAGTAGCTGGGATTACAAGTACACATCACCACACCCAGTACATTTTTAAGTATCTCAAGGCTTGGCATTTAACAATCCACAGCAGAATTTCTCATGGTTCTTATGCCCTTAGAACTACCATCATTCTCTGCCCTAGTAACTGTTGCTTTATGTTGCCCAAGGCAACAGTAATCCTTTATGACATTGGAAAGAGAAGAGCTTTTAGACAAAGCAGCCTTATCCTTTAGACACTGGTCACCTACCCTCTCACATACTGAGTAAGAGCACAAGTATGTCACTTCTTTTACAAGTCACACACTGATAACAATGAATCCAGCTTTAGTAAGTTTCAGAAAGCCTTACAAGATTTAAAAGCACTGAGAATATAATAGTAACTGCTGAAATTTGATGTCAGTGTTTCAGACACAAGGATACGGAGAAACTGCCCACATTTTTATTTTTCTTTTTTATTAATATTTTTATTTTATAGTTGTAGTTGGACACAATACCTTTATTTCACTCATTTATTTTTTTATGTGGTGCCGAGGATCGAACCCAGGGTCCCGCACATGGGAAATGAGTGCTCTACCGCTGAGCCACAACCCCAGCCCCCTGCCCACATTTTTCTATAATCTGATTTTTCTTTTCAATTTAAAGTAGGTACCTACCACTTGATCCATATATTTTGCCAGTTCAATGCCAAACTTAGGGCTAGGGATATACCTCAGTGGTGGAGTGCATACATGAGACCCTGGATTCAATTCCCAGCACCACAGGAAAAAAAAAAAAAAAAAAAAAGTCCAAATCTCACATCATTCCATGGTGTTTCTTGGGCTCTCCCTGAGGTCCCAAAGCTGGAAGCGGAAAGCAGGGAAGGGCCTCTCCTTAGAGTGCCTGGGAAAATATTTGAGGCGAGTCTAGAAAAGGTTGCCTGGAGACCAGGTGATCTTGAACTTCAGTTGCCCTGGCAACAGTATGCCTCTTTCTATTGTACCTATAAAGGTTAGCTCCAGTTATCAAGGGATGGCAGTCAAATTCCTAATTCAAAATGACATTTCTTCTCTATGTTGCCACCTGCAACAAACATCACAATTTTATAAATATTTAATAGATGCTTCCTGATCTGAAGAAATTGGAAAGTCAATATTTCTACTTTTAATGATCAGAGACTAAAGAAGATATTACCTGAAACCTATAGGAACTCAATTTTAAAATAGTTTTCCCAGTTATTCAGAACTATAAGTACTGACAACCACAGTTTATTCAATATTAATTCCCCCATACAACTGGGACTTGAGCATCTTTCCTTTAAACAGATTAACCTGCTCAGTGAAGGTTATGTTTTATAGGTATCTTGACTGGTGGTACTGTGGATCCTGAGCAGAGGAGAAGGAAACAGCCCATCTAGAAAAAATGGTACTGGGGCCTGGAGACTACAACGTGGCTGAATGATAGAAAAAGTGATGTGTCACAGGGAACCCATTCTCAGGCAAACAGTGGCTGCAGATCTCTCCCTCTAACACACACACACACACACACACACACACACTCCAAACTTTCCATTCTTTCTTATCAATTACATTTCTAATTCCACATTTTCTGGATAACCAGAGCGGGGTTACAGCTAATGGCACAGTGCCTAGCATGTGCAAGATCTTGGGTTCAATCCCCAGCATAAAAATTTTTTTAAAATATTTAAAAACCAAACTTAAGATTTATGATATTGATAAATTTTTTGGTTTCCAACCACAGTTCCTGGCTCATAACTCCCTCCTCAAGAAGGTTATAGAAACTCCAATTTTTCTTCCCCAAGGTGAACCTCTAATCTTTCCTTGCCTATCTCTCTTCATCCTACAAATCCTCTGATCTATCCTTATCTGAGAGCAGGTCATAAGATCCTCTTCATTCCAGAGGAATCCTGCCCCATTCCCAGGAGGAAGGAATGCTGCCAAGAGAGGGCAAGAATCTGAACAGACAGGCCTTGCTGGGTTTTCCCACTTAGACTATCAGCATTAGATCATACCCTTTTTGTCCAATTACATTTCAACAGCTGCCCATGTTTAAATCAGACCCAAAAGGACACAGTTGGGAGAGCTTTGGGATGGTTGAATATGTGGATGTCTCTAGACATCCTAGAGGGTAGCTCAGGCAGAGATGGTGTGGAAGCTCTGTGCCCCTTTTCCCACTTGTACTATGCACTTCATCATTTCTATCCAGCATGGTGGAGAACGCCTCTAATCCCAGCAGCTCTGGAAAGTGAGGTAGGAGGATGGCCAGTTTATAGCCAGCCTCAACAACAACAAGGTGCTAAGCAATTACAAAATAGGGCTGGGGGGCTGGGGATGTGGCTCAAGCGGTAGCGCGCTCGCCTGGCATGTGTGCGGCCCGGGTTCGATCCTCAGCACCACGGACAAAGAAGTTGTGTCCGCCGAAAACTAAAAAATAAATATTAAAAAAAAAAAAAAATAGGGCTGGGGATGTGGCTTCGTGGTCAAGTACCTGTGAGTTCAATCCCCGGTACCAAAAAATTTAAAAAAATAGTCAGGGGAGCAGTCTTAGAGACTGAGCTCTAAGATCAGATGGGATCTTGATACTATTTCCAGGTTCAAATTGAACTGGATTATAATAAATCCAACTGGCATCTGCTCCAGAATGGATAGCTTGCTTAGTATGTGTGAACAACCACCATCTGGTATCAGAAATGATCTTTGTTGTGAGTGTGTAATACAGAAGTTGAATGAGTTGTTTTTTTCCTAGACCTAAGTATGAGTAGTTTAAAGATAGCATTAACAAAGGAATAAAATTATACTATTTGTGCACTTACATTACACTGAAATTTTCTAGAAGCATATACAATAAATTACTAATACTGGTTATCTGCAGAGAGAAAACAGTACATTGGAATAAGAAAAGGATCTAACTTTTCTATAGTCCCATTTATTTAAGAAGAAAAATTATGCATTACATACATATACTTAAGTACTATGTAGCACTGAAAACTTCTAAACATATACTGAAAAGTAAAAGCAATGGTTATTTCCACAGAGTGAGGGTGGGTAGGTAGGGAAGGAATGGGAAGAAGACTTAACTCATGCCTCACTTTTCTGTGCAACTTGAATTATTTATCACAAGTACACACTACTTTTATAATTTTTCCCCCTAAGGATTGAACCCAAGGACACTCTACCACTGAGCTATACCCTCAGCCCATTTTTTATTTTATTTTAAAACAGGTCTCACTGAGTTGCCCAAGCTGGACTTAAACTTGTGATTCTCGAGACTAGGGTTGTGGCTCAGTGGTAGAGCACTTGCCTAGCGTGTGTGAGGCACTGGGTTTGATTCTCAGCACCACATATAAGTAAATAAATAAAATAAAGGTCCATCAACAATTAAAAAAAAAAAAAAAAAACCCTTGTGATTCTCCTTGCCTCAGCATCCACCTGCTTTTATGATTTTTAACAGAATGTCTTTTTTTTTTAAAAATTAATCAAATCACGCACTATCATGTCTGGCTCAAGAACTAACAAAAAATTTTTTTTAGTTGTAGATAAACACATAATATCTTTATTTATTTGTATGTGATGCTGAGGATGGAACCCAGTACCTCACACATGTGAGGCAAGCGCTTTATCACTGAGCTACAGCCCCAACACTTCAAAAACTTTTTAAATGATCACATCTTTGATGGAATAAGTAGATCACTGGCAGAGAACTTGCTTGGCACATGTCATACATTAGGTTCAATCCCCAGCATGTGTGTGCACGCGCGCGCGCACACACACACACACACACACACACCCTCTGGCCTTAGAAGTGGACTAACAACTGAGAAAGATTACACCATAGGCTCAAAAGTTCTTGTGGCCAGGCATGGTTACACACACCTGGAATGCCAGTGACTCAGGAGGCTTAGGTAAAAGGATCACAAGTTCAAAGTCAGCCTCAGCAACTTGACAAGGCCCTAAGCAACTTAGAAAGACGACATCTCAAAATAAAAACGCCTGGGGATGTGGCTCAGTGGTTAAGTGCCCCTGGGTTCAATCCCCAGTACCAAAAAATTTTTTAAAAATTATTAAAGTTCTTGGGAGCCAGATTATCCAGTTCAAATTTTTCACCACTTACTTAGAGTTATCTCATGGAAATCAATTAACCTGTACCTCAATTTCCCTATCTCAGATATTCGGAGGAGAAAAGGAATTAATAATATATATGAAGTACAGTGGCCTACAGTACACTGCATAGAGAAAGCACTCCATAAAGGCTGGTCAGAAATAGTAGAAGTAGTCAATCATCCTAAGGAAACAAGCACAATGTGGAAAAATACCTTTATATACATGGAAAATATAGCTGGAAAAAAAAGAAACCACTATTAATAAAAGGACATAATTGTACGCGAGGCACTGGGTTTGACCCTCGGAACCACATAAAAAAGAATAATGTTGCATGTAAATGGAAGGAGACCCTCAGGGGTATACAAAATTACATACAAGAGGAAGTGAGGGGAAAGGAGGAAAAATATATGGGGGAAAAATGAACTACAGTAGAGGGGGTAGAGAGAGAAGAGGGGAGGGGAGGGGGGAGGGGGGATAGTAGAGGATAGGAAAGGCAGCAGAATACAACAGACACCAGAATGGCAATATGTAAATCAATGGTTCTGCAAATGATGTGATTCTGCAATCTGTATATGGGGTAAAAATGGGAGCTCATATCCCACTTGAATCAAAGTGTGAAATATGATATATCAAGAACTATGTAATGTTTTGAACAACCTACAATAAAAATTAATTAAAAATAAATAAATAAATAAATAAATAATCAAAAAGAAAAACAAACAAACAAAAAAAAGACATATAAATATGGTGACAAAGAAAACATACAATAGAGCAGTTCATTCAAATTAAGTAAAACAGGGATGACTGTTCAGATGTCTCAACAATTCATTCATAGACCTCTAAAGTCTGTTTTATTCCCTTCCACAAATAACGTTGCTGTTTTATGAATAAATAGTTTAATCTTTGGCAAAAAAAAAGAATAATGGTATTATGTGCATCTATTAAAAAAAAGTCATGTCATGTTTTCACAGAATATTTAATGACACAGAAATAATACTAGGTTTCAATGTTCCATTAAAAAAGCATGGCATATAAACTGCACATCCATACATCATGACCAAATTCTGGTTTTTAAAATAAGTAGCAAAAAAATCATATAGTATTTGTGTGTGGTGTGTGTTGTTTGGAACTGGGTACCCAAGGCCTCACATGTGTTAGGCAAGCACCTTACCACTGACCTATATCCCCAACCCCCAAAATTGTATAAATCACATGAAAACACATCCTAGCCCTCTCGAAGTGTTAATACAGTGAGTTAACGAAATCTGGAAGAAGAATATAAGGGGAGGAAAATTAAGAGAAACAGGAAGCCAAGTAAGTTACTCTGGCATTGATAATTTTCCATTTATGCCCACCCCCACTCTCTTATCTCCAAAAGGATGAATGGCTACTTCCAAAAATAAACACGCCAGCACAAAACAAAATAAAATAAAAAATTAGTGAAGAACAGACATCCACTACATTATACACTGCTATGAACTATACAGACGTCAGGTAAGAGTCAATTATTTTTTTTTTGAGAGAGAGAGAGAGAGAGAATTTTTTCATATTTATTTTTTTAGTTTTCGGCGGACACAATATCTTCGTTTGTATGTGGTGATGAGGATCGAACCCAGGACGCACGCATGCCAGGCGAGCACGCTACTGCTTGAGCCACATCCCCAGCCCAAGAGTCAATTTTAATAGCAATAAAACACTATTTGGTCAATTTGCCTAACAGACCTTAAAGGTAGCTTTCTATTGGTGATCATCAGAGGATTAATCACTCCAAACTTTACGGAGGTTAGAAACAAGACAAAAAGGAAAAAACCGATCTTTTCAAGGATGCAGATAAGTTACAAGAACTGCACAATTCCCCAGGGAGAACCCAAACCACAACCTAAATGGATCACTCCTTCCCAAAGACAGGATTAGGTCCCACATCTCAGTACAGCGAAGCCCCTACCTCAGAGAGCAAGAAAAATCAGGTTCAGATATGAGGACAAGAGTTACTAAGAATGATCACAATTCCAGCTGTCCTAGCTCATTTTTATCACAGAGAGCTTCATGAATCATATATCACCTCGTTAAGAATACAGTGTAAGGATTCATCCTTCTCAAAAGTCCCTATCAAACTGGCCTGGGGTAAGACACCCAAGACTTCTGAGGAGAAAATCCCTGAACACCAATTATTGCTTTCAGCACTCAGCATCCTTGATAAGTCTTATTTAAGCATTAAACTGGGCTCATTTAGAGAAGCGCTAAGGAATCCAGCCACTGGCCTACTCACCTCTTAATTTGTAGTAATCAGATTTACAATCCTAGGTATATCACAGCAAGAACTCGGCCTCTTTTGAGAATGTTTTCATTACTTAAATGTAATCCTCCCCCCATTGAGCCACTACATATAAGTATACTTTAATCTCAAATTCTAATTAAAAGATGGTATGTCATGAGTTATTCAAATATAATTTTCAGGGCTGGGGTTGTGGTTCAAGTGGTAGAGCACTTGCCTAGCACACGTGAGGCACTGGGTTCGATTCTCAGCACCATAGAAAAATAAAATAAAGATATTGAATCCACCTAAAACTAAAAAATAAATATTTTTTTAAAATATATAATTTTCAAATACATATTATTCATAATAGCTAACATCCACTGAACATGTGTTATATGCCAAAAAAATCTGTTTCTTAATAAGCAAGTTCTCATTTAATTCCCACCTCAACTTGTTAGGTTTTTTTAAGATAAGGGAAAAGGTTACAAAAAGCCTTTTTTTTTTTTTGGTCTTTTCTTTACCCACTGTATTTTCAGCATTTCAAACTCTACCTGGCATATGAATGCATTCATTTATTTGCTGAAAAATAAAATAATTTCCTAAGACCAAGCAACTGGTAAGTGGTAGAGCTAGGATTCCAACACAAGTCAATCTAATTCCAGAGCCTAAGCTTTTAACTACTAGGCAAAAGCCACAAATCTGTGTAAGTGTGAGAGACATGTTCATTTTGATACAATTTCAAACTTATAGAAAAGTTCCAGATTGTATAAGGAACTCCAATGTACTGTTAACCCTGACTAATTGTTTACACTGTGCCCCTCTGTAAACCTTTTATGTTCAACAGGTCAAGCAAATCAGTGTATACTAAAGGAACCAATCTCCTTTACCCTAACCCTTCCTTATCCCTTCTTGTCTATACTCCAACCAACTGGCATCTAGTTCTAATCCTCCTGTCAACATTCCCCCTACTGCTGCCCACTCTCCAAAACCTCCATCCCTAGCACTGCCCTAAAGGTCAGCCCCTTCCTGTCCTCTGCCCTGAGCCTGTAGTCATGTGTATACAAAATGTGCCCAATGTCAACTGCAAAAAGGAAGCAGTATTCTCAGGGGATCAAGCTGATAAAGTCATTACAAAGAATGGTGAATTAAACAAGTATATATTTAAGATCAGAGATTAGCTTGAAGTAAAATTCTTGAAAATACTGTAAACAGACAAAATAGAAATAGATACCAAAAATACATATTCCAACTTTAGAAAATGACAGGAATGCAAAAGATTTTCACTGTTAAAATAATATATACAACCAGCCAGGCATGGTGGTGCACATCTGTAATCCCAGCAGCTCAGGAGGCTGAGGCAGGATAAAAAGTTCAAAGCCAGCCTCAGCAACTTAGTGAGGCCCTAAGTAATTCAGCAAGACTCTGTCTCTAAGTAAAATATTTTTTAAAAGGGTTGGGGATGTGGCTCAGTGCTTAAGTGCCCCTGGGTTCAATTCCTGGTACCCCCCAAAAATAATAAATAAATAAATGATTGGAAAAAAATATATATATATATACATACACATACATATTTAAAAGTCATGGGGGCTGGGATTTAGCTCAGTGGAAAAGTACTTGCCTAGCATATGTGAGGCACTGGGTTCAATTCTCAGCACCACATAAAATAAATAAAATAAAAGTCCATAACCAACTAAAAAATATTTAAAAAAAAAGTAATGGACATCATTATAGAAATAAGAATTCTGGTTTTATGGCAGTTTCTTCAATGGTCAATTTTTTTCTATTACATTTGTCTAAATTCATTTCCTTCTGGCTTACCTAATACGTGCTAAGTATAAAAAATGTGGACAGAGGGGAGGATAACAGTAAAAACAAAGGCCACCTTGATTTCTCCCCTAAGGGCAGCCACTGTTAATATTTTAACATGTTTAAGTATGTTCTGGGGGGGCCAGGATTGTGGCTCAGTGGTAGAGTGCTTGGCTAGCATGCATGAGGCACCAGGTTCGAACCCTGGCACCACATAAAAATAAACAAATAAAATAAAAGTATTGTGTCCACCTACAACTAAAAAATAAAGATAAAAAATATGTTCTAGGGGCTGGGGATGTGGCTCAAGTGGTAGCACACTCGCCTGGCATGCGTGCGGCCCGGGTTTGATCCTCAGCACCACATACAAACAAAGATGGTGTGCCCGCCGATAACTAAAAAATAAATATTAAAAATATATATATATGTTCTGGGGGCTGGGGGACTGTGGCTCAGCAGTAGTACACTTACCTGGCATGTGTGAGGCACTGGATTCAATTCTCAGCACCACATATAAATAAATAAAGGCCTATCACAACTAAAAAAATTTTTAAAAATATATGTTCTGGGAGCTGGGGTTGTGGCTCAGTGGTAGAGTGCTCACCTAGGATGCATAAAGCACTGGGTTCGATCCTCAGCACCACATAAAAATAAAAATGAAAAAAAAATACAGATGCTGTATCCACCTAAAGTTAAAAAATAAATATTAAAAAAATATATATGTGTTCTGGGGCTGGGATTGTAGCTCAGTAGTAGAGCGCTTACCTGACATGTGTGAGGCACTGGGTTCGATTCTCAGCAAATAAATGAATAAAATAAAGGTCTATGAACAACTAAAAAAAATATTAAAAAAAAAAATGTGTTCTGGTCGTGCACAGTAGCACATGATCATCATCCCAGCTATCAGGTGGCTGTGGGAATAGGATCACAAGATGGAAGCCAGCCTGAGCAACTCAGCGGAACCTTGCCTAAAAATTAAATTTAAAAAGAGCAAGGACATCTCACTCCAATCAGAATGGCAGCTAGTATGAAGACAAACAACAATAAGCTCTGGCGAGAATGTGGGGGAAAAGGCACACTCATACACTGCTGGTGGGACTGCAAACTGGTGCAGCCAATATGGAAAGCAGTATGGAGATTCCCTAGAAAACAGGGAACCACCATTGCCAGCTATCCCTCTCCTCAGTCTATACCCAAAGGACTTAAAATCAGCATACTATAGGGACACAGCCACATCAATGTTTATAGCAGTACAACTCACAATAACTAAACTGTGGAACCAACCAAGATGCCCTTCAGTAGATGAATGGATAAAAAAAAAAAAAAAAAGTGGCATATATACACAATGGAATATTACTCAGCAATAAAAGAGAATAAAATCATGGCATTTGCAGGTAAATGGATGGAGTTAGAGAAGATAATGCTACGTGAAGTTAGCCAATCCCAAAAACCCAAATGCCAAATGTTTTCTGATATAAGGAGGCTGATTCATAGTCTGGGAAGGAGGGGGAGCATGGGAGGAATAGAAAAACTCTAGATAGGGCAGAGGGATGGTAGGGGAAGGGAAGGGCAGGGGGTTAGAAATGATTGTGGAATGTGATGGACATCATTATCCAAAGTACATGTATGAAGACACGAATTGGTGTGAATATACTTTGTATACAACCAGAAATATGAAAAATTTGTGCTCTATATGTGTAATATGAATTGTAATACACTCCACTATCATATATAAATAAAAAATCAATCAATAAATAAAAGAGTAAGGGATGTAGTTCAGTGGTAAAGCACTTGCCTAGCATGTTGTTCAAACCCCAGTACCACAAAAAATGTGTATGTGTTTATATACACATATATTTTTATCTATCATATTATGCATGATATTCTATATATTAATCTGTTATGTTAATAATTATATTCTGTATATACATACATTATGATTATTAACCTAATAGATTAATGGGTTTCAGAATGTCATTTCCATATATGCATCCTAACCAATTTGTACATGACAATTTTCAATAATCTAATGCTCCCAACTCAACCATAAAGTTGGCTGAAGGTGCAGCTCAGTGTGGTCCAAGTGCTTACTTAGCAATACCCCAAGTGAGTTACCAGCTAACCTACTTTGTACTTTCACTGCCACTATTTTAGGTATTTCTTGCCTACTGATGACAGTGACAATACAGGAGTGGTTCAGTAGCAACACCACTGGAGAAGCAAGGTGGTAATATTCAATACAGTGATCTCCTACCAGGGTATCTGAGAGGTCTAACATGCTATTTGAAAAAGAAAGGGCAACAGATTTGCCGCAGTCTGGCTGGGCACAAAATAACCGAGCCACCACAAAAGCCTTGTAGATTCAAACAGCAATTCTTTATTCTCAACTCTCCCCGGCACTCTACAAGCACTTTCTGGGGAAAATATACACTACCTCTGCGTACCAAAATACTCTGAATCCCGGGAGAACTCAACACTCAAGGAGCCTGAGGCAGCAGGATACGCCCTATTCCCAGCAGGAATCACCTTAAACCTGGAACCAAACCCTGATCCACCCTAAACCCGGATCCTGGTCCTTGAGCAGGGTCACCTTTCATGCAATGTCACTGCAAATGACCTGGGTCCAAGGCAAGCCCATTTCCACATTGGAGAGTCCTCCCTCTAAGCAACATGGGGTAGACTGACAAGGAAATTGCAATGCGTCATTCCTACTTGGCAATGGCTCTCAGCACAGATTAATCCATGAGAGCCTCTGATGGATTATGTAGCAATTAGCATGGATAAAGGGCCAGAAGCCCATCCAGGTAGGCTTGGAGGAGGTGGCAGGCTCTGTGTTATGAAGAAGCAAGCACTCTCCATCAGGAGGTGCTACGGAGGACACAGACTGTAGAAAGCAAGGTGCTTTACAATGGGATTTTATTTTACCATCAAAATAAAACATTGATTCTACCACTGGGATACACAAGAAAAACAATTAGACTGTTTTAAGGACAAAAGATATAATGCTTAGAGATGGGTTTACCGAAATGTGAACTTTACTTCATATGTAATGAATTTTAGGTGATATAGGACATGATGATAGATGATACATTGTTTAACATCAAATTCCACAGCAAAAATTATCCCTTTCCAATTCTTTTTCAATTTTCAGAATCTATTAAAGAGAACATCTCACATAGATTATAGTTTATCCATCGTCTCCCTACCTGCTCATCTCCCATTTAAGTAAAGAAAGTTGGGTCCCAGTCTCAGATCCTTCCACTGGGCAATGGTCACTTGCTAAGAAATAATGTTATTTTATTTGCTGAGAAGCTATACAACCTTTGTGGTACGAGAAGGGGATTTAAAGTAAACTGCTGTCACTTGGTAAATGTAACCAATTACTTCATTGCTCTGTGCCACTTCCTTGTCTTCAAAATGAGGATAAATAGCATTTAACTCATGGAATTGGTGTAAGGATTAAATTAATTACTCCATACACAGTGCCCTGAACTTTAATATGTAATAATCAATATTATTGTCATGCAACTGGTTTTGATTTTGTCTTGATAATTTTTTAACAGTAATACAAGTTTTCCTTTTATAATGATAACGAAAAGTTTCTTTCTTTTTTTTTTTTTAATATTTATTTATTTATTTTTAGTTATTGGCGGACACAACATCTTTGTTTGTATGTGGTGCTGAGGATCGAACCCAGGCCGCACGCATGCCAGGCGAGCGCATACCGCTTGAGCCACATCCCCAGCCCCAAAAAGTTTCTTTCTTGACTAAATTGATTGAAATGATGTTGTGGCTTGAATATAGTCCCCAAATTTCTTGTATTAGAAACTTAATGCCCACATTCATATGCTAATTTTATCTGAGATGAGATCTCCTGAGGAGTAATGAATAGATTAGCTCATTCATACATTAATGTGTTATCAAGGGAGTGGCTTTGTAATAAAAGCATGATTCCTCTGGAACACTTGCTCTGTCTCACCATGTGATACCCTACCATGCTATACTGCATCAAGGCAGCCCTCACCAGATGCTGACCAGATTCCAGTACAATGCTCTTGAACTTCCCTGCCTCAGAACTGTGAGAAAGTACACCTCTGTTCTTTATCAGTTAGCCAGTCTCAGCTATTTTGTTATAGTAACAGAAAAACAAACCAGTGAAAAACCAGCCTCTACCTCAGAGCAAAGCCTATCCAAGGAAAGGGGCGTGACCTTAGAAAGACCCACAGAGCACTCCTAGGCACATACCCACCCTGCTGAGTTGTTTATCTACAAATAACAGGAGAGATCTGCTGTGCCAGGTGTCCCTGACTCAGTTAGACTAGGTGAGGACCCATAGCAACCCCCTAGCAACCACCAATCAGCATGAGATGGGAAAATATCTTGGATGCCAGATGATCCTCCCAGTAGTTTATGGTGGTTGATAACATGTTGGGAAACCATGTAATTCAGCATGTACACCCCTCGTGGTTTAAACCAATCATTTCAAACGAATCCCCTTCTTGAACTAACCAATCACCCTTACCTAACTTGTTCCCGCCAGTGAATGTGATAATCATGTTTTAGAGTTATTTTATGATTTTCCTGTGGTGTGTGATGATTTGCTAAGAGATGCTATGATGCATGTGAAGTCCCTGCCTTCCTCAAAGACTGTATAAAACTGCTGCAAACCCTGGGCTTGGGGCCTCTCAGCATCACCAGTTGCTGTGCGCACGTGCGGAGGAGAACTGAGCTAGCTCGCAATAAACACCTCTTAGCTGTTTACATCGATTTTGGTCTCTGGTGGTCTTTTGGGGGTCCCAAATTCGAGCATAACACCAGGACAGGTAAGAAAAAAAACTGAGTTAATATAAAGAAAAGCATACAGTACAAAATGAGCCTCAACCCAAGATCCACTCACAAAGACTGGACCAAACTACCCAGAAATAGCGTTTTTTTTTTCTCTCCTCAAAAGCTTAGTTTTTCCCCAAAATGAGGTTCTACCAACTTTTTTACTATGACTCAATATTCCTCCATATGCCTAGCAGGAGGAGATTCATGATTTCTCATGAAGGCATGAGACAGGTGCAACTCCACTCAAATAAATCCACTTTCTATAACTTCTCTTTCCACCCAGCCTTATGGTTACCTGAACCAAGAGAGCTAGAGGACTGAGTGTTCTCACCGCCCACTGGAACCCCATGAGAAGCACTTGGGCAAGAGCCAACTGACCTTCAGGGCTTTGAAGATGACCCCAGGATGTCGGGGTGAACGGGTGGTGTTGTTCTCTAGCTGCTGCTCCAAAGCACGACGAAGCCCAGAAAAGTCTGTGGGGGGATTGTAAGTCCTCGTTCCCTTGTAGTGAATGGAGCTAAAAGCTTCAGGGAAGCGACCCAGCTTCCGGAACCGGTCCTGGATGAGCTTCTCTGGCACCTCTGACAGGTGATCTACACAAGCAGAAAGGAACATATGAGCAGTGAATCCCCTGTGTTCAATCCTCAGAATGTGTGTTCTTAGGTGCACACACACCTA
Source organism: Callospermophilus lateralis (assembly GCF_048772815.1). NCBI lineage: Eukaryota > Metazoa > Chordata > Mammalia > Rodentia > Sciuridae > Callospermophilus > Callospermophilus lateralis. The sequence continues at coordinate 30,658,861 of NC_135307.1, read as the reverse complement.
CACCCACACACGCACACTATAAAAGTCATAGCCAGGCACACTGGTGCAAATCTGTAATCCCAACAACTCTGGAGGCTAAGGCAGGAGCATCACAAATTCAAAGCCAGTCTTAGCAGCTTTCTAAAAAGAAAAATCTAGCCAGGGATGTTGGCAAATGCCCAAAATTCCAGCTATTCAGGAGGCTGAAGAAGGAGGATTATCGGAATGGGGATATGGCTCAAGCGGTAGCGCGCTCGACTGGCATGCGTGCGGCCTGGGTTCGATCCTCAGCACCACATACAAACAAAGATGTTGTGTCCGCCGAAAACTAAAAATAAATATTAAAAATTCTCTCTCTCTCTCTTTTAAAAAAAAATGGCCAATGGGAGATAGATTTGAGCATGCCTCCTCCTGTCTCCTTATCAGTTAACCTCCAATAAAATGTTTAAAAAAAAAAAAAAAAAAGAAGGAGGATTATCAAGTTGGAGGCCAGCCTGGGAAACCTAGTAAGACCCTGTTACAAGATAAAAAATAAAAAAGGGCTAGGAGTCTTTTTCATAGAAAGAGCTTTCTTCAGTTCAATCCCCAGTACTGGGGAAAAGACAAAACTAAGTAAAACTTTTAAAAAATTGAGTAAATAAAAAATTCTACATATGTCAAAGCATAACAGTGAACATCTTTGGGCTCAGCTCGCCTCTATTCCCCAGAGGTAACTGGAGTTCAATGTTAAAGACATTTTTTGCCTCGGACCAGATATACTTGGGATGTTATTACTTTATAATATACTGTATCTGTCCTTATTATGAAATTCTCTCCCATATGGTGGATATATTTAACCAGTCATCTACTAATAAGTATTTAAAATTCTATACTTTGAAAGGTTTAAAATTATAAAAATCATTTTTCATGGTTCATAGCTATTACACAAATGTCATTTTGTATTTTCCTTGTAAACTTTATAACTGTTGCCTATTAATATTTTGCAGATACTGCTGCTAATAAAACAACTTGAGTTAATTTGAGATAATATTATCTGTTATAAGTGATGGCTTATTAACACTGAATTCCAGTACTAATACTTTATGCTTTGAATATAGACCTTGCTTCTCTGCCACTGCAGAGAAGGATGGGTTTCTTTCTCTTCCTCTCTCCGTGCTCCTCCCTAATCTCTACCCCTCCCTAATCTCAGGGGAAACAGGATTACCTTTCTTCCCCATTTTAGGTAGATTTATCTGTCCTTGTACACACCTGCCACAGGAACAAGTAATCCAGACTTGGGGAAGGCACCAGAAGATCTCAGAAATGACTATCTCCCAAATTAGCAAGTGAATTACAACTCCAACAGAGAACACAAGGAATGTAACCTTTGAATCACCTCTTTAAAAGCCCCCTGTTCCTGCTGATTGGGAGAAAGATCACAGTCTTTAGGACAGGAGTCCCCTGTGCTTCTCCTCTGCGAACAGAACAGTTTTTTTTTTTCCTTCTTCTCAAAATAAATAAAACAAAATTCTATATTTGCGCTGGGCATGGTGATGCATGCCACTGTCCCAGTGGCTCCAAAGAGGCTGCAGCAGGAGGATCCCAATTTAAAAGCCAGCCTCAACAACTTAGGGAGGCCCTGTCTCAAAAAAATAAATAAAGAGGGCTGGGGATGTGGTCCAGTGGTTGAGGGCCCCTAAATTCAATCCCTAATACCAAAAAATAAATTAAAATAAAATTCTGTACTTGGAAAATTCTGGTCTTATATGATGAAGCTGTGGGCAAAGTTTGTGGTTCAAGTGAATTCAATAAGCAGTTTGGGAGTAAAGTAATATTTTTAAACAACAAAATCACTCCAATTAAAACTTAATTAGCACCAGGTACAGTGGTGCATACCTTTATCTCAGCAACCTGGAAAAGCCCTAAGCAATTCAGCCAGAGCCATCTCTAATAAAATATTTAAAAAGGCTAGGGATGTAGCTCTGTGATTAAGCACCCCTAGTTCAATCCTTGATTAACACCCCCCTCCAAAAAAAAAAAAAAAAAAAACTTAATTAGCTCAAATTTAAGGTATAGACAGTAAAGAAAAGTAACCAAAATTCTGTAGTCATTCCCTACACTCACCTCATCTTGAATTTTTTCCAGTGGCTGCTACCTTTGAAGGGAGTAGCAGAAAAGGCCCTGGGGACAGCCCATCAGTCACAGGCTTTTCTCCTTAAGCTACCCAAGAGCCACCACTTCCGCATAATATCAGCTCACAGTCTGTCCCTGAACATGTAATCACTACTGCACATTTAAAAACCCAAGTACAGGTTCAACATCCCAAATCTGAAAATCTGAAACCTGACATGCTTCAAATTCTGAAGTTTTTCATCATTAGATGTTAGAGCATTTCCAACTTCAGATTTTTAGATTAGGGATACTCCACTAGTAAACTCTATGCAAATATTCCAAATTCCTAAAACTGAAACACTTTTGGTCACAAGCATTTTTTTTTATTAGTTGCTTATGACAATACAATGATCTTGACATATCATACATTTAAATCACATGGGATATGAATTCTCATTTTTCCAAGTGTACAGGTTGCAGAATCACATTGGTTATACGGCCATGTATATACATACAGCAAGCATTTGGGATAAGGGGATACTCAACCTGTAATTCCTTTTCCGAATACCGTCCTACCTAGTAATCCTTCATCAGGAAAAGTAATAAGATCAATCAGAAAACTAGAAATTCTATAAGACAGCTATTCAGAAAGAGAAAATCCAATCATCAGTTTGTTTACAACTCTGGCACCCCTCTTACTGGCATAAAATCTGGCTGCCCTGGTTCTATCTTGAGGTTTCAAGAAGCTACAATGGTATTTCAGAAATAAATCTGGACTTATGAGGTAAAGACCTTGACTTGAATACCATTTTGCTAGGACCTCCTTTATTAAATAATTTAAGAGCTCTCTGAGTTCTGTAAAATGGGGTTCCAAACTGACTTGAGCTCAGTAACCAAGATGTAGTTAGTTAGCATTTATATTAAAAACATATAGCATACTACATGGTCAAAGCAAATAAATAAATAAATAGCTTCTGAAAATCTTGTTATTTCAAAATCCTGAACTGGAAATTAAAACTACCCCTCAAAGTTATAAAGATCCAACATGGCACAGAGTATCAGTCACAGAAGGCATCTTAAGCCATCCATCAACCTTACCTCCTCTCCTTACCTTATAGTCACTTGCTAATGGCTCTCTTCTTCCGCTTGTAGAACATTTCAGTTCTCATCTTCCTACAAGTCCTGAGTCACTAAGACCACCACAATCAACCAGTACTTGGTTTATCAGATCAATCTCCTTTAAAACCTAGTCTGTCTACTATCCTCCTGCTGCCACTGCCCTGTCCCAGTCCCTACCTCTTCTCACCCAAGTACTAGGAAAACCTCCTAACTGGCCTGCACACCTCCAGACAAGCCCCTCTAATTCACCCTCCAGTAGGATGCCAAGGGAGCTTTTGAAAATAAGATCTGATCATATAACTCTAGGGGCTCCTGTCATACTTGAGAACTCAGTCCATGGCTACCCATGGTCTAATCCCCAAATAGCTCCACCATCCCCTCCTTTATATAAGATATGTTTCAAACACACAAAAGTTCTGTTCATTCAGCACATGTCTGTGTGTCAAACACTCAGCCAGGATCTTTAGACCAAGCAGTGAATAAAGCAGACAATGTCCTTGCCCTCATGCTGATTCCATTCTAATAATGGGAAAAGACCAGTGACAAATGAAAATACAGAATGATTTCAGATATAACAGATGCCCTGGGATAAGAGTAAAAGAACTGAGGAGTAGGAGGGACCACATTACAGGGGTAGTCAGGAAAGGCTCCACAGAGGAATTGAGTTGAAACTGAGAGACAAATGGCTAGTTGGGGCAGAATGGTCCAGGTAGACAGAGTAGTATATGCAAAGATGTGAACACAGAAAAGGCAGTGTAGGCTGGACACAGTATTACACGTCTATAATGCCAGCAGCTCTGAAGGCTAAAGCAGGAGGACTACAAGTTCAAGGCCAGCCTGAGCAGCTTAGCAATACCCTGTCTCAAAACACAAAAAAGGGATGTGGACATAGTTCAGTGGTAAAGAACCCCTACGTTCCATCCCCAGTACTGGCAGGGGGCAGATGTGGGGCATGCGAGTGGGGGAATGTGTCTATTATGTGCACTGGCACACATTCATGGGCACAGGCAGACATGGGTACACTCACTCAAAGTGGGAGAGTGAAGAGGTAACTACAGAAGGATGTCAGCAACACAGGTAGAACACCATGTTTAGGATTTTAGAATATGTTTCAGTGAAACTAAAAGTCAATGACAAGTTGCAAGCAAGAAGATTACATCTCTTAATTATACATTGTTTTTAAAGGAGATCACTAGGATGTCAAAATCATTGTACTGTCATGTGTAACTAATTAAAACAAATTTAAAAATAAATAGATAGATAGATAGATAATTAGATAAATAAATAAAAGAGATCACTAGGGATGCTGGGTAGAGAATGCATCTAAGGAGACAGGAATGGAGTTTTGGAAACTATTGAGAGCCTCCTCCAGTTCCCTGAACACAACTTGCTCCTTGAAACCACCTGCTCTTCCTAGAATAGCCCTCCTCCCCTCCTCTACCTAGCCAAGACTCACAGTGCGATCAACACCTCCTCTGACATCCCATTATGAGGTCTAACAACTCTCCTCTGCACTCCCAGTTCCAGTGCCTACAACTGTTATAGACAGAAAACCAGGTGGCCTCTCCAATTAGACTGTGAGTTATTCAAGGGTGGGAACTTTTTTTTTGTTTTTAGCCAGTGCCCCAGTGCTCAGCAAATGACACGCACACTCAATCCATTCTGCTGAATGAATGAGTAGGTGAATGTTTAAGGAACCACGCTGCCATTCTTTGGGCACCCCATCACTGTGTTGCACCTGCTCCCTCACCTCTCACATAGGTGATGATGTTACTCGGGATTTCTCTAATAGAAACACAAAAACTTTTTTTTTTTTCTTTTTCTTTTTGGGACCAGATATTGAACTCAGGTGCTTAACCACTGAGCCACATCCCCAGCACCCCTCTTTTTATTTTATTATTATTATTATTATTATTATTATTTCTTTTTTTTGTATTTTATGTAGAGCCAGAGTCTCACTGAATTGCTTAGGGCCTCACTAAGTTGCTGAGGCTGGCTTTGAACTCATGAGCCTCTTGTCTTAGCCTCCTGAGCCACTGGGATTACAGGTGTATGCCACTGCGCCTGGCTCAAAAGAACTTTTACACATATACCATCTGCTGCTTACCTGTAAATACATCCATACACTCCACTCTTTCTCCTGTTGATGGATGAACTGTCCATGCTCCTAAGGCCAATTCTTCCACCTGTGCATCCCTCCAATTATTGTTCCTGTTTTTGTTCTGCACCTGTCTTGTTCCCTCTCTAATAAACCACTCATCAGTACCCCAATATCTGTAAATTCTCCAATCTTAAATTTTAAAAAGGGAAATTATACATCAGCTTTCACTTCCGTGTTCTGCTTCCCTTTATAGAATTCTTCACTAGAGTTCAATTTACTTACAACCTTAATTCTTATTCTTATTCCTTCTTGTTCCCACTCTGCCCATGCTTTCATCCCCACCATACCAGGAAGACAGGTCTTAACCAGATCACCAAACATCTCTATTGCCAAAGCCAACTGGCAATTCTCAATCCTTGACATAGCTGACCACTCCATCCTTCTTGGAACACTTCCTTACATCTTGCCTGGGCAGAAAATTTTCCAAACAATACACCACCAAGTTACTAGAGTAGCCCAATGGCCACTTCCTTGCACCCAGGAAAGGTCAGCAACCCATCTACTCACCAGAGCCCAGTAGCTGAGTATGCACAGTCTCATGGAAAATAATAACTGCTGGGCCCAGGGTGGATAACGGGACATCCAGGCCACAGCGGGCAGTGGTAGCCTTGAGCTCCTTGGTGAAGTGTTTCAGATAAGCTTCTGAGGCATCCCCAAGGAATTTGAAGAGATCATTATGCAACCGGTCTGCATGAGTTCGATAGATGACAAGGTCCGAAATGGCCAGGACCTTAAGTAACAGTCGTGTTCTCTGGCTTAGATTCACGGTAGCTCCCAAGAGCCCTTCCGTGTCTATCACTGCTACTTTATGAACTGGGTCATAGGCTGCCCACACTCCTACAGTGCAAGACTCCTGGGCAGGGGAGGTTTTGAAGACTTCACGGCCATAAAAGAATGTGTGGTTGAGGGTATGAGACTTTCCATCACCAGTATTTCCAAAAATGGAAACCACCTTCAGATGCTGATCAGGTTTACAGTCCAATTTTCTAATAAAGTCCTCTTCATTTGTTACCTTCAAAAAAAGAAAGAAATAAAAAAAATGAAATATGGAAAATGAAAACTGTAAAAACAGAAAAACCTACAATAAAGACAAATGCTTCCTAGATTCAAGGACACTGACTGCCTTGTCAAGGTGGGAAGGAAAGGAAGTCTTAAGCTAAGAGCTCCACCACCTCTCACCCTTGGCAAATAGTTCACAAAAGCTTCTGAAGCCTCAGTCATTATGATAACTTAGTGCTCAATGAAAAGTCAAAAGTTTAAAACTCTTAAAATATAAGGGGAGGGCTGGGGGTGTGGTTTAGCGGTAGAGCACTCGCTTAGCATGTGCGGGGGACCCTAGGTCTGATCCTCAGTACAATATAAAAAAAATAAAGATACTGTGTCCAACTACATCTAAAAAAAATAAATATTTAAAATATATATATAAAAGCCAGGAGCAGTGGAACTTGTCTATAATCCCAGGGGCTCAGGAGGCTGACACAGGAGGATCACAAGTTCAAATCAGCCTCAGCAACTTAGCAAGGCCCTAAGCAACTAAGTGAGACCCTGTCTCTAAATAAAATACAAAACAGGGCTGAAGATGTGGCTCAGGGATTGAGTGCCCCAAGTTCAATCCCAGTAGCAAAAAAAAAAAAAAAAAAAGTAAGGAATGAACCCACTTCCACTTATTACTTCATTATATATCTGTTATTCTCAACTTTAGGACAGGTCTAAAGTGTGTCCTTACTTTGACCTGACTGGCCAGAAAATCTTATTATTGCCTTATTTTCTGTTGTGACTGGGCCAGTTCCTCCCCTATAGTCTTCCTAAATCTTTGCTTACTAAGCTTCAGAGGAGGCTTAAAATGCTATAGTGAAACTACACGTTCCTACTGTTGGAAAATAATGCGGCATTGTCCTGAAGTAATATCTACTGACCCAGTATTAGTTTGAGGGTTTTTTAAAAACTCTACTCCTTACCTACTATCTTGCTCTGATTGGTCAGAAAACAGAATTTAGAAGGTATTTAGAAAGAATTGTACATCTGAAAGATTCTGTTGGAAAAAATATCCTAAATCATCTAGTTTTTCAGTGGGGAAAATAACAGTGGCATATTTTCCTTAAATTTGTGGTATCTTTTATTTAAATTTCACTTACTAACCTTAGAGCAGGAGAATGAGAAAAGTATGTGCAATATAGTATTTTTTGTACTCTAAAGATGTTAAATGCTTTTCACAGTTACAATTATAGAATTTGTAATATTTTGCATTATTTCTAAGTATTTTTTTATGAATAAGTCAACCCCCTAAATATGCTTCTGAAATGAACAACTGACAGTTTTGTACTTCCCTACTCCGCAGTTATTAGATATGAAGGTTAAAATGCAAATAATAAAAATTTGAAAATAAACACTTCATTGTTACCTAGTAACATTTAGGTAGAAATGTCAACTATTTTTGTGAAATGAAAGTAACTATTAAATAGCATTTGCTTGGCACTCTGGGAAAAAAAGGAATGATATGTGCTATGACATGGATGAATCTTGAAAACACAATTAAGTGAAAGAAGCCAAATACAAAAGGCCATATATTTTATGACTCTAAAAATCCAGAATAAGCACATTTATGAAGCAGAAAGTAGATTAGTGGTTACCAGAGGCTATGGGGAGGAGAGAACAGAAAAGGGCTCATAATTTGTACAAGGTTTCTATTTGGGGTGATGAAAATGTTCTGGAATTACATGGTGGTGAGGGTTGGACAACTTTATAAGTATTCTAAAAACACTGAATTGAACACTTTTAAAGTGAATTTTATGGTACGTGAATTATATCAATAGTTTTTTTTTTAATGAACTTACTGTCTAAACTTCATACAACCAAAATTCCCTGCTAACAGTGTGAAAAATATTGCAGTCTTTATAAAAAAAAAAAATTAAGCCGGAAATGAAGAGACCAGCCAGGCGCAGTGGCACTCGCCTATAATCCCAGCAACCTGAGAAGCTGAAGCAAGAGGACTGTGAATTCAAGGCCAGCCTCATCAATTTATCAAGTCTCTGTCTCAAAAAATAAAAGAACTGGGGATGTAGCTCAGTGGTAAAGCATTGAGGTTCAAACCCCAGTATCAGGGAAAAGAAAAGAAAAAAATAAAGAAATCTAGGGTGAGCAAGATCCAAACTAGGGATCAAAAAAGATGCTCTGGGATCCTCCTTGGACTACAGAATCCCAAATCAAAGCTCCTAACCCAAAAAGGTTATGGTCCACACTTTTAATCCCAGCAGATTGGAAGGCTGAGGCAGGAGAATCTCAAGTTCAAGGCCAGCCTCACCAAAATTAGCAAGACCCTGTCTCAAAATAAAAAAGGGCTGGGGATATATAGCTCAATGGTAAAGCCTCTCTAGGTTTTGTTATATTATCATTATTGTTTTTTTTTGTTTGTTTGTTTTTGTTTTTAGTTATCGGCGGACACAACATCTTTGTTTTTGTATGTGGTGCTGAGGATCGAACAAGGGCCGCACGCATGCCAGGCGAGCGCGCTACCGTTTGAGCCACATCCCCAGCCCTTGTTATATTATTATTAAAAAAAAAAAAAGTTATGTCTACTCCAGCCACATAAGTGATGAACCTTTGCACCAATATCTTCCAGCCATCAGAGAATAAAATACCTTTCTGATTCTCAAGAGTCTGCTGGTTTGATATAGAGAAATATAAACAAGCCAGGTGTGGTGGCGCACACCTGTAATCCCAGTGGCTCCAGAGGTAGAAGCAGAAGGATCACAAGTTCAAAGCCAGCCTCAGCAATTTAGCGAGGTGCTAAACAACTCAGTGAGATCCTGTCTCTAATAAAATACAAAACAGGGCTGGAGATGTGGCCAAGTGCCCCTGAGTTCAATCCCCGGTGCCACCCCCCCATCTCCCACCACCCCCCACCCGGCTAAAAAAATAAAGAAATACAGACAAACCACTGAGCTTGAAAATTTGATTATAGCTTGTTTCCTATAACTTCAAGGTGCAATCTCATTATTCTATTAAATGACACCACTACTGTTATATTGTTAAGAGCTTTAATGTTAATGATGATACCAACAATTATAGGATGCTCACTGCAAGACAGAACCCTTCATTAGATCCATAAGCACAGGACCATGTCTATCTTATCTTCACACACAGCACTTAGAGGACATAGTCAGGCACAAAGGAGCTCAATATCTAGGTACTGAGCGAATGGATGCCTGAATGCCAGGCACCTGGCTAGGAAATGTAATCACTTTCCCCAATGCGCATCTTCCAATGAGCTGAACAGATCAACACTTGATAAAACTTGGCAATGTGTGCTAAGTGATCTAGCAGATAATTCTGAGAAACAAACAACAACAACAACAACAAAAAAAAAAAACCCCACACAGAACAGCCCATTTTGGACCTGTTCTAACCTGGTTCCAAGATGATAAAAGCTCCATAAGCCTCCACCTACTGGTAGAGTCAGGTGAGGTCAAGGTAGTTGCTGGGAGAATCATCATCTTCTCAACAGTCTGCGGGGAGGGAAGACTAAGTCTGGGAATTCTCTCCCATGATAATCTATTGTCATGAATCTATTAACCCACAAAACTACTACCCAGAATATCTAAGAGCCGGCACATGATAAGGTGCATGTAAGCACCATTAGGTACAAAATTAAATGTCTTGGGATTACATTAAGCACCCTCCAAATGATGTATGCAATGTATACAAATAAAGATATCATTTGGTATGAAACTAATACTCCCTATTAGCATTTGGGGACTTTTTTGGCATTTGGTGCCCAGAGGTATTGTTAAGCACATATATTCATGCATCCGGGTTCAGAGACAAAACTTGGAAAAAGAGCTCAAGGCCACAGGCTATTTTTTCTTCTGAAAAGTTATGGATAATTATTTAACATGTCCTGATGGCATAATTTTATTGTGTAAAATAAGGATATAGCCATCTTTGCCATGATTTGATAGTATAATTGCCAATTAATAAATACTGAGTAAGAAAATAACTGGTGAACCAAAACCAGACTTAAATTTTTCCTTCTCCCTTTCATGTTATTTTGTTCCTTGTTATATGAATATATTCAGCCCTAACTTAAGGTCATTTTCCTCTGAGCCAGAAAGGAGAGAACAGTCTTCTACTTAGGTGATAGCAAGACTGGTTTTCTATCAGGGGAGGCAAAGGTAAAGAAAAGATAAGATTCCCTTTGATGAGGGCCTGGAGGCTCCTGCTCTACTTGTTCTGCCTGTTTGCAATCAATGATCCCACTCAGCTCTATTCATGGAGAGAAATAAGCTCCCTGACCCTAAGCCCTGCCAAAGGGCCACCCCACCCAATCCTACACATCTGAAATAGTCTGGGTCCTGACAGAAAGCAAATATAGGAAGGACACCAAAGCCACCCTTCCCCAACTTCTGCTTTTCTTTCTTTCAGAGCTTGCTGCTAGACTCTCTAGATCTTAGGCTAGTCAGAAACACCTGAATCCCACTCCTAGCTTTACCAGCATGTGGCATTAGAAAATGCCAAAGATTGATGACTCCTAGAGATAAAAGAAATGAAGTATACTTAGAGTATAACATAGTTCCTTGGCACACAGTCAGCACAAATATGAGCAAGTATAACTTAAAAGACCAGCCCCCTGGGAAAACACCCAGGTGCACAGCACTAGCTGCGGGACTTGCACCTGCTTGCAGAATTACTTAATCAGGGACTATTCCAATGTGGTGAGACCTAAAGAGATTCTATACGTAAAAATGAAAGATCACTGCTTACTTCAGATTCCTCTTCCCCTATCAAAATAACTTGTTACTACTAATACTGTCCTTATAGCTTGCTTTTCAGTATGTGACCATCTAATATCATATTATTAGAAAGCTCACACCTCCCTCCCTGTTCAGCAGTCAACCTCTGACCCAACCAGGCTATAGGAATGATGACTGCCTAACAACTCCAACTCAGCCTTCACAATCATTCCAGGAAGAACCATCACCCAGGGATTCTGTTCCCCATAGTCCTGGAAAGGGAAAAGGAGTGATGCAAAAGGAACTAAAGAGCTTTGTTCAGCAGACCACTAGAGACTTTAGAAGTTAAATCTCAAAGAAAACACTCCTAAGTAGCTCAGCATCAAGGTTCTTCCAGTTCTAGACTCTCTGGCAAAAAAAAAAAAAAAGGATCTAATCTGTACCAACCACAATCCCACATTCCTCTAAAGTTTTATAAAGATATTCCCTGTAATATAGAAGGCAACAGTCAGCTCCTTCCCCAAGATATGCAAAGAACTATGGGCAGTTTGGTTATTCCCTCCCATCACAATAGAGTGCTTATAAAATACTTCATCCTACACAACGTCATTATTTTATACCTTTCCACTGAGGTTCCAAAACTAAAGTTCAGAGTTATTCTCCAAATTAAGTTCCTACTAATATCTTTTATTTGTTGGTTTCAGGTTTATTTTGCTTTTTGGTTTGTTTTTGGATGAGTTCAGAAGAAGAAAGAACTAGAAAAACAGAACATTCCCACTCTTATCAGAACTGCGATCAATACCCTAAAATGCAAGTAGGTACTGATTCCTCCTTATAGACACAATTATGTAATAAGCTTCATCTCATGCCCAGCACTGATCTCATGTTATATCAGCACAGGGACAGAATTTGGTTGATATTTTTATTTCTTCTAGGGGAAGATAATAAGGTAAGGGACTCTTCCTTGAGAAAGTCAAGGCCACCTTCATTATATTTAAAAGAACATCAAGCAATGATTTATGTTCATGGCCTAATTTTCAAACAGGATTTTACTAAAATGTGTCAAACAGATCAGTAGCTAGTCTATTTTTAAAATCCAAATGATAGGGAGATCCCATTCCAATATTGCCAGAAAGTTCTATTAAATTTGTTTCCCCAACACAGCAAGTTCAGAAAATTTCCTTTCGTTATATCCTAAAAGGAGTATATACTTTGTGTTTATCCATGTATGTATTAATAGAGTTTCATGTAAAAAACACAATCATTTCTCAATCAAATGTTTTCTTAAGATGACGGAAGTCACGAGGTTGGTCTCACAAACACATTGAGCACATTTGCTAAGGGCAAAGATCACTTTCTTCCACTCTAGTGTCCCTAAAGTGTTCTATTACTTGAGAGGTCAGGAATTCCCCTCTCAAGTCTTGTAACTTTGGTGGTGCCTCCCACCCTTGCTTCAGACACTGCCTGCAGCTCCTCTGCATCCAACCAAGCTGGAGAGAATGTTCCTATATAGATGATTCACAAATTTTTTTAAAGGGATCACTTTTTAAAAATATTTTTTTAGTTGTGGATGGGCACAATATCTTTATTTTATGTATGTATGTATGTATCTGGTGCTGAGGATGGAACCCATGCATGTGAGGCAAGCACCACAATCCCAGCTCTTCAGGGGTCATTTTTAACTCCAAGATCAGCTTCTCTGACCACACCCAACTTACTCAGTTCACCTCCATTTACATCTGAATAAAGCATTCCAATTCCAGGACAGGACACACTGAGTCATTCTCAAGACAAACATCACACTCAAAAAAACTGTTGGGAAGAGGAAGAACTTCTAGATGGGAGATGTGGCCCTTATTACACAGCATGGCATACCCATATTTTCCCAAAATGAAAACAGATGAAAGCTCTGATAAAGGCTTAGGGACTTAGCAATAAAAGCATTAGGCTAGACAAACAAGAGAGAACTAGGCTTAATCACATCATGGGAAACTGACTCAGTTCTCTTGCTCAAAACCTCCCTTCCCACCCACCATATCTGTTAACATTTCCCATTCTTCCCAGCTCTGAACTTCCCAACTAAAATGTATGTATGCCATGCCAGTGATGGTCTGGTCTGTGCTATTCACCACTATATCCTTAGCACAGTGCCTGACACATAACAGGAAATCAATGCACGTTTGTTAGATGAATAAATACAGTACAGAATCTAGATGCTATATTCTAAGAGAAGGGACAGTATGCTAAGCATTACTATTCAGGATTCAACCACTCATGACTTTAGAATAACCTGGAAAAAGTTATTCATCTTCTCAGGGACTCAGGTTTTCTTACCTATTACATGATAACATAACCTAATTCACTAGATAGCTATAAGAATTAAATATGATCATGTACAGTGGAGATGTTTAGGAAATGCTAGAAGTGTTAACTGACATTGTAGTTATAGTTGCCCTGGATTACTGCTGAGTCATTACTACCACAGAATTTCTTTCCATTATCCCAAGCAAAAACCCTCCTTAGGGAAGGTTTCCAACAAATGCCTCATTAAAGAAATAGCGATAGGCAGGTATAGTGGCACACAAATGCAATTCCAGCAATACAGGCGACTAAGGCAGGAGGATGGCAAGTTCAAGGTCAGCCTCAGCCACTTAATAAGCCCCTCAGCAACTTAGCAAGACCTTGTCTCAACAGAGGGGCTGGGATTGTGGCTAAGTGGTAGAGTGCTTGGCTAGCATGTGTGAGGCACTGGGTTCAATACTCAGTACCACATAAAAATAAATATATTGTGTCCATCTAAAATATTTTTTCAAAAATAAAAATGCAACTAGAGGAATAGGATATAGCTCAGTGGTAAAGTACCGCTAGGTTCAATTCCCAGGACAAAAAAAAAGAAAGAAAGAAAACAGATAATTGGGCATACTCAATCACTCTCCACCTATTCCCTCCCACAAAAGGATGCATCTTTTCAATTAAAAAAAAAAAGTTATAACATTGCATAATATATACATTATGCATAAGAAAGTATTAGTAAGTCTTCTTCAAAAAAAGGTCACATGATTCCAAGAATTACTACACCAAAGACTCACTAAAATTATATTCTCAGCTTAAGATGAAGATCTTAGTAAATGACACCGCTTTTGTTTGTTGATTCCCCTTTGGCAGGGAAAGGACAGGGTCTAAGTTGCCAAGGCCAGCCCTGAACTTGTGATCCTCCTGCCTCAGGCTCCTGAGTTCCTGGTATTACAGGTATGCGCCACCACACCCAGCTATGACACAGCTTTATAAAGAGATCTTTCATGTCTGGAGAGGAGAGTGAAAGGGGCCGATTTCTATTCTACATGGATATGACAGTGGAGCCCTGGTGAAGTGGAAATAAAACATAGTACTTTAAAGTCAGTAGTAATAGTAACTCTCCCAGAAATATCATCCTCTGAATTCTCATAGCATCCTCTCAGTACCACCTGGCCATTACTCACCCTATTTTCATAGGTTAGTCTTCTATTATCCTACCCTCTCTCCCAAGGGCAAGCTCTTTTTGCCTCAGTGCCCCTTTATTATCTCCTTTAGTTGTCGGCATATAGTTGCCACTTGTTGAATGTTTGTTGAATTAACTGATTTAGTTCATGCTGTGGTTTGAGGAATGTGTCCCCTCTAAATTCACAAAGTAACTTCATCACCAATGTGATAGTAGTAAGAGGCGAGGCCTTCCAGGGGCAAAGAACTCTCATGGATGGGACAACAGGGCTTAAAGGAAAAGGATGCTTCCTTCCAACCCTTCTACCATGTGAGGACACAGCACCTGTCTCCTGTAGAGGAAGAAGCATTCAAAGGCCACTATCTTGGAAGCAGAAAAATGCCCTCATCAGACACCAAAACTGCCAGTGCCTTGATCAGCTTCAGGTATTCTGTTAGATCACCATAAATAGACAAGACATTCATATCATTCATTCCACAAATGATATTTGAACACCTACTATGTGCCAAACACTAATATAAATGCTGATGAACAGAAGAGTCAAAAACCACTGCCAGATGAAAATGTTCTAAAATTGACTGGTGACGGTTGTACATACCTGTGAATGCTATAGGACGCTGAACAGTGTACTTTAAAAAGGGTGAATTATACAATACATGACTCCTATCTCAATAAAGCTGGGTTTTTTTTATTTGTTTGGGTGCTGTGTGGATTGAACCCAGGGCCTTCACATGCAAGGCAAGTACTCAACCAATTGAGCAATATCTCCAGCCCTTAAAAAAGTAAATGCAACATTTAAAAGTATTAAAATACTAAGTTTTCTAATGATAAAATTTGGTACTTTTCTGTAGTTTGTAATTTCAGTATTTTCACATGCTAGGTCCATGCTATTTTTACAACTGGAAAATAATAAAGTATATTTGGGGGGAAAAAAAACTGTTCATGGGAAAGACTGTTTTTGGGTAATAAAAATGTCTTAGAACTAGAGAATCAGGAATCTGCATGACAAATATGTAACAATAAACCCTACCATTATGAATAATTATAATGCACCAAAAAATATGGAAAAATAAAGTAAAATAAAAAATATTGAAAAAACTAGATAGGGAATAGTTGCACAATGTTGTGTGTGAACATACTAAATACACTTAATTGTACACTTTAAAATAGCTAATAAGGCTGTGGGTATAACTCAATAATATAGCACTTGCCTAGCACGCATGAGGTCCTGAGATCTATCCCTAGCATGGAAAAAACAAAAACAAAAAAAGGCTATTGTGAATTGTGCAATTTATAATTCAACTAAAAAGCAAAACTCAAAAAAAACACTGTCCTCATTGAAATCACTCTCTAATGGGAAGAAGAGAGACAGTATTCAATTAAAAGATATGGTACACAAAATACCCATCAAGTGAATAAACAAACAATGTTATCCCCACATAATGGAATAGTACTCAGCAATAAAAAGTAATGAACTACTGAGACCTGCAAAAACGCAGCTGAAACTCCAAAACACAAAAATACAGTGAGTAGCCAGATGTGGTGGCATATGCCTGTAATCCCAAACTACTTGGGAAGTGAAACAGAATTGCAAGTTCAAGGCTAGCCTAAGCAAGTTAATGAGAGCCTTTCTCAAAATAGAATAAGAAGGGCAACAGAATGGTATAGCTCCTTCTTTATGTGTTTCTCAACTTTTACAAGACCCTGGGATGAACAGCCAGTACTGCCACCCCGACCAAAACAAGAAAAAACCATCACACACCATGCTGAGTAAAATTAGCCAGACTTAAGGGCTGGGATATAGCTCAGTTGGTAGAGTGCTTGCATGACATGCACACGGCCCTGGGTTCAATCCCCAGCATCACACACACACACACACACAAAAAAAAAAGCCAGACTCAAAATAATACTACATGATTCTTTTAGGAGAGTCAAATCTCTAATCTATAGTGATAGCAAACAAATCAGTGATTGCTGGGGAATGATTTCCTAGAGGCCCAAGAAAACCTTTTATGTGGTAGAAATGTTCCATGTCTTGAGTATGGTGGTTACAGGTGTATTTAGTTGTGAAAATTCATAAAAACTGTATACTTAAAATGTATGCATTATATCATGGATAAATTATACCTCAAAAGTTATTCTTAAAAATGCATGTTATGCCAAATGGTGACATGATATGACATGATATGAAGTACAGCTGGGCATGGTGGTGCACTTCTGTAATCCCAGTGGCTCTGGAGGCTGAGGCAGGATGATTGTGAGTTCAAAGCCAGCTCAGCAAAAGTGAGGCACTAAGCAACTTAGTAAGACACTGCCTCTAAATAAAATATAAAATAGACTGGGGATGTGGCTCAGTGGTCAAGTGCCCCTGAGTTCAATCCCGGATTCCAAAAAAAAAAAACACTAGAAGTACAAGGTGGGGATAAGAATTGTTCTTTTAAATATGGTGGTCAAGGAAAAAAGCAATTTAAAGCCAAAATGTTTAAGGCAGCCCTTTTAAAAAGTGTTACAAATTCAATTTTGTATGGTAATGGGAGAAAAAGATATGTCACAATGAAAAACAGTACCTTAGCTTAAAATCATTCATATTTAGCTATAGAAATGTTTTCCCCTGAAATTGGCAGATATAGTTTCTTAATTCATGACAGAGGTGTTGGGGTAAGAGCAAGGGGAAGATATAGGAGGGGAGGAGAAATAGGAAAGGAGGAAAGGAGGAAGGTTGTCTGTCAAATAAGCCAGATCTGAGTAACAGAATTTATTGAGACATGGGAGAAAAACAAGGGACCTATCAACTACAAATTAAACCCACAGTCACCAGGACCTGAAAGGCTATGGAGGGGGGGGCGGTATCCTCAAATAATCTCTACTCAAAGACAAACAAGATAGCTGGGTTTTCCATGGATTGATGGCCTCTACCATCCCTCCCTAGACTGGCTTCATCTTGATGAGTTTTCATTTTAAAATATTTTTTAAGGGCTGGAAGGGTGTAGCTTAGTAAGAGAGCACTTGCATAGCATGTGTGAGGCCCTGGGTTCTATTCCCATCACTGAGAGGAGAAAAGAAAAAAAAAGGCTATTTTCATAACTTTTTCAGAGAGATTACCCCAATTATTATAGCACGCAATTGATAATTCTATAAATGCTCATGGCTATTATTGAATGATACATGTAAGGTAAATTGAGCTCCTTGAAAGAAAAGATTTTAAGAGATTACGGGGCTGTAGCTCAGTGGCAGAGAACTTGCCTAGCATGTGTGAGGCACTGGGTTCCATCCTTAGCAACATATAAAAATAAACAAAGACATTCATTCTGTCCATCTACAACTACCAAAAAAATTTTTTTAATTAAAAAAAAAAAGATTATGGAACATTTAGTCATGTAATGGTATACTCAGACAGACATGACTGAGCTGGAAAGTAGAGAATTTCTAGAATATTCTTTCACTGCTCAGGGTCGTGTTTTCCCTTAATTTAAAAATGGTGTGTCTGTGCCAGGATATGACCCTGTCATTCTTTTTAAGGATTCTACAATGTAGAATCAACCTCTCTCAAAGACAGTAATAATCTTCTCAAGATCGGGAAGGGAAGAAATAATTTTGTAACAGTGGTCTACTTTATCCCTTGTTTCTCTGCCACTGCAACTTATTTTTTAAATGGATATGTTTCTTTCTCTTCCTCTCTTCCTGCTCCTCCCTAATCTCTACCCCTCCCTAATCTCAGGGAAACAGGATTACCTTTCTTCCCCATTTTAGGTAAATTTATCTGTCCTTGTACACACCTGCCATAGGAACAAGTAATCTAGACTTTGGGAAGGTACCAGAAGATCTCAGAAATGACTATCTCCCAAATTAGCAAGTGAATCACAAAGCCAACAGAGAATACATGGAATACAGCCTTTGAATCACCTCTTTAAAAGTTCCCTGTTAATGCTGATGGGGAGAATTACAGCCTCTAGAACAGGAGTTCCCTGTGTTTCCTCTTTGCCAGCAAAGCAATAAAACTTTTTCCTTTTTCTCAAAATCGTATACTCACTATTGGATTAACACTGGGGACAAGGACCGAGCTTTTGGCAACAACTTCAGGAGCTATCAGAAAGCCAAATTATCCTACAGCAAAGTCAAAACAGAGGTCAGGGGCTTATATATGGCTGGAACATATCTCTGACCAAGAATCCCAGCCACCACCAGGCTGACCACATAAACCAGTCAAATAGAGCCTCTTAATTGCTGGGCAAAAGCCTTGAAAAGAAGGACACAATGAACAAAAACATCCTCCAAGAGAGCAGCCACCCGTTCCTGCCTCCAAAAGTCCCCTATGTGTCTCTTCCCATAAGACCTTCTAATTCTTTATGCCTAGAATTTTTATATCCTTGTTTTCCTTCCCTTTTTCATGATCTCTCTACTAGTTTTCCTCTGGTTTCCCATCACCAATCAAATGTGCCCAAAATGCCAGAGGCAATGGTGCACACCTGTAATCCAAACTACTCAGGAGGTTAAGGCAGGAAGATCACAAATTCAAGGCCATGGACTAGGGTTGTGGGTCAGAGGTAGATCACTTGCCTAGCATGCATGAGGCACTGGGTTCAATCCTCAGCACCACATAAAAATAAAATGAAGGTACTGTGTTCACCTACAACTAAAAAATAAACTTAAAAAAAAAAAAGAAAGAAAGAAATTCAAGGCCAGCCTTAGCAACTTGGTGAGACCCTGTTTCAAAAATTAAAAAGACTGAGAATATAGCTCAGTGGTAGAGCACCTCTGAAATCCCTGATTGGGGTGGGGGTGTGGGGAGGGATCAACACATTTAGCAGTTCTAACTTCAGACAGAAACAATAAAGGTATTGTGTCCATCTACAATTAAAAATAATTTTTTAACCAACTTAACATGAAATCTACCTATATTAACCTAAGCTTGAAAAGATAAATAGTTGCCCAATTAATAAAAAAAAAAAATCAATCACTTCAAGGAACTACAGATAAAGAAAAAAAGAGAAGCACATAAACTGGAGGTAATTTAAAATAGTTAAAGACAAGTTCCCTAAAAAACTGACTCACAGTGGTTTCAATGGCTTATATAGGTCAAGTTTTAAACATCCTGGTACTAAACAAAATAGTCACCCAGGTTAAATGACAGGAATCTGTGATAACTGAATGAGCCCAAGGCTCAGAAAGCTCACAAGATGCTAAGCAGAAACTGAGGGCACATAATAGGGGCTCTTTCATCTTTCTGTTTGTCTGAGTCATCCTCAACCCTGTGTTTCCCAGTAATCCCATTTAATGCCTCCCCTCTATCACCATCACTAAACAAAGGGGGCTTTTACTTGAGTTTTGAGTGAAAGGCGAGAGTGGGGGAGGAACACTCTGCTACTCATCCAACTATTGCTTATTATTTTGACTAAAGCAGATCTACAATTTTCGTTACTTTTTTTTCTAAACATGGCACCTAAGAAACCCATGGTAAATGTATTCATGGTTCTAAGCAGAATTTGCCAAAGAAGTAACCAGCCACTGCACCAAAATTAGTCCTTACACTATAACAGTCTGGCCATTTAAAATGAAAACTGGGAGAATTCAATATTGGAGAAAATTTTGATTCCTCTGGTTCATAATCTGTTGACCAAGATGGAGTCCTGTGGGGTTTCTTCCAGCCTCACTGAAACAGACGGCCAGGATAGAACAAGCCCCAAGAAGCTACCCTGGACCAGGAACCAGAGGGAGGACAGGACCTAAGAAGCCAACAGCACATGAGACTAAGACAGATGTGGCACAGAACTGTGGCAGACCAGCACAGTCAGTTTGTGGTAGAGAATACCCATACAGTAAGAAAACACACTCTGCTATTTTCCATTTCTGAATCCCACTAGAATAATGTCTCTTTTAGCCAATTAAAAAAAAAAAAAAAAAAAGTCCCAGTATTTTGGGCAGCACTATTCTGGGACTGTAAACAAGTGAAGCAGCCAAGCAACGTGATGGGTCTTCTTAAAGGAACGGTCTCAATAAGATGACCAATGACTTGGCTGAAGGGAGGAGAGAAGACTCTCATCTTGGACTCCCATTTCAAAGAGAACATAAGACTACTTCTGAGTCCAGGAGGGCCTGGCCCAGGTGGACACTTGGTCAGCCTCTCCTGAGTCACTGGGTTTCCTCATGAGCCTGCATGGTCAGCATGAAGGCTTAACTGCAGAAGACTTTTTGCCACAAAAAGCCCCTGGGCCCAATTGCTGTCCCAGTCTCCCAAGACAAAAGAGGTGAAGTTTCTCTGCTCTGCTCTCTTAAAAATAGGACAGTCAGGGGCTGGGGATATGGCTCAAGCAGTAGCGTGCTCGCCTGGCATGTGTGTGGCCCGGGTTCTATCCTCAGCACCACATACAAACAAAGATGTTGTGTCTGCCGAAAACTAAAAAATAAACATTAAAAAAATTCTCTCTCTCTCTCTCACACTCTCTCTTAAAAAAAAAAAAAAATAGGACAGTCATGGGAAGTCTATAGAAGAGACCAAGAGGAGACTAAGGTAGTATTTAAAAAAAAAAAAAAAAAAAAAGGAAAAACCTGTGTGGGATTTTTTTTATATATATACCAGAATAAAGGAGGAGGAAAACCCCATTTAGTGTTTCACCTTTATTCCTCTTGACTGGTAAATATTCTGACAAAACAAGATGTCTGACTTCCTTGAGACCCAACAGATAGAAAAATACCATCCTCTTCCTCCACTAAGAACCCTAATTGCTAGAAACTTTATTCTTCTATCCTTCGAGTATTAGCTAAGGGTGTTCCCTCTGGCTCCAGGGGATTATAGAAGACTTGTCAGTGTGGATTATTTATTTATTCAGGCTCTAAATCTTTAAGTCCTTTGGTTTTCCTACTACTGTTCCACTGAGGCCTAGAAAAATCAATGAATGCAATCCAGAAAGACTAATCATTTCAACTACAGAGACAACAAAATATGCCAAATAGGAACATTGATTTCACCAGATTATTTTTGAGGAGTAAACAGAACCCAAAGAAGGAAAGCTGGTGTTTGTTTAAATATTTTGTCCCTGATACACATACATATCATCACATATATATATAAACATCCTCACACATATACATATATACATACATGTTTTTTATCATATACATCTCCTTCTTAAATTTTTTATTTTTAGATACTGGGGATTGAACCCAGGGGCACTTAATCACTGAGCCATATCCCCAGCCCTTTTTATTTTTTCTTTTGAGACAGGGTCTTGTTAAGTTGCTTAGGGCCTTGCTAAATTGCTGAGGCTAGCCTCAAACTTGCAATCCTCCCGCTCCAGCTTCCTTAGCCAGTGGGATCACAGGCATGCACCACTGCACTTGGCTATCTCTGATATATTTTCCACTTAATTATGATCCAGATCACCTATTAGATTGAATCTTCATCTGTTATATCAGTTTCTCAATCTCAGCACTACTGACATTTTATAACAGATAATTCTTTTTGTGAGGGGCTAGCCTATGCTCTATGTAAGATATTTAGCAACATCCTGTAATCTACCCACTAGCCAGTGGCATATAACTCCTAACCCCAGTTGTGACACAAAAATGTCTCCAAACATTGCCAAAGGCAAAATCACTCCTGGTTGAGAACCACTATTTTAGATAACACCAAATGAGATTAATTTAGCTCTCTATTGTATAAATCAGGTACTTCATTTTATCAATTTAAGTCAATAAAATCTGGAGTATTAAGTGGGTGGCATTTGCACAAGCCAAATGCCTAGAATCCACTACTGAATTCTCTTACTCCCTCACTCCTCCTCCCAATGTATCAGCATTTCTGTTTTTTACTTCCATACTTTGTCCCAAATTCATTACTCTCTATCTTCCCCATCTAACTCCAAATCCATTTCACCTTCTGCAACAGGTTCCTATGTGGTCTCTCTGCTTTCCCTCATCTCTCTACGATCACTACAATCTAACTTATTTGTATAACTCAGTCTCAGGCCTCTTATCACCCTTAAAATTAAATTCACACTTCTTTCCATGGCCTGCAAGGCCTCCTGTATCTGGCACCTGATTACTTCTACACTCTTTCCTTATCACTCTCTGCCAGCTCACTCCAGCCACAATGGCATTCTTTCTACACCTCAAGCATGCTATCACCTTCAATTTTTTCCCCAGTCCCTTCCACCTGGACTTCCCAAATCAGTAACAGGTCTCTTCTTAAAAATCACCTCTACAATAACACCTTATCTGACCATCCTTCAAAAAAGGCTTCCAACTCACTCTTTCTTAATAATACTTACTACATTTGAACCATCTTTTTATGTTTTTGTTGTTGTTGTTGTTGTTGTGGTGGTGGTGGTGGTGGTGGTGGTGGTAGTGGTACTGGGGATTGTGGTTATCTGGCTCTACCACTAAACTACACACTCTGCACTTTTTATGTGTTTATATGTGTGAAATCTGCTTTCACCACATAAATAGTAAACTATATGAAGGCATGGGCCTTGACTATTAATGTTCCTGGAACCTAGTAAGTGCCTAGCATATAACATAAAAAATGTAATGAATGAATCAATGTCTTTGGCTAGTAGGCCAACTGTGTCAATTTAAGAATGATAAGTGACTTCTGACTTCTGACATCCAAAGTCAGTCTCTCCTCAAATTTACCACTGAACACACACTCAAATGATAAGGAAAGAATAACAATTTCCCTTCTGAAAAAAAATTAATCTTTTTAGATTTTCCAAAAGAAGCTGAGTAATTCTTGAATTACAAGCAACAAATTTTAGGAAACTCTAGGCCACAGAATTTGAGGAAACCACATGACAGTAGCAGCCTACAAAGTGCTAAAATGATCCCTATGAATTAAACTGAAAATTATCAAAACCCATAAACGGCCAGAAACAAAAAAGGAAAAAACAAAAAAAGAAACAGAGCCTAATTCTGAGTCCTCAGTGCTAAGAGGAAGGGATACTCCAATGTATATAACATTGTCTCTTACCTATATGTAGAATTATGTTTCCTTTGATCCTCACAACCACAATGAGGAATTGGTAAACTGGTACTGATGACCATAATAATAAAGTTTAATTGAAAAGTTTGTATGATTCAGTCAAAGACAGCAGAAGTATAATAGTTAAAAGCTAGGATTTTAGGGCTGGGGCTGAGGCTCAGTGGCAGAGCCCTTGCCCAGCTTATGTGAGGCACTGGGTTCAATCTTCAGTACCACATAAAAATAAACAAATAAAATAAAGGCATTCTGTCCATCTACACCTATAATTTTGTTGTTGTTGTTGTTTAAAGCCAGGATGCCTGTGTTCAAATCCTTTGCCACTTACTGTAACTTGATCTTGGCAAGTTACTTGACTCTCTGTGCTTCAATGTCCTCATCTCTGAAACCCAATCTACTTCCTAGGGTGTGGTAGACTGAACACTGGCTTCTCCCCAGTGCTATTCACATCCTAATCCTTGGAATCTGTAAATATGTCACTTTATGTGGCAAAGGGAACTTTGAGATGTGATTGAGTTAAGGACCTTGAGATCAGGAGATTATGGTAGATCATCTTTGTGGGTGTAATGTCATCACAAGGATCTCTATAAGAAGCAGCCAGGAGAGGAAATGTGACAATGGAAACAGAGAGGCATAGAGAGGGATTAAAAGAAATGTTATACTGCTGGCTTTGAAATGGGATGAAAGGGCCACAAACCAAGGAATGCAAGCAGACTCTTGCAGCTAGAAAAGACAAGGGGATAGATTCTGCCCTGCAGCTTCTAGAAGGAATATAACTCTACCAATCTGTTTTAGGATTTCTGACCTCCAGAACTAGAATAAATTTGTGCAGTTTTAATGCACTAGATTTGTGATGACTTGTTACAAAAACAATATGAAAATAATAAATAAAATAAAAACAGTTATCATTAGGATTAAATGATCTCATACAAGTACAAAGAATAGTTCCAAACAGCAAAGTAATTATATGAGAAAAGACCAGAAATGAGGGGATATTCATAGTAGTACTCCAGATTAAGAAAATGAATTTCAAACTAAGCACGGTAGTGCACAACTATAATCCAGCTACTTGGGAAGCTGAAGCAAGAGAATGACAAGTTCAAGGCCAGCTTTGGAAACTTAGCAAGACCCTTTCTCAAAATTAAAAAGAGTTTTGGGATGTAGCTTAGTGGTAGAGCACCCCTCGTTTCAATCACCAGGACTAAGGGGCAAGGAGGTTCATAAACTCGGAAATATCTAATATTTAAATTTCACATGTCATTCAACAAAAGATTCTATTTCTAAATACAGATACAGGATATTCATCACATCCTTGTT
This sequence comes from Callospermophilus lateralis, assembly GCF_048772815.1. NCBI lineage: Eukaryota > Metazoa > Chordata > Mammalia > Rodentia > Sciuridae > Callospermophilus > Callospermophilus lateralis. Next base: position 30,634,013 of record NC_135307.1, on the reverse strand, counting down.
TGTAATAAATAAAATATCCAGTAATACACACATTCAGTCCCAAGTTTTCAATTCTATTTATTTACTTATTTTTATGTGGAACTGAAGATAGAACCCAGGGCCTCACACATGCCAGGCGAGCACTCCACCACTAAGCCACAACCTCAGCCCCCAAGTTTTCAATTCTATATAGGATGATGGGACATAATGGGTTAATAGACTATATTACAGAAAGGCAATTCAAATAAATACTAGGCATTCTTTAAATAATGAGACAGATCTCAATGTTCTGGTATAAAAGTCCCACAAGATATCCTTTAATGGAAAAAAGGCAAGAACAGCCAAGCATAGTAACACACGCCTATAATCCATGAAGCTGAGGCAGGAGTTCAAGGCCAGCCTGGGCAATTTAGTGAGAACCAGTCTCAAATAAATAAATAAATAGCGTTGGGATGTAGTCCAGGGTGAGCACCCCTGGGTTCCATCTCCAGAGCACGCAAGTGCAAGGTGGGGGTGTTGGGGAGTACAGAACAGCACACACATTAAGTTGCATTTTTGCTTAAAAAGGAAAAATAAATTTATTTATAATTATACATGAAAAAATCTATATGGGCATGCAGTTAACTATTAACAGTGATTGCTCTTTTTAAAAATACAAGTGTACAAAGTAGGAAGGCAATCTTTTCATTATATGTTCTGTTATATTATTTTGGTCTTTTACTAGTTATATGTGTGGTACCCATTTTGAAAAACTTCAGTTGAGATATGACATCACATATTAATCAACAAGAATTTATGCTCTGATGATGTGCTTACCATTGTACACTGTACAGAGAAAAAAAATTCTCTTATTCTCCAGGAATTTATTATCTAGACTTGTATCAAACAATGACCTTTCTCGGGCTGGGGATGTGGCTCAAGCGGTAGTGTGCTTGCCTGGCATGCATGCGGCCCGGGTTCGATCCTCAGCACCACATACAAACAAAGATGTTGTGTCCGCCAAATACTAAAAAATAAATATTAAAAAAAAAAAAAAGTACCAAAAAAAAAAAAAATGACCTTTCTCATTGTGTTGGACAGTCACCTATCAGAAAACTGAACCAGATATTTTCTCCTTAAGATTTTTCTACTTAGGACTCTGGAGAATGAATGTTCACCTAAAATGAACAAATTCTGTGTCTAATCCATTAGTTCCAACCAGTATTGCTTGCAATTAATAAATTATTATTTCCTGGAAACTGGCCAATATTTATGGAGAGAGAAAAAGCATAAGTCTTTTTACCAACAGACCCATTATATGCATGACACAATAACACACACACACACACACACACACACACACACACACACACACAAAGATGAAGGACAAATTAATCTTCAGATAGTTGGATTCCTCTTTACATTTCTTTACACTTTCCTAATCCTCTAAGGAACATAAATCACTGTTAAAAAAATAATAATACACATCTTTATTCCTCAAAAACACATTCTTTTTAAAAAGTGCCAACCCAATATTCATGAGGATTACTGGCTCACCCCAAATCTTCCTCTCCCTTTAGGAAAGTGCCAACAATACAAACTGTGACTTTCCAAAGATGGACATTAAAGAGAATTGATAGCAAAACCAATAAGAATCATCCAAATCCAAGTGCTCCATTTATAAAATATTTAGTCCACAATGTCGCTCAATTAGAGCATAATCCATAATGAAGACATTATTGCTGACAAGGGAGGCTGAATGGGATCTGGGTCACTCTTCCATAACTCTACTAGTTCTTCTCAAACCAATAAAGAAAAGTCTGTGTTAGCAAAGTGTTTAGCTGACAATGAAAGTACAGGCTACCATCAGCTTATCCAAGAAGGAAAAAAGTAGAGATGAAATATATTTAGTGGGTAAGTGGTAAATGGTAACTTACACATGTAATCCTCCCATCCCAAACTGGAGTCATCATCATCATACAAGTACTGAGTCAATGGACCATAAGTCCATTGTATCCCCATGGATACTGACAATAAACTGGTATTGGACACTGAATGCCAGACCCTGTAAGTCCTTTCCATTCCTAATCTCTTGGAATCCTCTCAGTAATCCTATAAAAGTTGACATGAAACAACTGAGTTGATGAACTTAAATAACTTGCCCATGGTTATACAGCCAGTGAATGGTAAACTAGTATGTGAATTCAAGCAGTCTTCCCTTGAAAGCCCACTTGAATGTGTAGACATCACCTTACCTCTTCCCAGGTCAGACATTACCATCTCCTAGCTTCACCCATGGCTTGTTACCCTTCCCCCCAACTAAAATCAAATATCCTCTAGTTATTCTAGATGCCCACACTGGCTTCAGAAGTTACTATGATTAAAATGTCTCCTCCAAAATTTAAGTTGAAAGTTAATTTCCAGATTCATATGTCCATGGTATTCAGAAGCGGAGCCTTTGGGAAGTAACTGGGGTTAGACAAAGTCATCAAGCTAAGGTCCTCTAATGGGCCCTGAGCAGTAGCATGCTTGCTCTGTCTCATCCTGTAATGCCCTCTGCCATGTTATGATGCAGCAAGAAGGCCTCACCTGATGCCAGTGTCATGGCTCTTGAACTTCCCAGCCTCAGAACTGTGAGTTAAAAGAATCTTTAATCGGGGGCTGGGGGTGTGGCTCAGTGGTAGATCGCTTGCCTAGCATGTATGAGGCCCTGGGTTCAATCCTCAGCACCACATATAAATAAAAAAAATAAAGGTCCAAAAAATATTTAAAAAAAAAAAAGAATCTTTAATATTTATAAATTACTCAGACTCGATATTTTGCCACAGTAAGAGAGAAGTCTCTACATGAAAACATAAAGAAAGATACTTTTCTCTTTCTGGGAGCTTGGGGGAATAGTGCTGGAGAATCAAGCCCAGGGTCTTGTGCATGCTAGGTAAAGACTCCCACTGAGCTACATCCCTAGCCCTAAAAGGTACTTTTTGAAGATCTCTCTCTTTACATCAAGACAGTAAGCTCATACCTTATTATTTAATGCTACCATGGACCCGGTTAGTATTTCTTTCCCTGGATATGCACAGTTCTTTATCACAGACATTTACACACAACTTGCCGAGTATTCTCTTTCAGAAAGCTGTTTTAAAACAGTTCTAAGAACATATCTGCTCCAAGGCCATGTGAATCCCACCATGCCCAAGTGCTTACCTAATAATAATACTAACAGCTGGCATATACTGAGCATTTAGAATGCAACACACTTTAGAGTCTCATTTCATCCTCACAGAAGCCCAATGACTAGGCACTATTCCCATTTTATAGATGAAGAAACTAAGTAACTCAAACAAGTAACTTATCCCCAGCTTATGATGTTGGTAACTAAATCTGACTCTAAGCCCTCAGAGGTGTTGGCTTTTAATGATAAAAATGTGAGCTCCTGTTGGGCTTGGTAGGCTAAAGTAGGTAGATGTCAAATTCAAGGATGTCCTCAGCATTTCAGGAAAAACTCAGCAAGAGGGCTGGGGTTGTGGCTCAGTGGTAGAGTGCTTGCCTAGCATGCATGAGGCACTGGGTTCGATCCTCAGCACCACATAAATGTAAAATAAAGATATTGTGTCCACCATTAAAAAAAAAAACAAAAAAACCTCAGCAAGACCGTGTCTCAGAATAAAAAACAAGCCAGACACGTGGCACACACCTGCAATCCCAGTGCCTCAGGAGGCTAAGATAGGAGGATCACTAGTTCAAAGCCAGCCTCAGCAATGGCAAGGCACTAAGCAAATCAATGAGAACTTGTCTCTAAATAAAATACAAAATAGGGTTGTGGGGTACTAGGGTTGTGGCTCAGCGGTACAGCGCTCGCCTAGCTCAGTGCCACGTAAAAATAAATAAATAAAATGAAGATATTGTGTCCAACTACAACTAAAAAAAAAAAATGTTAAAAAAAAAATAGGGCTGGAGATGTGGCTCAGTGCCCCTGAGTTCAAACCCCAATACCAAAAAAAAAAAAAAAAAAAAAAAAAAAAATTAAAATAAATAAATAACAAAAAGAACCGTGGGTATAGTTCAATGGTAAAACACCTCTTGGTTGAATCCCCAGTAACAACAAAAAAGAGAGCTACCTTCTATCTGCTCCAAGGCCATGTGAATCCCACCATGCACAAGTGCTTACCTGAATCTCTTCATTTTCATCTACTAGGAGGAAACTCACAACCTTCTCAGTCATCTTCTTCCTCTTGGTCTCCTCATCCATCTCTTCCCCCTCCAGGGACTCCAGGACCTTACTAACATGGTACACAGTAATAGGGTGTCTCCTCCTGTTACCCCCACAATGAGTCCTCTTCTGGCACTCCAGACACAAGTTGATTTTACAGGTCTGGCACCTCACGGCTGCCCTCTGCCTAACACCTGGAGAATGCCCATTGGGGCCTTTGCAGGGGTCACAGTAAGGGACATGGCCAGCTTTGAGTCTTATCCGCTCATGGTTTCGAAGGCGCTCCTGCCGATGGAGCTCCTCCTCACAGCGGAGACACTGCAAACTGCAGCACTCATCACACTCAAAGACAGCTTCATCAGTCCCGCTACAGGCATAACTTTCCTGGCACATGAGCCCAGGATTCAGGCCTTTCTCTGCTGGGGAAGTCTGGGCACTCATAACTCAGACTGGTAAGGAAGCACACCCACCATATAACAGTCACTGAGCTTTTCCAAGAAGCAAAAACAAAGACTTTGAGTCTGAAGACCGCACAAAATTTCCACAGGGTTCTAAACACCTCACTTAAAAAAAAGAAAACCTGTCCTATTATAATTCTTTACACACTTGCAAATGGTTGATTTTTTTTAATTTTCTGCCTCCAAGATTCTTATAACAGCAGCAACATTGATTTGGTTTGAAGATTTCATCCTTCATAAAGTGCAGGCAAAGATGCAGTCAAATGAATTTGACAGAGTCTTTGATGGCAATCAGAGTTGTGATGGGTTCACACACATGGGCTCATCTCTTGTGCCTCAGCCACAAAGTTTTTGTAATGAAATTAAGTGGTCAGGAGCTTTTCAATATAATTCAACCTCAAGTCGATATTTCAGTAGATGCCTACAATAGAAGAAGAAAAAGGATTTCACTCATCTAAAAAACAGAGTGCACCTTAAACAAACAAAAAGACTCTGATTAAATACTAAGCAAAAATTACAGACAGAACTCTGATTCTTGCTGGTAAAACTTATTCTGTTTTTTTCTGATACTACAAATTTCTTCCCAAAATCATAGGTAAGGCTCCTCCTTTTAAAAACAAACATCAATTCTAGGCTCAGGGCATTTAAAAGACTTTGCTGTTCTATTCCCCAAACTGATACACTCTGTTCATTTAATTATTACATTTAGAATCAAAATCACTAAGCAAACTGTCCTCTGCACCTCACAGTTAGGAGGTGGGGAAAGAGATCTGTAAAAAAACTAAAGAAAAAAAGATAGTAACAATAAACTTTAGACCCATCAAAGTTCTGGGCAGATCTGGTTATCCTTGTAACTGTACTGTTTCAACTCTATAGACAGATGCTTAGAAATAACAACAATCACTATTTCAAGTTCAAAAACAACAACAATTATTGAACTTCCTTTTGTCCCTTCTTTCTGAAACTAGGGGGAAAAAAAAAAGAAAAGAAAAGAAAGAGGGAGCAACAGGAGGTAGGATTCCTGCACTATGGCCCTCGGCAAAGACAGGCCAGTAGTTAGTCAAAACAATTTTTTCTCTTGGTCATTCAAAAACTAACTTAAAAATAACTTCAAAAAAAAAAAAAAAAAAGATAACTGGGGCAGGAAAGAGGCTTTGGTAACTTCTACAATTACATTCCGAATCCCCCCTAGCCCTAACCCCCATTCCAAAGCCCCAACCTAGTGTGAAGTCTTCCTTACAGATATTCACTCCTCTCCCATGGTAATCAATCTATCAATCTTATTTTTAGATAAACAAGGAAGGCGAAGGGAGTGACTAGGGAACCTTATTTACACCCTAATCTCTAGTCCTGCCCAGGCTGCTCCCAAAACGGAAACGAAAATCAAAACTTGTCACAAATGTAAAAAGCATAAAATCATCCTTCAAAGAACACCTCATCCCCGCCAGGCCAAGCAAACAATCTGCCCATTCGGGCCCCCAGCTCGACGCCTCTCCCCAACCCGGGATTCCTCACCCTTCCTTCCTCCCGGACAACACAACCACAATCCGAGGGGTAGGAGCGGAGCCGAAGAACAAAGAAGGCCCCCCAAAATCCCCCCCACGCCGGCACAGCCCGGAGCCGAATCCATTGTTTATGCCACCCCACCCCCACTCGAGCCGCACCCGGCCCCCCTTCCTCCCGGGGGCAGCCGGAGCCCCAGGACGACCGCTTGCCCGGTGCAGGGCCGTGCCCTCCCCGCCCTGCCAGCGGTGGCCCGGGGATCCCACCACGGAGAAGCTCGGCCTCGGCGAGGCGGTGTCTGGGGGCCGTGGGACGCCGGTGGGGGTGGCGGCTGTTCCTCAGGGCACCGGTGGATCCATCCTCATCACCATCTCCGCCCCCCCCTCCTTCCAGGTTGCCTCCCGGGCTTCCTCCTCTCCTGTTGTCAGTTGGAATCAGCTGATCGGAGTGAACTTCTCCCAGCCCCGACTAACAGGAAGGCGTGAGCCGTGCAGCCCCGGAGGGAGGAGCGGCGGGGGGCGGAGCCCGACGTCGGGGGGGAGGGGCAGGAGGGCACGCACCGCCTCCTGGGAGTTGTAGTTCTCAGGATACATCCTCTGTCCCCATAACCCGGAAGTGCAGATTCCAGGTGACTACAACTCCCAGACACAAGCGCGGCTCTTACAAGCGGGCGGTGAAGGCAGGCCATGAGCATTTCGGGACTTGGAGTCGTTGTATTGACAGTGGTTTCCGCAGGTTTCAGAGTTGTTTAGGGTACGGGCTTGGGGAGGAATGGCGCCAAATTAGACAACTGGTGTGATAATGTTTAGTGTAAATGGGAAATGCCGAAGGAAATAATGTAGTTTCAAATAACCCTTATTGCGAATCATTCCTTCTGAAATGTGTAAAAACAAGCGGTCTCCACTTAGCCAATTTCATCCAGCACAAACTGGAAAAAACAGGAAGAATTAAGATAATTTCAAGTAGTCTTGAGGGAGTTTTGTTTTCCCGACAATGGTGGTCACCAAACCCATCATTAATTTTTTCTCCTCCCTGCTCTTTTTCTGACCTTTCCCTATATAACTTCAGAACTTATACATTTTAAGTTTTCTTTAGGGTTTGCTTTAAATTAAACTTTTTCTACTAATTGCTATCACTATTAACTGGCTTTTTCTGTTTGTTTTTTAAACTCCGAGGCACTCAACCACTGAGCCGCATCTCCAGCCCTATTTTGTAATGTATTTAGTTAGAGTCAGGGTCTCACTGAGTTGCTTAGTGCCTCGCTTTTGTTGAGGCTGGCTGTGATCCTCCTACTTCAGCCCGTGCCAGCCTAGCTGGCTTTTTTAAAATGGTCTTATATTTGTCTCATGCATTCCCTTTTCTTTTCCATTTTTTTTTCCATTTATTTCTTGAAACAACACTGAAAGAAAGCCTGATATGATGAAAAGAGCACTGGTCTGTGATGTCTAAGATTCGGTGCTTGCTCTAGAAAAGTTCCCTGACTGCATAGGTGCCTTTAAAAAAAAAAAAAAGGAAAAAATATATACATATGGATATGACTAGGGGTAAGACAGTCTCTCCATATAATAAAGGAATTGCTTTGATAATCCTTAACCCAGGAGAGAAAACCAAGATTAACTGACTTGTCAAGGTCAAACAGCAGGTTATTGTCAAAGCTATGATAAGACTTCATATCCTGATTTCAAATAGAATCCTTTTTTACCTTGTGATTCATGGAACATAATAAATAGGAAAAAAAATCAATCTACATAACAATAAATGAGCCATATATGAGGATTATTTGGCTGAAAATTATGTCTCCAAAACTGGGTAATGTACTAACCATGCAACATGACTGAGTTTTGGTTTTTTTTCCTATGTCAGATAACAAATCAGAATATTAAGAACTAAGCTATCTGTGGCACTTTAAAATTTAAATTTTTTTTTTTTTAATATTTATTTTTTAGTATTTGGTGGACACAACATCTTTGTCTGTATGTGGTGCTGAGGATCGAACCCGGGCCTCACACATGCCAGGCGAGCGCGCTACTGCTTGAGCCACATCCCCAGCCCCAAAATTTAAATGTTAATTGGACATAAGGGGATGTCAGGAGAAGAAAAGGGGTGAATCCCAGTAAAGAAGTCAAAATAAAAAAGAAACTAGGCTGAGACTAGCCAGTAGAATATATAATTTCCTTAGAAAGTTTTATTCCTAGAACTACCAATATAATTTTCTTTAGCCTAAATAGATTGCTTCATATCCTTACTCAATGAGGATGTTGCTATATTCTAGGAATAAAATGATATTTAATAAATCCCTTTAAATTCTTTTAAAGTTTTAATGGTTAGCCCTAAAAGAATCCCTAAAACTGAAAATGGTTACCTCCTAGGAGAGGAACTAAGAAGAGTTTTCATTTAAACATACTTGTACTCTTGAATTTTTTCCTTTTCTTTTTCTCTTTATTTCTTTTTGGGGGGCAGTTACTGTGCTGGAGGTTGAACTCAGGATTGTTGAATTTTTTACTATGTAAGTGCAATATGTCAATCATAATGAAAACATGAGTTTATTTCTTTTAGCAGATAATTGGGATCATCAGATCTATGTCTGTTGTTAGTTGTTTTTGCTCATTTGAGGTCTTTGCATGCTTGTTTATTTCTTTTTTACTATGGGTTTCATTTTTTTTGGAAAAATTTTTGTGGGGATTCTTTTGAGGCCTAGCATAGAGGTTTATTCCTTCAGAGAGGATTTGCTTTTGCTTTTGCCAGGAGGAACCACTTTAAACTAATTCACTATTTGATATTTGTTTCACTCATTTATTTGTTTGTTTGGACCACAAGAGATTTATATCTGTGCTACCTATCCCTGGAAGTGATGGCATATGAGTCCAGTGCCTCTCAAGTATACCACTACAACTTCTTCCCACCCCAAGATATAACTCCCTGGTCTGTTAGGTAGAAGGCTATTTACTTCCTGTTCACCCATATGGGTATTTGAGTTCTTCAATTTAGATTTCCCACTTCCACCAGGTCCTAGACTTTTCTTCTGTCCCATGAGGCCTAAAAAAAAACAAGCTTAAGTTCACCAAGTAAGGCATATGTCCTCAGGGTAAAGTGACATCATTGTTCCACTTACTTTCCTGCTTTCACCTAGATTTTGCTCTGATAATTCATCTTGTTGACTCAATATTTTACCAAAACCTTTAAACTTGTTATCAGCAGGATAGTCAGTTTGACATATTATAGGGGGGTGGGGGTGCGGCAAGCAAGCTAATAATTCAATAGGGGAGCCCATCGGATCATATGGGAAAGTTTCTGTATGCTGGCAGTGTTCTACTCTTAACCTAGGTGGTGGTTGAACCAATCTTCAGTTGATAATCATTAAAAAATTCATGTCTCTTGCATTCTTCTATTTATATGATGTAGCTCACAATTTAAAAATCAAATAAAGGGTTGGAATTGTAGCTCAGTGGTAGAGTGGTAGAGTGCTTGCCTTGCATTCGTGAAGCCCTGGTTCGATCCTCAGCACCACATAAAAATAAATAAATAAAAATAAAGACATTGTGTCCATCTACAGCTAAAAGAGTATTTTAAAAAATTAAATTGGGGCTGGGGATGTGGCTCAAGCGGTAGCACGCTCCCCTCGCATGCCTGCAGCCCGGGTTTGATCCTTAGCACCACATACAAACAAAGATGTTGTATCCGCCGATAACTAAAAAATAAATATTAAAATTCTCTCTCTCTCTCTCCTCTCTCACTCTCTCTAAAAATAAAAAATTTAAAAAAATTTAAAAATAAAAAAATTAAATTAAAATTAAAATCAAATAAAAATATAAAAATGAAAAGGAAATGATAAAAGATATCACAAAACTAGGCTCTGCAAGACAAGCAAATGGACTTAATAAAATCATTTCCTTAAATCAATCAAGATTTTAAATATCTCAACAACATTTCACCACAACACGAGATACAAAACTAGTAGAAGACATTTTTCTCCATTTGTCCAATTAAATTTCCCATCTAGCTTCCCCCTTCAAGGGAGTCCTCAATATAAACATACAACACACCCATACCCACAATTGGTTTATAGCTATTAAAATACTTACTCCTAATTTCATCAACTATATGCATGTATACAGTATGGGGTAAGCACAGTCTCTTTCCCAAATGGTATTAAGACATGTTATATATTAGCTGGGTGCTGCTGTGCACATCTGTAATCCCAGTAACTCAGGAACCTGAGACAAGTCCAAAGACAGCCTCAGCAATTTAAAAGGCCCTAAGAAATTTAGTGAGATCCTCTCTCAAAAATTTTTTTTTAAAAAGGGGGTGGGGGTGGCTGGGGATGTGGTTCAGTGATAAAGCTCCCCTGGGTTCAATCCCTGGTACCAAAAAAACAAAAAACAGAAAGAAAAACAACACCTTTAGCTTTCACCTTCAGGCCCAGAAATTTTGTTTTATCACCCACCAAAGTGAATTAATCTCTCCGTGGTGAACACATATTAATCAAGCTTACCAGCTAAGAATACCAATACAGTAGTTTGGGGTGATATATTACTGTAATTAGAGTAGAATTCTTAAAACTAGCACAAAGAGAACCATGATTAAAAAAAAAAAAAATTTTTTTTTTTTTTTTTTTTTTTTTTTTTGCTTGGGCTGGGTGTGGTGAAGCATGCCTGTAATCCCAGCAAATTGAGAGGCTGAAGCAGGAGGAGCATGAGTTCAAAGCCAGCTTCAACAATTTATCCCAAGCCCTAAACAACTCAGTGAGACCCTATCTCTAAATAAAATACAAAAAGGGCTGGAAATGTGGGAATGTTGAATGTAAAAGAAAAATGAGAAGAGGGAGGACTTTTTCTCTTTGATTTCTGGAGTAGAAGGTATGACATAGTGGAGGGTTGTTCCCAAATAGGAAAGAGAAGTAGATAGTGAACAACAAAAGAACAATAGGTGTCTGTTAGACACAATCATTACTTTGCCAAGATTTTCCTTTTTCTGTGCTAACATGACTTACCTACTCCACTTCTGGTTGAGATATATTTTTCTGTAAATATAAGAATATATTTCATCAAATTATTTAAAGCCTATAAGCTATGTCTTTCCTCCATTAGTGAAGAAAGAAATTGCAAGTCAAACTGGCTTAATCAATAAAAGAATCCCAGTGTCTTGGAAGGTTGAGACACCAGGATTTCGAGTTCAAAGCCTGCCTTGGCAATAGACAGGTGCTAAGCAACTCAATGAGACCCTGTCTCTAAATAAAATATAAAATAGGCTGGGGATGTGCTTAGTGGCCAAGTGCCGCCATTAAGTACTCGTTCAATCCCTGGTACAAAAAAAAAAAAGAAGTATATTGGATCAAATAATGAACAATCTAGAGATTATTAGTTTTAGCCAAAACTCAATCCAGGATTTATTATGCTTAGGACCTATTTGCTTCTCTGCTTCTCAGCTTGAAAAATTATACTAATGTTAACATAGTAGTAAAAATAAAGGGGCATTGGGGCTGGGGATGTAGCTCAAGCAGTAGCACGCTCGCCTGGCATGTGTGCGGCCCAGGTTCCATCCTAAGCACCACATACAAATAAAGATGTTGTGTCTGATGAAAACTAAAAAATAAATATAGGGCTTGGGATGTGGCTCAAGTGGTACTGCGCTCGCCTGGCATGCGTGCGGCCCGGGTTCAATCCTCAGCACCACATACAAAGATGTTGTGCCCGCCGATAACTAAAAAAATAAATAAATAAATATTGAAATTCTCTCCCTCTCTCTTTAAAATAAATAAATAAATAGATAGATAAATAAATAAATACATAAAAATAAAGGGCAATGTTGAATACTGCCCTCATTCCTATGTTGAATGCAACTTTGGCTACTGTTTTGGTTTCTCTCAATTCATGGTGTGGTTCACATGAACTTTTCTAGTAGTTTTCACAGAGAGGTTTTAATATGATGAGATCTAATTGTGTCCATTTTGTCTTTATGGATTATGTTTTTGATGTCCTGTTTAAAAACTCTTTGCTAGGTGCAATGACACATTCCTATAATTTCAGCAACTAAGGAGGCTGAGGAAGGAGGATCACATGTTTGAGGTCAGCTTCAGCATCTCAGCAAGACCCTGTCTGAAAATAAAAAATAAAAAAGACTGGGGATATAGTTCAAGAGTGTAGCACCTCTGGTTCAATCCCCAGTACAGAAGGGAAGTGGGGAATAACTCTGTGTAGTTTAGGTCCTGAAGACTTTCACATATGTGTTCTAAAAGTTTTATGTTTTATACTTTAATTTATGAACCATTTTAAATTACTTGTTCTATAAGGATTAAATTGAGGTTTATTATTATTATTATTATTTTGCTTAGTTTTCATTTAATTGCTCCAGCACCTATAGAATGATGAACTCTTTTGAAGCTTTAAAGTAGGTAGAGAAGATGAAACAGAGACCTTTTAAAGCATCTTCTCTGTGTGTGTGTGTGTGTTTATATATATATATATATATATATATATATATATATATATATAAATTTTTTTTTTTTTTTTTGTACCAGGAACACTTGGCCACTGAGCCAAATCCCTAGCCCTACTTTGTATTTTATTTAGAGTCAGGGTCGCACCTCGCTTTCGCTGAGGTTGGCTTTGAATTCACAGTCCTCCTGTCTCAGCCTTCTGAGCTGCTGGGATTACAAGTGTGCGCCCTGACTACCAAGAGATAGTCCCTGACCAGTAACATTTATATTACATCAGTCTGTGCCAATCAGATTATCCGGGCAGGGAATTTGGAACTGATGTCCAAAAACAGTGAGCAGCGTAGACATTCGCTACTGAGAGTGTGCCCAACATCTAATCTCCTTCCTGTGTTTGGAGAAATGCCCATTGTTTGCATGTTGATGGAACATTTGGCCAGTCTATGAGCTGACCAAGGACCATGAGTCCAAAACTATGACTAAGAAAAAAGGAAATTCACAATGAGACTTCCATGTCCAAGAGTATGTCAGACTTCATAATCTAAGAAGGCTTATGTGGATCTGGGGTTGTGGCTCAGTGGTAGGCGCTTGTCTGGCATGTGTGAGGGACTGGGTTCTATTCTCAGCACCGCATATAAATAAATGAATAAAATAAAGGCCCATTTAAAAAAAATAAAGGAATCTCTTTAAAAAAATAAAAATTAGGAGCTGGGGTTATGGCTCAGCAGTAGAGCACTTGCCTAGCACGTGCAAGGCCCTGGGTTCCATCCACATAGCACCACATAAAAATAAATTAGTAAAATAAAGATATTGTGTCCAACTACAACTAAAAAATAAATTGACAATAAATAAATAAAAAATAAACAAATAAATAAAACAAAAAGGCTTATGTACCAGAATACTCACGTGTCGAATAAACAAAGCATATGTATATATACATATATATGTGTGTGTATATATATATATATATATATGTATATATATGTGTGTGTGTGTATATATATATATATATATATGCATACATATGTATTACTGAACTTATAAGAAAATAATACAATGACTGAAGATATATCTCAGTTGGTAGAGTCCTTGCCTTGCATGCACAAGGCCCCAGCATCAAAATAATAATAATAATAATAATAATAATAATAATAATAATAATACAAATCTCCAAGTGTTAAGGAACAATAAAGCTGGGCATGGTGTCATAGGCCTGTAATCCCAGCTCTCCAGAGACTGAGACAGGAGAATCCCAAGTTCAAGGCCAGCCTGAGCAAATTTAGTAAGACCCTCTCTCAAAAAATAAAAATAAAGTAAAAAGAACTGGGGATATAGCGCAGGAGAGCCTCGGGTCTGTCCTCAATACTGTGAAAACAAAAGAAAAAACAAGTGGGTGGAGGCTAACTCCAGAGTGGTAAATTAATGGAAAAGATCTAGGGACCCATAGTAAAACGTGTGTGTATGTGTGTGGCATGCGTCACACCCCCACCCCTTTTTATTTTATTTATTTATTTCAATTTTTAGTACCTCTTATTTCTTTTTTTTTTTTTTTTAATGTGGTTCTGGGGATCAAACCCAGGGCCTCGTGCATGCAAGGCAAGCCCTCTACCAACTGAGCTATATCCCCAGTCCTTAATTTTTTTATTTTTTATTTTGAGTCAGGCTCTTGCTAAATTGTGGAGGCTAGTCTTCAATTTAGGATCTTTGTGCCTCAGCCTTAGAAACTGGGGCTGCAGGCATGCATCAACCAAGCCTGGTCTCTCCTAGAGTCTAGATTATTAATAATTATGTATGAGAATGGGAGTCTAAGCCCTAGACAATGAAATAAAGCCCTTGAATAAAAGCCTGGAACTTCAACAGATTTAGAGTCAAAGGGTGAGCTAAACAAAAGTTTGCCTGATAAAAAAGGGAGGCAAAAAAGAAACCTATTGGGCTGGGGATGTGGCTCAAGCAGTAGCACGCTCGCCTGGTATGTGTGCGGCCCGGGTTCGATCCTCAGCACCACTTACAAACAAAGATGTTGTGTCCGCTGAAAACTAAAAAATAAATATTAAAAAAAATAAATAAATCTATCTTTGTGTATATGACACCAGGTGGGCTATTTATTAAAAAATAGGTAAAAAAGAAACCTATCTTTGTGTATATGACACCAGGTGAACAATACTCCAATAATGGTAATAAGAAGAGTCTCTTCTAAGTATTTATAAACATAGTTTTACTCTAATAAGAGTGTGAGGTTTGAATTGAAGTGATTGCAGACTGGTAGTATGCTTCAGCATGCAGGGAGTATAAACATAAACCTTCACGGGCATGGTGGCTTACACAAGTAATTTCAGTGGCTCTGGAGTCTGAGGCAGGAGGATCATCTATTTCAAAGCCAGTCTCAGCAATTTAATATCTGATATGTCCTCCATCATAGAATAATATGTTTAATGGATTTCTGGAGCAGGGAGATGGAATAGGAGCTTGCTCTATCCATTCTATGCATTGATGTGATATTGCAATATCTCCAGCAATGATGCACCCCCTTCATAGGGATTTAAAAAGAGAGAAAGAAAAGTGCCGCAGCCCAGCTGCAGCAAAATAAACAGGGGGTGACGAGCAACTTCTGTAGATTGATACAGCAGGAGTGGGAGCCGTTTATTATAGGACAGGAGGGGTATATATACATTCCACAAAGCTTATCTTAATTAGCATAAACTAGATACAGCAGTCAACCAATAAGGAATCTCCACACTTAATGGCTCACTGGCGCCACCTCACAAACTACTCCCCCTGGCAAAATGCCAGGCGCCATCCCGACTTGTTTACATACCCTAACATTTACCCCTTTTGTTTAATTTAAATAACGACCATAGTGGTTTTTACACAAACACCATAAATAATCTGCTACAAGCAGAAGGGGAGGATACAAAATGCCACAATACCAAGCCAATTGATGGCTCCATGCAAGAAGCCTTTGGAAAAAATTATACCAGCAATGACACCGTTAGCAAAGATACAGAGTTACAATTTGTTGTAGATTACAGTTTGTTGTCTCAGTCTAGGTAAAGCAGTGTCTCAATAGATTAACTCACAGTCCAGGTAAATCACAGTCCAGGTAAGTTCTGCAGTCATCTAGCTTGATCTGAAGTGTCCTCCGGTTCTCAGCAACACTGGAAATCTCTCCATCCTCGTCCTCACTGGCACTGGGATGAAGGCAGGATGCTAAAGCATTCCACTAAGAAAACAACCTTCTGAACAATTTAGTACATTATCTCAAGGTTTTTTACATTTGAAATAAGCCTTAATAGTGCTCATTACTCATTAGCTTCCAGGTGTGGGAGAACCATTGTAGTTACTGGCCTTGGAAATGATCAAACTTTAGGGAAGCAGGCCATCTTCCACCAGCAGCATCCTGGGCAGCCCCAGATGGCCCCCGGGGAGAGTCCGGGGAGTGTTCCAGACTCAAACTGCCACTGGGCACAGGGAGCAACAGACTGTGCCTCCAGGTCAGGCTTGGATTTGGGCTCTTGAAGTGGCGTCCCGCTCCCCGGTCAGGGGGCGGGGAAGAGCCAGCTGCCGCCACTTGGAAAGTCCTTGCTGTGCCATGACCA
Organism: Callospermophilus lateralis; assembly: GCF_048772815.1. Lineage (NCBI taxonomy): Eukaryota > Metazoa > Chordata > Mammalia > Rodentia > Sciuridae > Callospermophilus > Callospermophilus lateralis. The sequence goes on along the minus strand of NC_135307.1, from coordinate 30,617,855 downwards.
GCTCGCGCACATGGCAGCCGCCACGCCGATTCACGCACCCTCCGGTAACGAAAAGTATTCAATAATAGCCTTTTGCTGTAACTTTTTTCCTGATTATCCTTCCTCCTCTGAACTTTCTTCTTTCTGACTAGAGTTCCTGGGCTTCCATCAACACATGCCCTAACTATTCTTGGTTCCACTGGGGTGCCTCTTTCCCTTATCAATTTACTTAACACCCCTTCCATATTTTCATCATAAAGACAATACAACACACTGAGACAAAACAAGACACAAACATACTTATCAATCTTCTCCATTTTCTCAAAATGGCCATTTTTCCACTTGCCCTATCTGCCTAGGGACGAGCAGATTTGCTCCCATCCTATCTATGGACGGGCAGCTTTTTTCTCCTCAACTTACCCCCGAGTGTCCCAGGGCTCCCTGTACGGGCCACCATCTGCCGCAGCCCAGCTGTAGCAAAATAAACAGGGGGTAACGAACAACTTCTGTAGATTGATACAGCAGGAGTGGGAGCCGTTTATTGTAGGACAGGAGGGGTATATATACATTCCACACAGCTTATCTTAATTAACATAAACTAGATACAGCAGTCAACCAATAAGGAATCTCCACACTTAATGGCTCACTGGCGCCACCTCACAAACCACTCCCCCTGGCAAAATGCCAGGCGCCAACCCGACTTGTTTACAGACCTTAACAGAAAAACAAGTTTCAATCCTATTCTGCCTACAACAAACAACTTACATAAAATATGAAGATACAGAGTAAAAGTAAAAGAATTTAAAAAGATATACTATGCAGAGCTGAGTTTGTAGTTCAGTGGTAGAGCGCTTGCCTTGCATGTGTGAAGCACTGGGTGCAATCCTCCACACCACATAAAAATAAAGATATTGTGTCCATCTATAGCTAAAACAATATATTTTTTAAATTTATTGTTTAGTTTTCAGCAGATACAACATCTTTATTTTATTTGTATGTGGTGCCAAGATTCTAACCCAGCGCCGCGTGCATGCCAGGCGAGTGTACTACCACTTGAGCCACATCCCTAGCCCTAAAACAATATTTTAAAACATATTTATAATATATTAATATATATATTAAAATATTAATATATATTTTAAAATATATATATATATATATTATGCAAACTTTAAAACTAATCTGGTGGGCTGGGAATATAGCTCAGTGGTAGAGAACTTATGTAGCATGTTTGAGACCCTGGATTCAATATTCAGTACTGTGAAATTTAAAAATAATAATTAACTATTTAAAACAAACAAACAAAAAACAATGTATCATAAAGTTCACAGCATGCAAAAGGAAAATAATAGCACAAAGGATTGAAGGGGAAAATGACAAAAGAAGAAGGAGGAGGAGGAGGAGGAGTTGAAAAGAAAAAACTAATCTGGAGTGGCTACATAATATCAGACAAAGAATTTTTAGCACAAATATTACCAGGGTTGGAGAGACATTTCATAATGATAAAGAAGTCATTTCATCAAGAGATTATAATTTCAAGTATGTATATACCTTACAACAGAGCTTCAGAATATATAAACAAAACTTTAGACAAGACCTCAAATATGTTTGAAGATTTGTAATTTCCTCTATCAGAAACTGATAGAACAAGCAGATAGGAAATTAGTACATTATGGAAGACCATTGAGCTCATCACATTTATAGAATAATGTTGTGCCGCAGTCTGGCTGGGCACAAATCACGAGCCACTCACAGCTTTGTAGATTCAAACAGCAACTCTTTATTCCCGAACTCACACCGGCCTTCTACAAACACGCTCTGGGGAAATCCACGTTCTCTGCCCAAATCCACACCTCATGGGCTTCTGTCTCCCAAATATATTCTGAATCCCGTGAGAACTCAAGGGGAACTCAGGCAGCAGGATACGCCCTATTCTAAACAGGGAACACCCTAATCTCGGATTATGCTAAACCGGGAACACCCTAAACACGGATCCGCCCTGGTCCTTGAGCAAGGTCACCTTACATGCAATGTTGCTGCAAAATGTCCTATTTCCATGAGTCCTTCCACTAAAGAAACATGGGGGTATGCTGGCAAGGAAATTGTCATACCTGCTTGGCTGATGGCTCCCAGCATCTCCCCCCTTCTGATTAATTAAACAACAAGTAATGTGGCTTAAGGACCGTGCCTGGTAGGTTGTCCAATTCAACATATGGTTCTTACCCGTCATCGGAAAACTGACCTTTAGGTGTCAGCCTCCTGTCTTAGGTTGATACCACTGCAACTGGATCATACCCGTCACTGACTACCGGTCCAGCATACAGCCTACTTGTGGATAGGTCTATGCACCAGTGGGGGGGTGAGGTTCTTTGCCTCACCTCTGTTGGCCCCCAAATTTGGCCTTGGTGCCAGTGGGGGAGTGAGGTTAATGTGGCTTAAGGACCATGCCTGGTAGGTTGTCCAATTCAACATATGGTTCTTACCCGTCATTGGAAAACTGAACTTTAGGCGTCAGCCTCCTGTCTTGGGTTGATACCACTGCAATTGGATCATACCCGTCACTGACTACCAGTCCAGCATACAGCCATTGGCCCCCAAATTTTAGACCATCACTAGCAGAAGGGAGGAGGATACAGAAATGCCAGGACACCAAGCCAATTGACAGCTCCTTTGGAAAAATTGCATCACTGGTGACACCATCAGCAAAGATATGCCAGCACTACCACAATTAACATGAGGTGCGCTGGCAAAGAAATAAAAATTGCATCACTGGTGAAACCATCAGCGAATTACCACAATTCGCTGTACCAAACGATAGTTACATAGTCCAGGCAAGTTCTGTAAGCAGTTCAAAGTGGAGGAATCTATCAATATGTTCGTCTCCTCCCAAAGTCTGTTTTCCTCCCAAAGTAAGTTGACTCCTTGATTGAGCATTACTTGTTGAGTTATATTCATTGATGCATCAGTTTATACAGTTTACTGTGATAGCTATCATAGAAGCTGTAGTTTGTCTTCACTGGCACTGGGATGAAGATAGGAATTCTGGCAATGATGCTAAAGAGACATTATCCTGAAAATAATTATTAAATATAATGAAAAGGAAAGGTGAAAGTAAACAAACAGATCTGTTAACCTCCTTTAAAAACAATCCTTAACAGCTGTTTACCTGATTTAAATTAGTAAACAAACAGATCTGTTAACCACCTTTAAAAACAATCCTTAACAGCTGTTTACCTAATTTAAATTAAGCCATTTAAATCACGTGAATAAAAAAAATAATAATTTGGATCCATTTTTCATGAGCGCTCCTCATATATGAAATATGGACATACGCACACACAGACATACAACACAAAACACAAATGTGCAAACAAACATACAACACACAAGATAATAATAAAGGCCTTGTAACTTTACCTAGGTGAAATCTCCATTGCAATGTTTAAAAACTCCAGTCAAAAAACAAAACTGATCAAAAAAAACATTAACCTAGGTGTGTATGAGCTCAAAAAATAAAATAGAACCTTATGATGTGGAAAAATGCAATAATAAAATAGATATTGAAAAAAGCATCCTGGTTAATCACTGTTGCAAATGTAAGAATGGCCAAGCTGGAGTTCTGGATATCAGCTGTTATGGATTTGAGTCAAATCAAATCATCTTCTTTTTGATTTGTAGAAATCGTTTTAGTTAGTCTTTCTGGAATCCAAATCGGTTGCTGTTCTCCCTGTGGAAAAACAAAAACAGAACCCCGACTCCAGACAATCACTGGGTCAGGACCTTTCCATTGTCCTGTTAGAATATCTTTCCAAAGTACTTTAGGCTTATGTACATTTTTTGGATACATATGCCTTTCCGCAGCACTAAGTCCTGATGAATCCAAATTTAAAAAGTTTAGAGTAAAAATCGTTATTTTAAGTTTATCTTTGGGGGATATATACCCCTTTCCAATTACCTCTTTTTGCTTTAATAAGTACATGTCTGTATCTAATAGTTGTCTTAGCTTTTTGTATTTTTATCTAAAATACCTTACTTGACATTTTCAACCATTTTTTATCTTATTTTTATCTTCTAGTTGTTTTTTTTCCCCCCTAAGGTTTGTACATTCACCCTTAGTTGCTTTTTTTTCTCCTAGTTTTCTTTTGTTTCCTATTTTGTGGGTTTCAAATTCTTGTCTTCCTACATCTTTTTTATCTTTCTACATCTTCTCTATCTTTTTTCTTTTTAACTTTCTATACTTCTGTCTTTAAAGTTTTTCACTTAAAATTTTTAATCTTCTCTATCTAAATATCTTTTATCCTATTATCTTTCCATTTTCATAGTTTTTTTTTAAAGTAATTCTTATAAGATTAACAAGGAAAGGCAGCAGAATACAACAGTCACTAATATGGCATTATGTAAACATTGTGAATGTGTAACTGATGTGATTCTGCAATTTGTATTTGGGGTAAAAATGGAAGTGCATAACTCACTTGAATCAAATGTATGAAAATTGAAAAAAATAAAATAAAATAAAAAAGAAATAAAAAAAAAAAAAAGATTAACTAGGCTTCGAACAATGCAATCGTTCCTCCGTCATGAAGGCATCTTAACCACCTTCAATTTAACCTTTTAAAGCCTTCCAATTATCATCTATACTGTACTTTTAAATGTACTTTTTCACCACCTACAGCTTCACTCTTTTAAATGAGCCTTAGATTCTGTTTAAATCGCTTAATGTTAGTTTACATGGCTGCCCTTCAACCAAAGGCCTTTTTTACTCCATTAAGAAGCTTTGTCTCAATCTGCCATGTACAAATATCTTTTTCTTCTTTCTTTCTTTCTCAAGCTTTTAAATGAAGTCTAGTTTCCTCAAAATTTTTTTTTAAATGGCATTTTACAACTTTTTACTTTACCACACAGAGATTATCTCATCTAGAAACATTTCTTTTTCCTTTAACCTTTTATATTAAAATATATTTCCACATCTTGAATCTTTTTATATCTCTTTTTTAACCATTAACCCTTTTTATAAATTCACATTCTAAAACAACCCTTATAAAATTTCTGAATTTAGACAAATTACTCCACTTAAATAAGATGAAATACTTTTTTATGGTACTATAATACTATAATTGAAACCCAAATGTAGGGGCTGGGGATGTGGCTCAAGCGGTAGCGCGCTCGCCTGGCATGCGTGCGGCACGGGTTCGATCCTCAGCACCACATACAAACAAAGATGTTGTGTCCGCCAAATACTAAAAAATAAATATTAAAAAAAATTCTCTCTCTCTCTCTCTCTCTCTCCCTCTTTCTCACTCTTTCGTTAAAAAAAAAAGGAAGAAACCCAAATGTAACTTCTTATACTTTTTGTATATAAATTACACATGATAGAATCTTAACACTTAGTAACCTTGTCTCAGCAAAGACACAGACCAAAGCAATATTAACCTTTTTCCATTCACAAATTTATGAAAACACACATAATGTTTAAATATATTACCTTATGGAACTTAATAAGTAAAGAGTACTTGATTTCATATTTAGTGGTTGACATTTTAACACTTTAGCTTTGTAAATTAATCAGATGTCTGTAAAAACCAAGATCTTAGACAATTGTAGTAAACAGAACTAGCCATCTCTTTCTTGTTGAAGAAAAATCCTTCTACAGGATACCATGATGGTCCCATTGATATACTTAATAACTCGTCTTTAAAAAGCCATGGGCTACATCTTTGTATTGTATCAACATATGCCCTAATTGTTCTTGGTCTCACTGGGTTGCCTCCTTTCTCTAACAATTTCTCTTCCTCGGCGGTGAACAACTTCAAACTTTAAGTCAACCATTTTCCTCAGTTTGCCTGAGAAAGTTCTAGGAACAGGCAACTTGAAATAAAAACAAAATAAATCAGAACAAGAACACATTGTTTTTTGAAATGCTCACCCATTTTTCACTCTCCTTCAGGGGCGAGCAATTTCACTTACCCCCAAGCTTCAGGAGTTCTGCGTACGAGCCACCAGATGCCGCAGTCTGGCTGGGCACAAATCACGAGCCACTCACAGCTTGTAGATTCAAACAGCAATTCTTTATTCCCGATCTCACACCGGCCTTCTACAAACACGCTCTGGATTTCTGGGGAAATCCACCTTCTCTGCCCAAATCCACACCTCATGGGCTTCTGTCTCCCAAATATATTCTGAATCCCATGAGAACTCAAGGGGAACTCAGGCAGCAGGATACGCCCTATTCTAAACGGGGAACGCCCTAATCTCGGATTATGCTAAACCGGGAACACCCTAAACACGGATCTGCCCTGGTCCTTGAGCAAGGTCACCTTACATGCAATGTCACTGCAAAATGTCCTATTTCCATGAGTCCTTCCACTAAAGAAACATGGGGGTATGCTGGCAAGGAAATTGTCATACCTGCTTGGCTGATGGCTCCCAGCAATGTTGAAATATTCATTTCAACCATGCACAGGACATTTTAGAAGACCAACCATCTTTAAGCAATAAAACAAACTTCAATAAACTGAGAAAAACTGAAATCCTATAAAGGGTCTTCTCCAACCACAATATATACTCTAACAGTAATTATACACTTTATAGCTGAAAACCCCCACAAATATTTGGAAATCAAACAATACACTCCTGAATAATGCTTTAGGGACAAAAGGTGTGTATCTCCGTGGTAAAATGCTTGCCTGTTATGAGCAAGGCTCTGGGTTCAATCTCCAGGACCAATAAATAAGTACATTAAATAAATAAGTCTTCAAGGAAGGAGCCACAAGGGAATTTAGAAAGTATGTTGGACTGATTAAAACTGAAAACACAATAAATAAAGACAATACTTAGACATTTGTAAATATAATGCTCATCTCAGAGAAGAAGGCTCAAATCAATTATTTGAGTTGCCATTTTATAAAACTAGAAAACAAGAACAAAAATCAAATCCAAAATAAGCAAAGAGAAGAATATATTTTAATTGCTTGCATAGCATGCTCAAGGCTTTATCCTCTGCAAGAAAGGTGGAGGAGGGTAGTGAGTGGAGGGAATCCAAGAGTTGGTTCTACTGGTACAATTTCTCCACACAGCAAAAGAATAATAAGGAAATACCATTATTACCTGTTGAGAGCCACAGCCGAAGGGGCCCCAGCAAACTTTCAGACTGCCAGCTAATGAGCTGAAGGGGCCCCAGCAAACTTTCAGACTGCCAGCTGATGATTGGCTCACAGCAGCCCCAGCAACATCTAACTGATTGGCTCCTCTGCGGTGAAGCTCATTGGGCTGTTTCCCTGCCCTTTCAGGCCACGGAGCTGCTCATTGGGGGACTTTTTGGTTCCACCCATGCGACCCAGCCAATCGGCCTCAAGAGGAAGAGGATTGTGGGAGGTGTGGAGGCTGGTGGTGGGGGAGTGTGGCTTGTGGGAAGCCGGTGGTGGCAGTTGGGCTCTGAGGGTTTTTTCCTGAGGAGCTGCTTTGTTTGGCTTGTGTGGTTCTAAAAATAAAGTTAGTTTCTTTTGACAAGTGGCTCCTGAATTGTGCCCAGCCAGACTGCGGCAATTACCATTATTAATTTTATATCAATAAATTCAATTTCTTATAAGAACCGATCAAATTCTGCTAAGCATTCAAACTGCCAAATATCTATCACTCAAGAAAATACACAATCTGAATGATCCTTTTTTTTTCTTTTGGTACCCGGGATTAAACCCAGGGGCACTTTACCACTGAGTCACATCCCCAGCCCTTTTAAGTTTTTGTTTTAAGTTAGTGTCTCCCTAAGTTGCTTAAGACTCTCTACAGTACTGAATCTGGCCTTGAACTTGGGTCCTCTTACCTAGGCCTCCCAAGTTGCTGGGATTACAGGTATGCATGGTTGACCCTATCTCTGATCCTATCTCTACTAAGCAAATTGATTTTAGTTAAAAATCTTCTCACAAAGATGATTTGAAGCCCATCTGACTTTGCTGTGTATTCTACTAAACACTTAAGGAAGAAAAAAATACTAATTCTAAGCAAACACTTCTGGAAAATAGAAAAGGAGAAAACATTTCCCAGCTCATCAATGATATAGGGGGTTGGGGTATAGCAGCACAGCGTTAGAGCACAAGCTTACCATTCATGATGGGTTCAATCCCCAGTGCCAAAGCAAAGACCCATCACAGCAACAATAATAATTAACAGAGTAATTAATTATGACAAAGTGGTCTGTGACCTAGAAATGTAAGGGTTATATAATAGTTTAAAGACCAAAGAGAAAAGAGGAGGAAGGTCCTGTGGCATCAGTCTATATTGACTTTTTTTTTTTTTAAGAGAGAGTGAGAGAATTTTTTAATATTTATTTTTTAGTTCTCTGCGGACACAACATCTTAGTTTGTATGTGGTGCTGAGGACCGAACCCCGGCCGCATGCATGCATGCCAGGGGAGCGCACTACCACTTGAGCCACATCCCCAGCCCCCCCCTTTTTTTTAAATGTGACCTCAAAAGCATTGTCCACAAAAATGAAAGGAGAACAACAGGACTATGACAAAATAAAAAATTCCAATACTTCCAAAAGGAAATCAACAGATTGAGGAGAGAACATAAAGAATGTGAGGAGTCCTTTGCAAACTATGAATCTGATAAAGAGTTAATATACAAAATATAAAAGAAAAAGAAACAATTCAACTGCTAGAAAACAAACAACCCAATTTAAAAATGGAAAAAAGACCTAAGTGAATTTTGCTTAAAAGAAGATATGAAAATGCCAACAGGTAAAGGAAAATGACAACATCACTAGGAATCAAGGCAATTAATTACAGTAACATACCAAGAAAAGAAACAAAATATGATGTTCTCAAAAGACATCAAAAAAGTATTAGGGGCTGTGGCTGTGGCTCAGAGGTAGTGCACTTGCTTGGCATTTGTGAGGCAATGAGTTTGATTCTCAGCACCACATATAAATAAATAAAATGAAGGTCTGTCAACAACTAGGAAAAAAAAAATTTTTAAATATTTCAAAAATTCAACATTCATGACAAAAATTCTCAGCAACTAGGAGGGAACTTCCTCTAATAAACAACATCTATGAAAAACTTTGCAGTTAATATCATACTTAATAGTAAATGAATAAATATTAAATGCATGGTATAATAAAATAATAATAATAAAGCAAGAATAAAACATCCATATTTTCTCTCACCATTTCTATCCAACATTGAACTGGAAGTTCTACCTAGTACAAATAGGAAAGAAAGAGACAAAGAAGGAGGAAGAGGAAGAAGTAAGGAAGGAGAAGAGGAGGGAGGAAGGGAGAAATGAAAGAGAGAAAAAGACACAAAGAAATTAAAGGTGTCCAATGGTGAAGTAAAACTGCAATTCACAAATCACATGATTATATAGAACATCTTAGGAATATTAAAAAAAACTCCACTAGAATTAATAAATGAGTTATGTTTACAGAATATAAGATGATCAAATTTATATAAAATAAATTGTATTTTGCATACCCTTAACAATCAAAATTTAAATCTTAAAAGCTAATTCTTTTTTTTTTTTTTTGAGAGAGAGAGAGAGAGAGAGAGAGAGAGAGAATTTTTAATATTTATTTTTTAGTTTTCGGCGGACACAACATCTTTGTATGTGGTGCTGAGGATCGAACCCAGGCTGCACGCATACAGGCGAGCGCGCTACCGCTTGAGCCACATCCCCAGACCTTAAAAGCTAATTCTATTCATAATAACATAAAAAATATGCGCTGGGCACTGTGATGCACCTCTGTAATCCCAGTGACAGGAGGCTGAGGCAGTAAACTTGAGGCCAGCTTAGCTCTGTCTCAAAATAAAAAGTAAAAAGGTCTGGGATATACCTTAGTGGTAGAGTGCCCCTGGGTTCTCGTAAAGGAAAAAAAAAAATACATGAAATAATCAGGATTTATTTTAATAAAATATTTGTAAGACTTGTGCAATAAAAAATACAAAACATGGGGCTGGGGTTGTGGCTCAGTGGTAGAGTACTCGCCTAGCATGTAGGAGGCACTGAGTTTGATCCTCAAAACCATATAAAAATAAAATAAAAATATTATGTCCACCTAAAACTAAAAAAGAAATATTAAAAAAATACAAAACACTGTTGAGAGAAATTTCATTTGATTTTTTATTATTTTTTGTATTGTGATTGAACCCTGGGGTATTTGCCACTGAGTTACATTCTCAGTTCTAATTTTATTTTTTGAGAAATGGTGTTGCTAAATTGATGAGGATCTGTCATTAAATTGCTGAGTCTGCCTGGAACTTTCAAACCTCCTGCCTCAGGTACCTGGGCCACTGGGATTATAGGTGTGCCCCCTGAGCTAGCTGTTAAGAGACATTTTAAAAGATCGAAATAAGTGAATAAATAAATGTTGGTGGGTCTGAAAACTCAATAATGCTAAGACGTCAATTATGTTCATATTGATCTCTAGATTTAATGCAATAACATAGAAAATCCTAGCATATCTTGTAAAAATCAAGCTGATTCTAAAACTTCTATCAGAGTGGCAATGTAGCTCAGTAGTAGAATGCTTACCTAGTATGAGGAAGGCCCTGTGTTTGATTCCCCAACACCACAAACAAATAATAATAAAATTTTAAAAATGTAAATTTTTAAAAATAAATAAAACTTGGGGCTGGGGTTGTAGTTCAGTGGTACAAAAACTTGCTTTGCACATGTGAGGCACTGGGTTCAACCCTCAGCACTGCATAAAAATAAATAAAGGTATTGTGTCCACCTAGAACTAAAACTATTAAAATAAATAAATAAATAAAACTTGTATGGAAGAGCAAAAGACCTAAATTCACCAAAATAATAATAAAAGATGAATACCTCTTTTTTAGACTTATAAAGCTATTAATGATGATCTCTTTATTCTAGACTTATAAAGCTATTAATAATAAATATAGGGTAGGGTTGTAGCTCAGTGGTAGAGCACTTGCCTGGGATGTGTGAGGCACTGGGTTCGATCCTCAGCACCACATAAAAAGAAATAAATAAAATAAAGATATTGTGTCCATCTACAACTAAAAATATTTTTAAAAAATAATCAATACCGTGTGGAAATTGTGTAAGAATAGACATAAAGACTAATGGAATTTAATAGAGAGTCTAGAAATAAGCCAATAAATATATGATCAAATTTTTTCTATAAGTACCAAAGGAACTCAAGGGGAAAGGTGGTTTTGTGACACTCAGTGCTAGAACAATTAAACATCCATAAGTCCAGTAGATATGATAATTTTGGGGGTTTTATTTGTTTCTTCATTTGCTTTTTGGTAGTAGGGATTGAACCCAGGGGTACTTAACCACTGAACCACATCCCCAGTCTTTTTTTGTATTTTCTTTAGAGAAGGGTCTCACTGAGTTGCTTAGTGCCTTGCTAAGTTGCTAAGGCTGACTTTGAACTCATGATCCTCCTTTCTCAGCCTCCTGAGCCATTGGGATTACAGAAATGCACCACCACACCTGGCAGATATAGTAATCTATTTTTTTTAAATATTTATTTGTTTTAGTTGTAGTTGGACACAATGCCTTTATTTTACTTATTTATTTTTATGTGGTGCTGAGGATTGAACCCAGGGCCTCACACATGCTAGGTGAGTGCTCTACTGCTGAGCCACAACCCCAGACCTGGATATAGTAATTTTATAACACACAGTTTTATTTGTTATATTATTCTGTTTCATATCTAATTCAGCAAACTCATTTCATCATCCCTCTCCTAGTGGACTACAAATTTCTTTTGACATGTTCTTTGAACCACCATTACCATCCTGCTAATTCCATTATTAATGAGTTAAATAGATCTTTGACACATCTTTCTTGATATTTATATAAAGCCAATTTTTAAGCTTTTGGAATATACTTTTATATTAGTTATATTTAGTAAAAAAATAGTTGATAGCTATAAATTTTTTTTAAGATTTTTTTTTTTAGTTGTTGATGGACTTTTATTTTCACTTATTTGTATGTGGTGCTGAGAATCGAACCCAGTGCCTCATGCTAGGCAAGCACACTACCCCTGAGCCACAATCCCAACTCCAATAGCTATAAATTAATGCCTCTTTTCCAATCTTCACAAAGAGTGATGATGTATATGAAGAATTAAAATGTAGGGGCTGGGAATGTGGCTCAAGCAGTAGCACGCTCACCTAGCATGCGTGCGGCCCGGGTTCAGTCCTCAGCACCACATACAAACAAAGATGTTGTGTCCACCGAAACTAAAAAAATAATTAATAAATATTAAAATTTTCTCTCTCTTAAAAAAAAAAAAAGAATTAAAATGTAGTAGCTTTTTATTTTTGGATCATTTATATACTAGTATTGACTAAAATTGGTTTAGCTAAGAATTGAGAATTGTATACCTATATACAGTTTCTAACTTTTTTGGGAGGTGGGTGATACTGGGTATTGAACTCAGGGGCACTCGGCCACTGAGCTACATCCCCAGCCCTATTTTGTATTTTATTTAGAGACAGGGTCTCACTGAGTTGTTTAGGGCCTTGCCAAATTGCTGAGGCTGACTTTGAACTCCCTATTCTCCCGCCTCTGCCTCTGGAGCCACTGGGATTATAGGCGTGCACCACCACACCCAGCTAATAGTTTTTAACTTCTTAAAATAATTAACAAGGACTTTTTTTTTTTTTTTTTTTTGGTATTGGGGATTGAACCCTGGGGCATTCGACCACTGAACCACATCCCCAGTCCCCCCCCCCTTTTTTTTTTTTTTTTGAGATAGTCTCTCTAAATTGCTTAGCACCTCAATAAATTGCTGTCTAAGATTGGTCTGGAACTTGTGATCCTCCTGCCTCAGCTTTCCAAGTTGCTGAAATTACAGGTAGGTGCACTGAGCCCCATCCAGGTGATTCTTCACTTGCAACTAAGAGCAGAAAATCCGGAAACTCAATAAATGAGAGAGATGAGTCAGAGTCTTTCTCTTAGCAAGAAAAATTTGCCTTAAAATGAAATCCTTAATTATTCAAGATGCCTACTAAAATGCATCAAAAAGATTAATTTATCATATTATTTAGCTCTTACCTTAGAAAACAGCCTCTAGGGAATGACTGTAGGATAAATATGTTTGGATGGATTTGAAGGAGAGAATATTTTTATATAGTAATTATAGTACTTTGGAGTAGGAAGGAATCTCAGAGGTCATTTTATCTATAGGAGAGGTTGGCAAACTACACATGACCTGTATTTATATGATCCACAAATTAAGAATATTTTTAAAAATTTTTTTATTTGTAGACAATATCTTTATTTGATTTATTTACTTTTTATGTGGTGCTGAGGATTGAACCCAGTGCCTTACACGTGCAAGGCAAGCACTCTACCACTGAGCCACAATCCCAGTCCCAAGAATAGTTTCGATATTTTTAAAGGATTGGAAGGATTGCTATTAATCACTATTATTGAGCACTGAATAGTTTTAGAAATTAGTTTTTGCTGAAGATCTAGTAGTGTTTCTTAATTCATCCTAAAATTATATGGTAAAACAGACAGGTAAATATATAATATTTATACTGCTATTGTTGAATATACTTCCCATGCTGTCAAAAGCTAAAACAAGAAGCAGTATCTCCATCCCCATGAAATCTGTAGTGGATGTATTATCTGAGCCCAGACTTCTTTTACACCAGCATTTTTCAGATCAGTGCAAGTAAGTACAAAGCAAATTTTCATATTTCAAAATTCATTGAACTATTCAAAGGAAGAGCTTCTAACTTATTGGAAGTGATTAGGCTGCAATGTCATATATCAAGAGAAGAACTAGGGCTGGGGTCATAGGACAGCAGCAGAGCACTTGCTTGGCAGGCATGAAGATCTGGGCCCCGTCTCTAACACCACTGGTTTAAAAAAACAAAACAAAACAAAACTTGTCAGTATTTTATAAATGTCTTTCAACTGCCAGATATCCTACATGAAAATTATATGCTTATAGAATAAAATCAGTACTCAGAAGTACCTATCTGTGATAAACTTTCATATATAAAACCCATAAAATATTATTACTGGTCAGCATTTGCAATAGATTTTGGTAATGAGAACAAAACTTTGAACTCCCAATTAAGTGAAGACACTATTCCCTTCAAAATAATTATATTTTTCTCATTAATAGAACTGTATTTAAAAAAAAAAGACTTACACTGAATTATTACATAAGTCCATTAAAATTTGTGTGAAGCTGGAATGGTAGAACATGATTGGGTCATGAGGGTCCTGCACTTATGAATAAATTAATCCACTCAGGATTGATGGATTACTAGGTTATCATCACTGGAGTGGCTTTTATGAATGTGAGAGATTATATGCCTGTAATTCCAGTGGCTTGGGAGGCTGGGACAGGAGAATTTTCAAATTCAAGACCAGCCTGGAAAAATTAGCAAGACATGTCTCAAAATAAAAAATAAAAAGTATTATGGATATACCTCAGTGGTAAATTGCCCCTTGGTTAAATCCCTACTACTAGGAAAAAAAAAAAAAAAGTTCAAACAAAAGCTGTACACAAATGTCCACAGTACCATCATGCATAATAGCTGAAAAGTCAAAACAACTCAAATGTCCATCATCTGATGAATTTATAAAACAAATATGTCATACTGAGTTGTACTTGTTAGTTTAGTGTAGAGCATGTGCTTAGCGTGTTCCAGGCCCTGGGTTTAAGCCCTAGCACTGAAAACAAAAAAGAAAAGAAAGAAAGAAAGAGACAAAATTACAGCATATTCATTCAACCATAAAAAGGAACAAAGTGGGTTGGGGATATAGATCAGCGGTAGAGTGCTTACTTAGCATGTTCAAGGCCCTGGATTTAATTCCCAGAGCTGCAAGAAGAAAGAAAGAGAGAGAGAGAAGGAGAGAGAGAGAGAGAAAAGAAAGAAACAAAACAAAGAAAGGGAAAGGAAAAAACAAGGTACGGATATAAATGAACCTTGAAAACATTATGTTAAATGAAAGAAACCAGACACAAAAGACCACATATTTTATATTTCCATTTATATGAATAAATGTAATCAGAACAGGCAAATGCATGCTATCTTAAGACTGTTTTCTATTGCTATAACTGAAAACTTTAGGCTCATAATTGATAAAGAAATTTATCTCTTAAGAGTTCTGGAGGTTGGGAAATCCAGGAGCATATCATCAGCACCTGCTCAGAATCTGGTGAGTTTCTTGCTGAATCATTACATAGTGGAGGACTTCACATGGCTAGCCAGAGCAAGCCAGAGAGATCTCACATTCATAACAGCCATTCCGGTGATGATAACCTATTAATCCATCAATCTTGAGTGAATTAATTTATTCATGAATGCAGGACCCTCATGACCCAATCACCCCTCAAATGTCCCACCTCTCAATGTCATTAACATATATCACTTTGGTGATTAAATTTCCAATACATTAAATTAGTGGTACATATGCAAATCATAGCACATATAGACAGGAAGCTGCTTTAAGGTTGCCAGGACTGTGGAATTGAATAATAGGGAGTGACTGCTTAATGTTTATAGAATTTGTATTTAGGGTTAGGAAAATGTTCTGAAGTTAGATAGCAGTGATGGTTGTACAACATTGTGACTGTACTAAAAGCCACTGAATTATATACTTTTTTTTTTAATATTTATTTTTTAGTTTTCGGCAGACACAACATCTGTATGTGGTGCTGAGGATTGAACCCTGGCCATTCGCATGCCAGGCGAGCGCACTACCGATTGAGCCACATCCCCAGCCCCAAATTATACACTTTAAAATACTTAAAATGGTGAATTTTTTTTTTTTTTTTTGGTACTGGGGATTGAACTCAGGGGTACTTGACCACTGAGCCACATTCCCAGCTCCATTTTATATTTTATTTAGAGACAGGGTCTCACTGAGTTGCTTAGCATATCACTTGTGCTGAGGCTGGCTTTAAATTTGTGATCCTCCTGTCTCAGCCTCCAGAGCCTCTGGGATTACAGGCCTGCACAACCATACCTGGCTTAAAATGGTGAATTTTGCTGTACAGATTTTACTAAAAAGAGGTAAAAGAAAAACCAAGGGAGACATTAATAAGTGTAGTTTGGGTAAGGTTGTGTTTTAAGTCCCCTTTGTGGGGTTGGGGGTGTAGCTCAGTGGTAGAGTACTTCCCTAACATGCATGAGGCCCTGGGTATCACTCCCAATACTGGGGGGGTGGGAGGTGCCGAGGAACATTCTAGTGGAGATGATCAGTTTGTACCTGGGCTGAAAGAAAGGAATCTGAGTTCCTTTAGGCCGAACTATGAGCATATTCAAAGAGGTTTGAGACACTGGGAAGTTTTTAAAGACAAAAATGAGGAGGATTGCATCAGATGTTTTGAAACTACAATCGTTGGTTATAGTGATTAATAACATGGCTGGTATCCATCTGAAGTTGAACAGACAGTTGCTGGGCAGATGTCCTTGTGAAAATACTTATTGTATAAGGTTCTTCAATCTGTGGTTCTGGTAGAATCTTTGTGATAATCCTACCAGGAAATCATGTGTAAGAATCCTTTTCTCAGAAACTTCTGGCTTTATCTATTTATTTTTTGTTAGGATTGGCACAAGAAACTCCCTTTTAATTCTGAGAACCCTTACAATTCTCTCATAAACAAAATTAAATACCATTGTCTTGCATTTTTTTTAAAGAGAGAGAGAGAGAGAGAGAGAGAGAGAGAGAATTTTAATATTTTTTTTTAGTTTTTGGCGGACACAATATCTTTCTTTGTATGTGGTGCTGAGGATCAAACCCGGGCCACACGCATGCCAGGCGAGCGTGCTACCGCTTGAGCCACATCCCCAGCCCTGTCTTCCATTTTTTAAAGTTTAAACTACATATAGGAGTACAACTGGTATAACACTGGAAAAACTAGTGTTAGCCAGTTTAATTTAGAAATTTGTATGCCCTTCCACCTTATAGATATCAGTCATAGAGAATTATAGGTACATATTTAAAAGGAACCCTGTACAAAAATGGTGATTGCAGAATTGTTTATATGTGGACAAAGTGGAAATGAATGTCCATAATTAAGAAAATAATTAGGGGGCTGGGGATGTGGCTCAAGCAGTAGCGCGCTCACCTGACATGCGTGCGGCCCGGGTTGTTCAATCCTAAGCACCACATACAAACAAAGATGTGTGTCTGCCGAGAACTAAAATAAAATAAATATTAAAAAACTCTCTCTCTCTCTCTCTCTCTCTTCTCTCTCTCTCTTTAAAAAAAAAAAAAAAAAAAGAAAGAAAAAATAATTAGGGCTGGGGATGTGGCTCAAGCGGTAGTGCGCTTGCCTGGCATGCATGCTGCCCAGGTTCGATCCTCAGCACCACAAACAAACAAAAATGTTGTGTCCACCGAAAACTAAAAAATAAATATTAAAAAAAAAATTCTCTCTCTCTTAAAAAAAAATTTAAATAAATTGTATAGTGGATGATGATTGCTTTATCATTATTCATTTCCCTCTACCTCTTTTTTTCTTTTTCTTTTTTTTTTTTTAACAATTCTAATTTTGTAGAATTACAAAGCTTGGATTTCAGAGAAAGCTGAACCTTAGCTTATTCTTAGATAAAGGAACTGGTCTGATTGTCTAAGGATAATTGGATCTGTCTTGCCAAAGATTTTTCCAGGAAAGAGTATGAAATTCAACTTAGCATGTGACTCAATTCAGATTCCAGAGGCTTCTTCTCTGATCTTCTGGGAGAGTTTCAGAAATTAACTCAGTTTCTTTCCTAAATTAAAAGCCTGGAAGCTGGGTGCAGTGGCACAGGCCTGTAATCCCTGTGGTTTGGGAGGCTCAAAAGCCTCAGTCCCTGAGTTCAATCCCCAGTACCAAAAAAAAAAAAAAAAAAAAGAAAGAAAGAAAAAGAAAAGAAAAGAGAAAGAAAAGCCTATGGAGGGGATGGGGTTGTGGCTCAGTGGCAGAGTGCTTGCCTAGCATGTGTGAGGCACTGGGTTTGAACCTCAGTACCACATAAAAATAAATAAAATAAAGGTCTATCATCAACTTAAAAAAAAGCCTATGGAGCCGGGCACGGTGGTACATGCCTGTAATTCCAGCAGCACTGGAGGATGAGGCAGGAAGATCGAAATTTCAAATCTAGTCTCAGCAAAAGCGAGGCACTAAGCAACTCTGTGAGACCCTATCTCTAAATAAAATACAAAATAAGGCTGGGGATGTGGCTCAGTGGTCGAGTGCTCCTGAGGTCAATTCCTAGGACCAAAACAAAAACAACACACACACATACACACACATACACACACACACACAGATTAATAATTTATTTGGGTAGAAAAGCATCACAATGGGAATAAGCGTGACATAGTAACCCTAGAGCATATTCAAGTAGGTTGAAGCAAGAGGAAGTTTTCAAAGGCAAATGAGGAAGATTACATCAGCTATTTTGAAACTATAACCCTTGACCACAAAGATTAATAACAAGCATGGCACCAGTCTTAAGTTGAATAGACAGTTGTTGGACAGATGTCCTTGCAGAAGTTTTTTTATTATTTTTTAAAATAATTTTAGGTGGGGCTGGGAATGTGGCTCAAGCGGTAGCGCGCTCACCTGGCATGCATGCGGCCCAGGTTCGAACCTCAGCACCACATACAAACAAAGATGTTGTGTCCGCCGAAAACTAAAAAAAAAAATATTAAAAAAAAAAAATAAAGAAGACTGTGGATGTCTTTCTTTGAAAAAAAAATAATAATTTTAGGTTCTTGCAGTCTTTTGTAAATAATTCATGTTATCAAGCATACATGCATGAGAATCTTCCTTCAGAATTTCCCAGTTTTATTTACAAAGTGACTCCATTTTGATTCTGGCAATTATCACTCCCATGTTTACATTTCCGCCAAAGTGATTTTACCAATACATCTGTCCACCAAAGTGATTTTACCAATACATGCTTAAGTGTTCCTGTTATTCTCCACTGTGGTACTATTTTAGAGTTCTTAATTTTTACCAGTGAATTTTTTTTTTTAACCAAATATGGTATGATCTATGCTCTCACTGTGGCAGGAGCATTTCTATGGAATACTTTTCATATTCAGTTCATCAATTGTGTTTCTTTTTGAAATACTATAGCTGTCTTTGTTCTCCATTGGATTATAAATCATAGCAATTTCAAGAAATTTTAAAATATTCTATTTACTGATCTATTGTGAGTTTCATGGACATATTTTACATAGCTTCTCAGTTTTTCTCTGCCTCTGTTCTCTTCTGGATCCTTGACCATTGGCCTCAACCCATTTTCCTCCAATAATTCTTTTTTTTTTTAATCTTTACTTTATCCATTTATTTATATATGGTGCTGAGAATTGAACTCAGTGCCTCACACATGCCAGGCAAGTACCCTACCACTGAGCTACAAGCCCAGCCCACCACCACTAATTCTTTAGGACCTGCCATAACTTCTGCCTGTTGCTACTCCTTTTGGATGCCAGGTGGTATAAGATCTAACACCAGTGCCAGAAAAAGGGGCCAAGTGAGACAGCCCAGAAGTTTGCCACAGGGTAAATTTTATTAAATAGGAAATAAGACATGTGTAAGAAATAACAGCTGAATTCCTTTCCTTTTTCATCTCTAATAGATTATTTGTGACAATCTTCCCATACAGACTGTTCAGATATTCTCCACCATCTACTGAGTACATTTGCTGAAAGAATAATACAGTCTGTTGTGATAATGCATTACCTTGCATTTACTTCCAGTTCCCAGTTCTCTGTCTTGTTTTACTTTTCATTCATTCTTTTTTTTTAAATTTTTTCCCATTTCTTTTTTTATTTTTTAAAGAGGAGAGAGAGAGAGAGAGAGAGAGAGAGAGAGAGAGAGAGAGAATTTTTTAATATTTATTTTTTAGTTTTCGGCGTACACAACATCTTTATTTGTATGTGGTGCTGAGGATGAACCCGGGCCGCACGCATGCCAAGCGATCGCGCTACTGCTTGAGCCACATCCCCAGCCCGACTCTGCATTTTTCAAGGTTATTGTGTATCTCTTCTTCACAACCCAAAGTATAATCTAACTTACCACCTTAAATTGAAAATTACCTTTGTTTACATCAATTTCCTCTTCCTCCCAATAACGCTTCTTCCACCCAATATTGCTTCTTGTTCTTTAAAAAAAAAAAAAGAGAGAGAGAGAATTTTTTTTTAATATTTATTTTTCAGTTTTCAGTGGACACAACATCTTTATTTTATTTTTATGTGGTGCTGAGGATCAAACCCGGCGCCCCGTGCAGACAGGTGAGCGCATTACTGCTTGAGCCACATCCCCAGCCTCGCTTCTTGTTCTTTGATAACTTCAGAAGGTCTTACAAACATAACAATATATCTCTCTTATATAATAACACAGATTTTGTCCCCCTAGAAAGTAGGGTTTATTTTCAACCAATCTTACTTCTATTTTGCTGAACAGCCTATGGAAAAACAGTTTAAGACCACCCAGTGGCTGTTCCAGTCCACTCAGTGAGCTGGGCAGGTGGAGCTATGGACCAGTTTTTCCCAGCAAGCTGAACTCTCCAGTCTTCAGTAGCTAACTGCTAAACGGGCTCAGAAGGTACCTGTGTACCTTACAACCAGCCTGTAACTTCAGGACAAGTAGCAAGAAGAGCTGGAGTAGTCCATTCCACTGAAATTCCTCCTTAGTCACAATATTTTTAGCAGTGGCCTGCTCTTCTTTTTTAATCTCTTCAGGATTTCTGCAGAAGAAGAGATTAGGCATGACCTTCTATGGGTATTTACCACAAGTGGCGCAATACATGTGCAGATCCTCCCAGGCCAAGATGTACCACATCAGACCCACCAAGTACCAAAGTTCACACAGTTCTGAAGTGAATCTACAACTGAACATACATATACACTTTTTTTTTTTTTTTTTGTACTGGGAACTGAATACTCTGGGGCACTCTACCACTGAGCTACAGCCTCAGTTGTCTTCTTCTTCTTCTTTTTTAATGTACCAGGGATTGAATCCAGGGGCACTTAACAACTGAGCCGCATCTCCAGCCCTTTTTATTTTTTGTTTTGAGACAGGGTATCAGGGTATCACTAAGTTGTTGAGGCTGGCTTTAAACCCAAGATCCTTCTGCTTTAGCCTCCAGAGCCATGGGATTACAGGTCAGCACCATTGTACCCAGCCCCAGTCCTTTTTATTTATTTTGACAGGATCTTGCTAAATTGCCAAGGTGGCCTCCAACTTTTGATCCTCCTGCCTCCATCTCCCCAGTAGTTGGGATTGTAGGTATGCAACACTGCCCCAACCACAAATATTTTAATAATATCAAGTAGTTTGAAATTCACATAAAAGTCTAAATCCTGATGACAAAGTTTGACTTGGAGCTCTAGGTTCCAATTAGAAAAAAAATAAACTGAATTATTTTGCTGTGTCTTATTATATTTTAAAGACACATTATGATTCTTTCCTCATCCAACATTAATTTTGTGAATATTATATCTACCTTGGCCATTTAAAGATGAATAAATATATGGTTCTGGCCTTTTGGGAATTCAGTATCTAACAGGAAAGAACGTGAACAAATGATTATTATACAGTGGAATACTTTCTGAACTGCAAGAATTACATGGCTGGGCTTCTGGGTTACTACACCATCAGGACACCATCTTGGCTCTAGTAGTCTGATGCCAGCTCAGGTACCTTGGCAAGAATCTGAACAGTTCCCACCTCCCAATTTAGGGTACAAAGGTCCTTATTTTAGTTACCTTTTTTATTTTTATTTTTTTAATAGCACTGGGGATCAAACTCAGGGTCTCATGCATGTTAAGCATGTGCTACCACTGAGCTACACCCCCAACGCCTGTGACCTTCTAATATTTTATTTTTTAATACTGGGGATTTAGCCTAAGGGTACTTTTACTAATGTATACAACTATAGCCCTTTTAATTATCATTACTATTATTTTTTATTTTGAGACAGGATCTCCCTTAAGTTGCTTAGGTGGCCTTGAACTTGTGCTCCTCAGTCTCCCAAATTTCTGGGATTACAGACTTATGCCATGTGCCCAGCTGACCTGTTTTTAAATTTTATATATATATATTAGTTGTAGTTGGACACAATATCTTTATTTTATTTTTTTTTTAAAGAGAGAGTGAGACAGGGAGAGAGAGAGAGAGGGAGAGAGGGAGAGAGGGAGAGGGAGAGAGAGAGAGAGAGAGAGAGAGAGAGAGAATTTTAATATTTATTTTTTAGTTATTGGCGGACACAACATCTTTGTTTTGTATGTGGTGCTGAGGATCGAACCCGGGCCGCACACATGCCAGGCAAGCGCACTACTGCTTGAGCCACATCCCCAGCCCCTATTTATTTATTTATTTATTTATTTATATTTGGTGCTGAGGATCCAACCCAGCACCTTGCTTGTGGGAAGCAAGTGCTCTACCACTGAGCTACAACCCCAGCACCTCCTGGCTTGTTTTTAACAGGACTCTTATTCTATGACTGCTTTTCTTCTCTGCTGTCAAGTTATCAACTTTCTCCACTGTACCTCCAGTTTACATTCTTGAGGAGATATGCTTAATTTAGCTAAACAATATTTTTCCCATTAAAGAAGTTTTCCTGCCAGGTGTGGTGGCACAAACCTGTAATCCCAGCGACTCTGGAGGTTGAGGCAGGAGGATCCCAAGTTCAAAGCCAGCTTCAGCAAAAGTGAGTGCTAAGTAACTCAGTGAGACCTGTCTCTAAATAAAATACAAAATGGGGCTGGGAATGTGGCTAAGTGGTCAAGTGGCCCTGAGTTGAATCCCTGGTACCTTGTCCCCAAAGTTTTCCTGACAGGTCACCTGATAAAGACTGCTGACCAGTGGCCATGGGGTTAGGGTCAGAAAGCACACAATGTAGCTACTGATATCCATATCAATTATCTGTAGCCACTTTTCTTCAGCAAGGGCCTGTGAGGATAAAATCTTTGGAGGGGGCTGATTGGCCTTGCAAGTGAATGGCTTAGCCTGTCCACCATAAGTGATACACAATTGTTATTATTGATGGTTCTCTCTATTGAAGGAATAGAAAATGCAATTTTCTGATTTAGGAAAAGGAATTTATTGGCTTATGTAATGAGAAGCCTAGAAGTACAGTGGAAATGGATGAATACATGTTCTATTTCTTTCTTTCCTCATTTCCAGTATTGGATATTGAACTCAGGGTCTCATGTATGCACCATTTGCAGTTAGAATCAATAATTACTTTTATAACATTAAGGTAATTAATTAATATCGAGACTTTTTTTTCCACTCATGACTAATTCATTATAAGCAAATGCCAATCTTAAAAACAATTCTGGAATAAGTGAAGTCACACTGAGTACAGATAAGAAAGTACAAAGAGCTCACTGGCTATGCTACACTAAGAGGATGAAAATCAAATTATTTTATACTGTAGATCTATATAAATAAATAAAATCCTGTCTTTTTTTTTAAGTATGTATACTTAGATTTCTTCTACAAATAATATTTCATTTCATTCACTTCAATAAGATTTGGTACTGGGTATGGAACTCAGGAGCACTTGACCACTGAGCCATATCCCCAGCCTTATTTTGTATTTTATTTAGAGATAGGATCTCACGGAGTTGCTCAGCACCTCACTTTTGCTGAGGCTGGCTTTGAACCTTTGATCCTTCCGTTTCAGCCTCCCAAGTCACTGGGATTACAGGCCTGTGCCATAGCACCTGGCAATTTTATGTTTATTTTATCAATTTCCTGACATTTAACACAAGCAGGAATATCTTCAATAAATTGAGCATGTGAGTCCACAAATGTTTTGAAGAACTTTAATAAGTTGCACAGATCCCATGTCAAGTTGCATAGATCCCATGTTTCTCTTCTTTCTTTCAATTCCCTTTATAAATTTCTTTACAGTTTGTGAAATTTCAACCTCCTTTATGGCTTTTTCAAGGTTGTGGTAGGCAAGTGTCTTGGCAATTTTTATACCACCTGGTATAGCTAGGTGGTTGTCAAGTTCCTCAGCATTCTCAATATTCCACTCCTCCATACAGTACCTTTATTTTATATGGTGCTGGGGATCAAATCAAGCTCTTTACATGTGCTAGGCGAGTGCTGTACCACTGAGCTACAACCCCAATCCCTGACTTGCCAATTAAAAAAAAAATTTTTTTTTTTTTAGTTGTAGATGGACACAGTATCTTTATTATATTTGTTTATTTTCATGTGGTGCTAGGGATTGAACCCAGTGCCTCATACATGATAGGCAAATGTTCTACAACTGAACCACAACCCTCGACCCTGATTTGTCAATTTTTAACAAAGCATTTAAATCTGTCAGTCTGTCGTTGACTTCAAAACACCAAGTAAACTCCTTCCACCATGTTTCATTTGAGGTCTATTGACTAGATCTTATATTTATTTATTTTTTCATTCTTCAGTTTATCTTTTGTGTAGCATTAAAAAAAATCTTTCAAGTTTTTTTTTTAATTATTTCTCACAGTTTTTTTTAATACCTTTATTTATTTATTTTTATGTGGTGCATGAGGATTGAACCCAGGGCCTCACACGCCTAGACGAGTGCTCTACTGCTGAGCCACAACCCCAGCCCTCAAGTTTTTATTTAAGTGCAATGATCCAGAATGGATTTTATAAATCTTGTTAAAAGCAGCTATGCCCATGGCCTGAATATAGTCACAAAAGCAGTGATGTGTTCCTCCAACGTTATCATCTTCAACTATACACTGAATTTGAAGTTATTAAATTCTATATCCCACTGGAACTAGTTTAGAGGAGCCAGAGACCAAGTCATTTGTCTGTTTGAATGCTCCTGATACACTTTAATTTTGCTATATGTGTCTTCTTTTTTAAGCTCTGAATCTTGGGGTTGAAGTTTTCTGTTTCGATTTTTTTTTAAATATTTATTTATTTATTTATTTTAGTTTTTTGGCGGACACAACATCTTTGTATGTGGTGCTGAGGATGGAACCCGGGCTGCACGCATGCCAGGCGAGTGCGATACCACCTGAGCCACATTCCAGCCCATAATTTTTTTTTTTTTTTTGTACT
The DNA here is from genome assembly GCF_048772815.1 of Callospermophilus lateralis. Classification (NCBI taxonomy): domain Eukaryota; kingdom Metazoa; phylum Chordata; class Mammalia; order Rodentia; family Sciuridae; genus Callospermophilus; species Callospermophilus lateralis. The sequence goes on along the minus strand of NC_135307.1, from coordinate 30,592,856 downwards.
GGGGATCAAACCTAGAAGCACTTTATTTATTTATTTTTATTTATTACTTTAGTTGTAGAGGGACACACCATACCTTTGTTTATTAATTTGTTTTTTATGTGGTGCTGAGTACCTCACAGATGCTAGGCAAACACTCAGCCACTGAGCTGTGGCCCCAGACCCCTTGCTAGGGCCTCACTCAGTTGCTCAGGCTGGCTTTGAATGCCTGATCCTCCTGCCTCAACCTCCAGAGTCACTGGGATTACAGGCATGCAACACAGCACCCCCACAGCACCTGCTATCTCTTTAAGGACAAGTAACACACAAATTAAAGTACAATGTTTCTAACAATACAAAGTAATGCAGAGCAACCTAAAAGGACCCCAGTGTTTATCCTTCTGGTTGTAAAAAAGGCACAGATTTTTTTTTTTTTTCTTTTTCTTTTTGAGTAGGGATTGAACCTAGGGGCACTTTACCATTGAGCTATAGTCCCAGTCCTTTATTTATTTATTTTTATTTTTATTTTTTAAATTTAAGACTGAATCTCATTAAATTGCTGAGAGTGGCCTAAATTTGCCATCCTCTGGCCTCAGCCTTCCAACTTTTGTAGTGGGGATTCCAGGCATTCTCTACCACACCTGGCAAGGCACAGACTTTCATTTACAAAATGAAAATTGCACTTAGTTAGCATTTTAACAAAGTACTTTCACACACATTCCTTGATAAAGCCCTGGGTATAAAGTATTAACCTTTATAAGGAGAAATAAAGAGGAATTTAAAATTTCGAGATGGCAGTATTATTACATACAGAGTCTCCCCTTTGGGCGCCCATTGTATTTGTTCTGTTGGTACCTATGATATGGTAATACTTAAATTCACTAATAGTTTAATAATGAGTATTTTGCTCAATACCAGGCACTTGTTCTAGGCACTGTGATTACAAAAGTGAATGAAACATCCTTAAATTTATATACTAGTAGGGTAGAAGCAAGCTGACCATAAAATAAGAAAAATACATGGTGTGGTAAATTGTAATAGGTGCTATAGATCAAAATTAAGTAGGGAAGGCAAAAAAGGAGTGTGCAGCAATGTTTCAGTTTTATGTAGGGTGGTCAGGGTTTGTTATTCTACTTCGACTGCAGGTCTTCTAGGGTGGATACAAATCTCACTCGCCCTTTGCCTTCATATTCCTGCACTTCTCACAGCCTAGGCACCTAGGGATGTAATACTTTCATATCGAATGAACTGCAAACCTCTTGAGAAGCAAGCAGTCAGGAAACAAAGGTCTATAAAGTAGATATTGCTTAAAAGTCCCTGAATTAGGGCTGGGGTTGTGGCTCAGTGGTAGAGCGCTAGTCTAGCATGTATGAGGCCCTGGGTTCCATGGTCAGCACCACATTAAAAAACTAAACAAAATAAAGGTATCGTGTCCATCTACAACTAAAAATATTTTTTAAAAAATAATAAGGGCTGTGGCTCAGTGGTAGAGCGCTTGCTGCATGGGTGAGGCACTGGGTTAGATTGTCAGCACCACATAATAATAAATAATAAAGGTCCATTGACAACTAAAAAATATTTTTTAAAAAAGTCCCTAAATTGAATCACCTGATAATTTGCAATTAGTTTTATTAATTTTCATTAATTAAGTGAAGTTCTTTTCAGAATGTTTATATTACAGAATGAAAACTACATCAGATATTCTTACAGGCTCTTTGATGTATTTCAAACACCTTCTAGTTACCTCTTTGATCTCACTATCGTTAAGTTTCAGTGTGCGTGGTCACTCAAAAAAAAAGGCCTTTGCCAAATATTTCTTAATAGGAAGAGTAGGTGTTTTTTAGGGAAAAATCAGCACTTGGGGTTTTTACTGAGGTTCTTGGTCCGGACCAGTTATGAATGCATCGAACCTTACTGAATGAGAAAGCAAGGTTCTAATTCCCAGAAAACAAACCACGAAAAGTGAAAAATCCTCCAACAAGCCTCGTGCAGGGCCCAGCAGGAACCTTGACCTCAAGATGGCGTCGCGTAGTCATAAGATTCAGTCAGCCCCAATCAAAAATGGCAGGGTGGGTCCTAATTTTCGGCTCCAGCCTTTCTAGTCCCCACCAGGCGGTCCCTTTCTATGGTTGTTCGGCTCTGCGTGGTGAGTCCAAGCCAACAGAGGAGACTCTCTATACATGCTCTTCTCTATGGTTCTCTACTCCACGCCCCCGGTCGCAGTGCATGCCGGGCAAGAGGAAGACCTCCAGAAGCTCCCCGCGCATCGCGGCTGTGTTTGCGGCCTGTGCGAGTAGGCGCTTCGAAATTAGTCTCCCGGGCGAGCGGCGCGCAGAAACCTCGAACCGGTGGAGCCCACTCGTAACGTGGAGCCCAGAAGGCCGCGGAGACAGTACCGTTTTCTCAGCGGCGGGTGAGTTTACGCCTCTGAACGTCTGTGGAAACCGGAGGACCGGGTACCTCAGCTGGAGGAAGAGGAAAAGCCAGGGTGGCTGCGAAAGGGCTGGGGTGGGGTAGGGGTGAGGGCTGGGGTGGGGGAGGGGACGGGCACGAGGCTTAGGTTTCTCCGCTTCTCTGTGGCCTCGAAAACCAGTGGGCCCAGGAGCCCATGGAGGCCGGCCTTACCGCCTGAGCGTTCCTCTTTGCATTGTCGCCCAATTTCCCTTTCCCTTCCACGTTCTGCTACGGAGTGAATCGCTTTGGTCCCATCTCGGCTGCGCGTTAGTCACAAAATGATTGGTATGCCCCTGGGGGGCATTTCCCTGAGGTTCCTTTCTTTATGGAGCTTGCACAGCACCCCTGTAGGTTTTTTCGGGCCTAGGACACATTGGCCCCAGGCTTTGAAGCCAGTCTGCACCCATCTTTTTTAGAGAGGTGCTGACCACCAACGGATTTCTTTCTCTTTCACTTTGGCCATCTAGAGCCCGCCCCACTCGAATTTAGCTAATGCTCACCTGTTTTTTTTTTTTTTTTTTAAGCATATTCCTGGCTTGCTTAAGGTTGTAATGAGCTTTGCCTTCCTGCCTCCTTTCCGCATTGAAGGATGCAGTAATCTGTTTCCATTCATTTTAAGTGATTACCAGCCTCGGCATTAAAATGTTATTTTCACCGTTCCTTGGTCTTAAGTATTGCTTTTTAACTATGTTTTTTAGAATAGATATAGGAGTGTGAAGGTTATTTTGATGTTATCTAATATAGATTTAGATGGTCTTGGAAATGCTGTTTTTGATACTGGGCAGAGTGAAGCAGACCAAAAGGAGGGAAGATATTGGACTTCTCTTGCACTAGACCGCTTTATTGGGAAGTACTGTGTATTAGGTAGTTGACAATGTGTAAAGATTTGTTTCATTTTTGTAGAAGTTTTTTGTTGTTTTTACTACTTAAAAAATCTTTATTTTGACGTTATTTTAGATTTACAGAAGAATTTATAAAGTAGTGTAGAGGATTTCTGTATGCAGTTGGTACTGTGTTATCCTGTAGATAAATTGTAAAAGATTGAAGAGAAACTTTTATTTTTTAAAGATTATTACCAAAACATTTAGAGTCCAGGGAAGTCGTTCAGTTGATCATCAGTTCTCCTGATTCAAGTAGATGTTATACTATTCTAATAATTCATTTTTTTAAAGCCTTGGTTTTCTTCATCTGTAAAACGAGTGTAAAATAGTAACCACATTTCTTCCAGTGTACTCTGAATAGACTTTCATAAGCAAAGCCATAACTAACTCTTGAATTGATTTCTTTCTTATTGGTATGTTATTGCTAGAAACAGACAGTAGAGTCTTTATATTGGTAATTTCAGGACAGTGGGGAGCCTTGGGAGTCTCCACCCACTTGCTGTGTTCAGTTGGACAAGTAAAGCCAGCAACAAGCAGGCATGGCTCACACCTGTAATCCCAGCCATTCAAGAGACTGAGGCAGGAGAAGAGCAAGTTCCAGGCAAGCCTTGGCAGTTCAGCCAGACATTGTCACAAAAAATAAGAAATATAAAGTACTGGAGTGTATGTAGCACAGTGGTAGAGCACCCCTGCATTCAAGCCCAGTACCTGCCCCCAAATTAATGAATTTACATTTGAGAATTTGGGAATGAAGATAATGAAGACTTGCCAATAAAAGTAAATAAAAATGCTTATTAGATAATTTTGCGATAACCATTATCAGATTTTCTCTTTTATGGTCACAAGGTATTTTCTATGCCTTTCCTGTTTTGTTTTTTCTTCTGGTAGAGTACCTATAAGTTAGGGAAATAAAAGTTTGCTGTTTCACTCTTATATATAGGCACCATATATTAATAATATTTTGACTAATTTTTAAATTTTGTGATTTGTCTTTTATTGCACTGTATTGACGCTCTCTGCGTATGTATTTTAAGTATTTTTTTAGTTGTTGACGGACCTTTATTTTATTTATTTGTATATGGTGCTGAGAATGGAACCCAGTGCCTCACGCATGCTAGGCAACCACTCTACCACTGAGCCACAATCCCAGCCCAAATATATATATATATATATATATATATATATATATATATATATATATTTAGTATATCTTTTTAATTGTTTATGGATCTTTATTTATATGCGATGCGAGAATCGAACCCAGTGCCTCACACATGCTAGACAAAACACTTTACCACTGAGCCACAACCCTGACCCCTCAATATATATTTTTAAAATAAAATTATTTCATGTTAATATTGGGTAATGACTTCAGACCTGATAGGAATTTGGGATTTCTCCATTTATGCTACTATTTTGTCCACAGATAAGTACTTTTCTCATTTTTATGATTTGGAGAAAAATGGTTTTATAGCTTTGAAAGCAAAAGTTGTCATTAACATCATTAAATCATTAATGTCACTAAAAGTAATCTTGTATTAAGAAAACATTGTTATTTTTTTTTTTTATTGGTTGCTCAAAGTTCTGTGTATTTTTTAATCTCTTGATTGCCTGTTCTTATACTACCATAGCCATTCATATAGGGGATTTTAAAAGCTTCTTGAGCTTCTTCAACAGCTTTTATCCCTTTTCTTCCCCTTTTTTCTTTTCTTTTTTATTTTTTAAATTTTTTTTAGTTATACATCTCAGCCCCTAGTTATACATCTTTATTTTGTTTTTGCTTTTATTTTTAATGTAGAGCAGAGGATCAAACCCAGTGCCTCACATGTGCAAGGCAAGTGCTCTGCCACTCAGATACAACCCCAGTCCATCTCTTTCTTTTTTTTTTTAAACATATTTGAATTGTAGACACACAGTACTTTTATTTTATTTACTTATTTTTTTAAAATTTTTAAAATTTTTTTTAGTTTTCGGTGGACACAACATCTCTATTTTTATGTGGTGCTGAGGATCGAACCCAGCGCCCTGTGCATGCCAGGCGAGCGTGGTACCGCTTGAGCCACATCCCCAGCCCCTTACTTACTTATTTTTATGTGGTGCTGAGGATGGAACCCAGTGCCTCACACTTGCCAGGCAAGTGCTTTACCACTGAGCCATAAAACCAGGCCCTAGGCTTAGCTTCTATACTTTTCTATACTTTTATTTTATTTATTTATTTTTTTAAAGAGAGAGGAAGGGAGAGAGTTTTTATTTTTTAGTTTTTGGCAGACACAACATCTTTGTTTGTATGTGATTCTGAGGATCGAACCCGGGCCGCATGCAGGCCAGGCGAGCGTGCTACCGCTTGAGCCACATCCCCAGCCCCACTTTTCTATACTTTTAAATACTTTTCTCTACTTTTAAAAACTTTTAAAAGTTTTTTTTTTTTTTTTTTTTTTTTTTGGTACCAGGAATTGAACTCAGGAGCACTTGGCCACTGAGCCACATCCCCACCCCTATTTTTGTATTTTATTTGGAGACAAGCTCTCACTGTGTTGCTTGGTGCCTTCCCATTGCTGTCTCTGGCTTTGAACTCCTTTGATCCTCCTGTCTCAGCCCCCAGGAGCTGCTGGGATTATAGGTGTGCACCACTGCGCCCAGCCATTTAAAAGTTTTTAAACTTGCAGAAAATAAGAAGAACACTACTCAGAATTACTGATATTCCTTTTTAAATTTCAGTTTTCATATAATTTAAAATTTACAAAAATGTTTCAAGAATAGTATGAAGAATTCTCAACTCTCACCCACATACCTGAAATGTTAATATTTTACCAGTTGACTTCATTCTTTTTTTTAAAAATTTTTTAATATTTATTTTTTAGTTTTCGGCGGACACGACATCTTTGTTTGTATGTGGTGCTGAGGATTGAACCCGGGCCACACGCATGCCAGGCAAGCATGCTACCGCTTGAGCCACATCCCCAGCCCCTCATTCTTTTTTTTTTTCTTAAAAAGAATATATATTTTAGTTGTAGATGGACACAACACCTTTATTTTATTTGTTTGTATGTATATATGTATGTATTTATTTATTTAATGTGGTGCCGGGGATCTAACCCAGTGCCTCATGCATGCTAGGCAAGTACTCTACCACTGAGCCACAACCTGGTCCCTCATTCTTTTCTGTCTTCATAGTTTCTTTCTGAAAAATTTGGGAGATGTGATGCCTCTTAACATAAAAATACTAACGTGTATTTCCTTTAAAACTAGGAAATAGGCAAGGTGCAGTGTTGCACACCTGTAATACTAGCTACTAAGGAAACAGAGGCAGGAAGAATTCAAATTCAAGGCCAGCCTGAGGAACTTAGTTACACCCTGTATGGAAAGAAAGAAAAAGAAAAAAAAAAAAGGTTGGGGATGTAGCTCAGTGGTAAAGTGCCCTTGCACTTTTTTTTCCCCTCTGTACCAGAAAGACAAACTAGGACACAGGTTCTGTTATTTAATAACAGTATAATGATCAAAATTAGGACATTAACATTGATACAGTTTTATGTAATTTTCAGGTCTTAGATTTTGCCTCTTGTCCTGATATGTTTTTTTTAAAAAGCAGCCTTATGCTGGATGTGGTGGTGCACACTGCTCAGGAGGCTGAGGCAGGAGGATGGTGAGTTCAAAGCCAGCCTCAGCAAAAGTGAGTTGCTAAGCAACTCAGTGAGACCATGTCTCCAAATAAAATACTGAATAGGGCTAGGAATGTGGCTCAGTGATTGAGTGCCCCTGGGTTCAATCCCTGTTACCCATCCAAAAATAATGTTTTCTAAAAATAGCAGCTTTATGAAGGTGTTTTTGACGTGTAAATGAGTTGTTTTTTTTTTTTAAGTAATCATACAGAGTTAAACGGCCTAAAAGATCTCTCTGCCTATTTGCCTATTTGTAAGTCACTGTACCCCAGGTTTTGTTTTGTTTTGTTCCCCTTTTGAGGTGGGGACAGAGATACTATGGATACTAAAGGATTGAACCTAGGGGCATTTACCACACTGAGTTACACCCCCAGCACCCCACTCTTAAATTTTGAGACATGTTCTTACTAAGTTGCTTAGGGACTCACTAAATTGCTGAAGCTCACCTGAAGCTTGTGGTTCTCTGACCTCAGCCTTCTGAGTCACTGGAATTACAGGGTCTATCCCCTCCTTACCTTCTGTTTTACCCCAGTTTTAGGGACCACTAGTGTTTCTGTATACATAGTGTGGCTTTTTAATAATTGAAAAATGACAAATAACAAAGTGGATATCTCAGGGAAAAAAATCAATTCTTTTTTTTAGACAGTCAAAAGTCTTTCCTGCAGTACTGGGACTGCAGCGTTCTACCACTGAGCTATTTCCCTATCCTCTTGAGTACTTTCAGACTTCTGAAAAACTTTTCTGTAAAAGAAATTTTATTCTTTAAATTCTTTTTTTTTTCTTAAGTTGTTGATGGACTTTTATCTATATGTGGGTTTTTTTTTTTTAAGAGAGAGAGAGAATTTTAATATTTATTTTTTAGTTCTTGGTGGACACAACATCTTTGTTTGTATGTGGTGCTGAGAATCGAACCTGGGCCGCACGCATGCCAGGCGAGCGCGCTACCGCATGAGCCACATCCCCAGCCTGTATATGTGGTTCTGAGGATCGAACCCAGTGCCTCACACATGCTAGGCAAGTGCTCTGCTGCTAAGCCTGGAATTACAGGGCCTACCCCCTGTAAAAGAAATTTTTCTGTCAAATAGTCCTCATTCTTCTTTGGGCTTTGAATACTTTTTCTAGTAATAATGCCTGTAGACTCCAGTTCTGTAGAAATTTAGTTAATGGAGTAATGCATTTTAAGGGAATGTTTTGCTTAGGTTGAGGCAGGCAGTTATGTCAGTGTCCAGTGTATCTTGCAGGCTATGAGCAGGGCAGGAAACAGTACATGTTACACTAATAGTCACTTTTAGTCACTGTAGAACCTCTGAACTAGCTATTAAACTTTATATAGTAACTTAAATTTTACCCTTTCAGGAACAGATACAAATAATACCTGGGGGAGAACTAGGCACAAAATTGAAACTATTTATTGGATGAATTAATGAATTCTATGTTAGTGTTCACAGAGGGGGGATATTATTGGTTCATTCTTACCATTTCAAAAATTTGACACATAGTGAGTGGCCTGGTGGGACTTATTTATAAGCCCATCCTTGGTGAAATAATTTTATGTCTAGATACGTGTGAAACAAAGGGACAAGCATCTCTACCATATTTTGTATACCTGTAGTATTCTCAGAAGTGTAGAAAACTAAAGAATGCTTTGAAAGAGAAAAAAGTGAAAAAAGCAGAATGCATGCATGTTAATGTAATATAGATAAATCTTACTTGCATTATTTTCTTTTTTTTTTTTGGAGTAAATCTGTTGAAGTAAAATTACAATAAAATGAATCCATTTTAATCCATTTCTATGAGTTTTGATTTATACATATGCCTGTGTGACCAACAGTATGCTAGATAAATATAGAAAATATTTCTTCCATTGTGATACTTGGTTTGGGTCATGAAGTTTCTTACTTAGTAGGTAAAAATGTTTTGAATCTTCTGTAAGTTAAGCACACTATTTTAAAAAATGCTATTTAAATGATTTTAGTGCTAAAAATTAACTCTGCATCTCTCTTTCTTGAACTCCACATGCAATTTTTCAGCAAATCCTATTGGTGACCTTCAGTATGTTTAGAATCCAACAGTTTGATAAACCACTTTCACCACTACCACCTGTTTCAAACTGCCATCATCTTGTGTGGATTATTACAATAGTCTCATGCTTCCATTCTGTTCTCTTCCAGTCTTACTTAATACAGTGGCCATTGATACTGTTAAAACATCAGTCAAGTTAAAAAATCTTTCAGATGTTTTCCATCTTATTGAAAGTAACAATCAAAACCTTTACAATGTACAATAAAGTCCTGCACTCTGAACTCCCTCCCCAAGTAAGAGTATTTTCTGCTTGCTTCAGCTACCCCAGAGATAATGTTGACCTTGCTGTCTCCCTTGAACACACCCCAAAGTTGAACACACTCTGCCGACTTCAGGCATGTGTTTGCTGTTTCCTTTGCTTGGAAGATGTTTCCCCCAGATATGAAAAGGACTTCCTGTTTCAGCCTTTTTCAAATCTTTATTTAGCTCTTCATTTTCTTTGTGAGGTATATAAGCAGATTTGAAATAAATCACTCCCTTGCTGTCTTCCCAGCTTTGGTTTCCTACAAAATGCCTTTCAGCGTTCAATATATCTGTAGCATGAGTAATTATAATTTATATTTTGTTATCTGTAAGAACTGATAGGTTTGCTGTGATTATAAAAGTTTATTTGCACATGGCAAAACAAAATTTTATGTCGAATTATGTAATTTATGCATTTTAATGTTTAAATATTAATATTTTTAAAAAATCACAGGAAATGTTTTCTGATTTTTCAAGGAAAAATTGAATATTCATAATAATTAACCATTAGCTGTGTTATTTTTCATCTGTTTTAAACTAAAATAAAGGGCTGGGGCTTCTGCTAAGTGGTAAAGAGCCCCCTTGGGTTTAATCCCCAATAGCCCTCCAACAAAAACAAAAACTTAGAAATGAATGCCAGGGGTATACTAGCATACACTAACATTAAAATTATAAAGATGGCATAAATTCCAATAATATAGTTTTATTAATAAAATATCTAATACTGGGGGGAGTGAAAAGTGGTTCTAAAAACTGAATCAAAGTCCATCTTTGATCATTGTGAGGCTAGCACTGGGCCATTGCTAGCATAGTACCTGGCTCATGGTAACTGCTTAATAAATGTCTATTGAGGCCCTCAGACTTTGTTTACTGATACATTCATTAATCAATTTATTTATTCAACAGGTACTATACCAACTGCCCTCCTAAGAAAGTGCTGAGATAGAGTATTATAATGATAATACAAGAGTTTCTGTAAGTAGGACAGTAGCCTTCTCTGTTTTAAAAGAAGATACATCCCCTTTCCACCCTTCTGTATAGAATATTTGTTTTTGATTTGGGGCAGAAAGTGTTACCAAAAAAATTATAAGAAACTCAATACATTTATAGTCTAAAAATCTTGTGTTTTTCCTTTGTGATACATCCTGATACCTACCTAAATTTTAAAGCATTTCTAGTACCTTATTTGATAAGTATATGAATCATCCTAGGAATTCCTTTACTTATAAAACTTTCTAAATATTTTAAGTATATTGTTTTTTGAAGTTGAAGTTTAAATTGTATAGACTATTGATTGTATGCATCAAGTAAATACGGTCTAATAAACAGGTAAAAAGATACTGAACCTTCTTAATGAAATACAAGTTTTTTTTTCAACCTATCAGATAATTAGAATTTAAAAACCTCTTTATTCCAACAATGGTGAGGATATGAGAAAAGGGCATAAAATTTATATACTAGTTTTGGGGACTGATTTAGAGGTAAAATTTGGATATATACAATAATAATCTGTATTATGGAATTATTTACAGAGATGTATAGAATTATATGTCAAAATCTAAAGCATTATTTGAAAGAGATAAAAAAGTAGCATCAACCATTAATGTTGGTTGGATAATTAATGTATATCTGTATTAATAATTTACTACATTATAAAAACTGAAATAGAAATTTATAAGTGGATATGAAGAGATGTCAATGAAAATAGGGGAAAATGCAGGTAATAATATGGTTATACTGGAGAAAATTACAAATTATGTATTACTTCGTACATATAAAGATATGTAGAAAATCATGAGATATGCCTAACTGTGGGATTAGGGAAAGAGAAAGTGAGGGATTAGGGAAAGAGAAAGTGGAAGAGTTACACTTTTTTCCTTAATTTTTTTTTAGTTGTTGATAGACCTTTATTAATTTTTTTATGTGCGGTACTGAGAACCTAACACAGTGCCTCACACACGCTAGGCAAGTAGTCTACTGCGAGCCACAACCCCAGCTCTCAAGAGTTACAATTTTTATTTTTCTTTCTCCTGAAGGGTGAGTAAAACAATTACAAAACACAAGACATTTTAAAAGTTTAAATAGCTCTGGACATTTTTTTTTTTTTTTTTTTTTGTGGTGCTGTGGATTGAACCCAGGGCCTTATGCATGTGAGGCAAGCCCTCTACCAACTGAGTTAATATCCCCAGACCTGCGGACTTCTTTATTTATAGAGTGAGGAAAATTTCCCTAGTGTCTAGTAGAAATATCTCCTGTTTATCAAATCACTGACTTTAGTGGAGTCACAGATGTGGCATAGACTTACTTATTTGAGCTCTCTCATTCCCATGCTGGGAATCTAACCTAAAACCTTGAGCAAGATAGGAACACTCTTATCACTGATCTGCGTCCCCCAGCCCCTTGGCTGCTTTTAAAAATTGATGTATGGAACTCTCATAGGACATCCTAGCAACATTTTTAATTTTTTCTCCAATAGTACTGGGTGCTAAAATATGTTGACGAAAATAAAAACTTAAGTACTTCCATTCATTTAAAATAAAGGATAGCTGGACACCAGTAATACCAGCAGTTTGGGAGGCTGAAGCGTGAAGAATGCAAATTCCTGATCTCAAAAAGGACTGGGGTTGAAGCTCTGGTAAAGCGCCCCTGGGTTCAATCCTCAGTTCCATATGGGAAGGGAAAAAAAGTTTCCTTTAATATGGCAGACTAAACAATTTAATGTGCTTTTATATTTTAAAAAAATCAAATGATGCTATCTGATTCAAGAGTGTTTAAAAAAAGAATGGTTAATTGGTTGCTTTTAAGTTTAAGAAAAAGGATGGCTTTTCTCATTGTCAATAGTTCCTTTTCACATTTGAGTGATTACTGTATGATCTGGTATCAAGAGTTGGTGTGTGTCCATGCCCCACCAGGTTTGTAATTCACTGACATATTTGTCCTTGAGGAACTGGCCAACATTGAATGAAATACTGTGTAACTTTGTAAATTTAGTTTTCAGGGTGCTGATAGGTATTAATTTAAATAAAAAAAGTAACAAAGCACTTTATAAAACACTATTAGATACCCTCCTGGATTCTGAGTTTGGTTTTAAAAGATTCATTGATGTTTGGTATTTAATTTTTGGATATTAACTGAACCTCAAAATTTTTTTCTTCCTTTATATGTATTCCCACATGATTGTAGGAGTCTATCCTGAACTTAGATCGTGTACATTTTGGGAACTTATTTTAGAAAAGATCTAAGTTTTAAAAATTCTCAATGGACAGACAGAGAAAAGAGGGTCTTTGCCAACTCCTTTGGGTAAGAAAACTTTAGAATTTTGCAGATACTCTAAAAATGAAGGCCAACAAAACTAGGCAGATTCAATTATAAAGTTTTCAAGTAAAATGATTTGTTATGATTTCTTTCTTTAGACTGCTGCAGTAAGAATGTCATTCCCCCCTCATTTGAATCGCCCTCCCATGGGAATCCCAGCACTCCCACCGGGTATCCCACCCCCACAGTTTCCTGGCTTTCCTCCACCTGTGCCTCCAGGTAAGTTTGTTAATATTTTTTTTGTTTTTAAACCTATACTTTTGTCATTATGATATTAACTTTAGGAAAAGGATATGTATGTGACTGCTTCAGCAGTGAAGATATCTGTTAGCATCATTCTGAAAATGGGTTTTTCATTTTCCTAAGGCAGTGGATTTGATATGTGACTGTCAGACTCACCTTGGAAATTCCTTTTTAAAATTCTATATTTAAAATACATAGGGCCAGGTGTGGTGGCGCATGCCTGTAGTCCCAGTGACATGGGAGGCTGAGGCAGGAAGATCACAAGTTCAAAGCCAGCCTCAACAACTTAGTGACCTCTAAGAAACTCAGCAAGACCCTGTTTCAAAATAAAAATAAGTAGGCTAGAGATGGGGCTCAGTGATTAAGCCCCTTTGGGTTCCATCCCTAGTACCAAATGGTATTCCTTTTCTGAAACAGGGAAAAAAGCAGTGTTATTAATCTTAATTTTGCAGGTACTTAAACATGCAGATTAGAAGCAAATACCAGTACATGTTTATCTCTTAGTTCTAAGTTTGGTTTGTTTTTAAGCACAGATACATAGTAGCATGCTATATCCACTAGTTTGCACCTGCTTTTTTTCCACTTGATAGTGTACCATAGCTTTCTAAATCAATATATGAACAGCTTTTTTCAAGAGTTCTGTGGAGTTAAAGCAATATTCAGGCCTTACCACAAATTCTTGAATCAGTTCCTCAGAAATTGGGGCTTTGGAATCTTTATTTTTAACAAATTTGCAGCTATTTCTAAGTATCAAATTAGGTAGATGGAATCCATATTTGAGAACAGTTATTCTGAAGTAGATAACATTATTTGACTTAAGGGAATGAGAGTTCCTTTGCTTCTACCATGTTTACTTTAGATCTTCAATATTATTGCCAGCTTCGTTGATGTTAAACTAATGTGGACATTTATTCAGAATTGTAATTCTGTACTTTCTGATTTCATTTGTACTAGTCTAAATAATCATTTTTGTTTAGCAAAGCATACTTTACTTGACTGATAAATCAGAATTTAGTTGTAGCTCAGGCATTACCAGCATTCTGTGTGCAATATCAGTATTTTAAAAGGTAAGTCATGAAAAAAACAAAGGTAGGTAGTGGACTGGGGACATGACTCAGTGGTAGATGCTTGCCTTGCATGCTAGAGGCCCTGGGTTTGTTCCCTAGCACTGGAAGAGGTGGGCAAGGTAAGTAGTGAAATATTATAAAAACTACTGTAATAATTCAGAAACACAGTACCCTTGATGCATAATTTTTGTGTTTGGCTTTTGAGTATAGTTAATAACTCAGTTCAGTTAATTGGACTTTGATATAATATATGATGATTCTGAGTTTTAAAAAAATTTTTTGTTTTAGATGGATAAAATACTTCTAGTTTATTTATTTTATGTGGTGTTGCTGAGGATCGAACCCAATGCCTCAATGCTAGTCAAGTGCTCTGCCACTGTGCTACAACCCCAGGCCCGGTGATCATGAATTTTAAATGAGAAAATATGTCTGGTAACTAGCTGTTGTTTTTCTTTAGAAAGTAAGACATGCCTACAGGAAAAGTTCCTTCCCCAAAATCAATCTTGTCAGTTTTCTAGGGTATTATTTCTCCAGAGATATGCTGTGCATTTCCTACTATTTGCTTGTGTTTACTCTTTTCCTATTTCCTTTTTAAAAAACTCAAATGTTAATATGCTCTTCACATTTTCTGCACTTTATTTTTGCTTAGCATGCATGATCATTATGAAGAGCAGCAGTGCTTTTTCAATGAAAATTTTGAACTGTACGTTGCTTATGTTTGCTTTAGCATGCATGATTTTATAAACAGCAGCAATGCCTTATTTATTGTGAATGCTAATTGCAGAAATTCTAATGGCAGTATTAGAGCACATGCTTAGTATGCACAAGACCTGAGTTGTAACCCTAGCACCAAAAAGGAGGAAAAAAAAAGATAAATTTCAGGTATTAGTAAGTTGGATTAGGAAGCATTATTAGACTGAGTAAATATAAAAAGGGAAATTTAAAGATGTCTTTCTGAATGCTTTTCTTAATAGACCTATGGAATTGGGGCCATATGGGGGTACCATTATAGCTGGTAAATAGAGGAGTATTTATTTTTGAAAAGTTAAGGTGTAAAATTTAGATAACAACTGGTTAATTATAGGTGTTTTTGGTACTGAGGATTGAACCCAGGGGTGCTTTACCACTGAGCTATATTCCCATCCCCTTTTTATTTTTATTTATTATTATTTTTACATTTATTTTTCGATTGTAGTTGGACACAGTACCTTTATATTATTTATTTATGTGGTGCTATGGATTGAACCCAGGGCCTCGCACATGCTAGGCGGGCACTCTACCACTGAGCCACAACCCAAGCCCCACTTTTTATTTTTTATTTTGAGACAGGATCATGCTGGGTTACTTAG
Organism: Callospermophilus lateralis; assembly: GCF_048772815.1. Lineage (NCBI taxonomy): Eukaryota > Metazoa > Chordata > Mammalia > Rodentia > Sciuridae > Callospermophilus > Callospermophilus lateralis. Next base: position 30,577,587 of record NC_135307.1, on the reverse strand, counting down.
GGCCTCTAACTAAATTAAATTGCTTGGGCTTACTTTAAACGTGATCCTCTGCCTCACCCTCCTGAGCTGCTGGGTTTAAAGGCATGTGCCACCAGGATGGTTAATTAATTATATTTTTACATACCCACAGTTATTTAAAAATACTGTTTTCTTTTTTGTGTGTGTGTTGGGGGGCAGTAATGGGAATTGAACCCAGGGCTTGACATATGATAGCAATGTCTTGCAAGTGTCTACTTTACTTTAGTGATTCATACAAGTTATCACAATTTAATAGGCACTCTTGAAGGACTAATTATTTTAATAGAATTGAGGAAACTGCAGCAGAAGTTAAAGTACTTTCTTAAAGGTTCACAAGTTAAAATGATAGAACCATGAGTCAAACTCCAATTTAACTTCTTTTTAATTGTCAGTGGACCTTTATTTATAATTTTATATATATATATATATATATGTATGTGTGTGTGTGTACGAATGTATGTGTATGTATGTGTATATATATATAGTGCTAAGGATTGAACTCAGTGCCTCACACATGGTAGACAGCAACACCAGCCCAATGCAGATTTGATCCTGAAGTTTATTTTGCACAGTTTATTCTGGACATTGATAGGAACTGTAATCTATATCTTTAAAAAATATTGTGAAAACTGGAATTATTTTAAATAAAATATATTTGAAAATAAATGGACAACGGTACATGTTTAAGAATTTATTACCAGTTTTAGATGGGGAATTATCTTGAATTCATGTTAAATTTGAACTGAAGGGTGATTTCAGAACTTCGTGATATTTCGAAGAATTTATTTTCAGTGCTGGGATTTGAACTACGGGTGTTTAACCATTAAGCCACATTCTTGACTCTTTTTTAATATTTTATTTAGAGATAGGTTCTTGCTGAATTGCTTAGGGCCTCACTGAATTGCTGAGGCTGGCACTAAATTAATGATCCTCCTATGTCACCCTCATGAGCTGTGTATGCCACTGCTCCCAGCCCTTTATATTTTGTTTTATGACAGGGTCTGACCAAGTTGCCCAGGCTGGTTTCAAATTTGTGATCCTTTTGCCTCAGCTTACTGAATTTCAGGGATTACAGGCATGCACTGCACCTGGCTAGTTAGAAGCATTTTAAAATTTATATTAGAACAGTAGTCACATCTTTGATTAATTTTGATCTCATTACAAGCTTTTTCTTAGTTTTCAAATCATCTGATTTCATCCTTAGTTCTGTGAACAAGGAGGGATACAAGAACTCTCCATATAGCTATTGCTTAGCAAACATTGTAATTGAAAAGATATCCATAAACAGTAGTAGACAGGTCTTAAACCTTCACAGTGAGTTATTTAGAACAGAACATGCCTATCTTAAGAGATTAGTTTTCTTTTTGGTAGCAGCTGAAATTACAGGTCTCATTTTTTGGATGATATTTTTCTGTGAAAGAATCAGAAATAACAATGTTTTTGTTGGGTTTCCAGATTAATTTCTTATTTGATATCTTCTTTTTTTTCCCCTAACTCTAAGTATTTGTTTTACTTTATTTAATAAAATTATATATAATTGTTGTGCATGTTGTAAAATTGTATGCATTGTGGGATGGCTAAATTAAGCTAATTAAAATATGCATTGCTTTATATACTTATTTTTTTCTTGAACACTTAACCTTTTTAGTTTTCAAGACTATAATATGTTAATTGTAATCATCATGTTTTTTTTCCCTACTGGGAATTGAACCTGGGGTGCTTTACCACTGAACCAGTCCTTTTTTTCTTTCTTTTTTTTTTTTTTTAAAGTTGTAGATGGACACAATATCTTTATTTATTTTATGTGGTGCTGAGGGAGGGAATCAAACCAGTGCCTCACATGTGCTAGGTGAGTGCTCTACCACTCAGCTACAGCCCTAGCCCTTTATTTTTTATTTTGAGACACAGTCTTGCTAAATTGCTGAGGCCTGCTGCCCTTGAACTTCTAATCTTTTTTTTGCCTGGCCTCCCTGGTTGCTGGGATTACAGGCCTGGGTCACTGTACTCGTCCTACAGTTGTTTTATGTTTTATAAAATTTGGACTGGGATTGTAGTTCATGTTAGAACATTTGCCTAGTATGTGCAAGGTACTGGGTTCAATCCTCAGCACCACACACACACACAAAGTATTATTTGACTTCTGTGTTGTTACTTCTTAAATGTAATATTGATTTCATTTTTTTTTAATCTTGGGAATCATTGGTACCATTTCTTTCTTTTTTGAAAAATTTTTTTATTTTTTAGTTGTTGTTAGACACAATTCCTTTATTTCACTTACTTATTTTTATGTGGTGCTGAGGTGTGAGGTGAGTGCTCCTCTGCTGAGCCACAATCCTAGCCCCCATTGGTACCATTTCTATTCCAATTGAAAAGAATTAAAAATCAGAGTCTTAAATCTATAAAAACATAATTTTGTCTCACTTCCATCAGATCAGGCTCCTGAATCACCCTGAAAGGTTTTTAATTTAAACTCAATGGTCTTTTCTTTAGTTTTGTGAATTAATATAGGTTTTTTATTTTTTTTAAGATGGACAGAATACCTTTATTTTATTGTTTATTTTTATGTGGTGCTGGCGATGGAACCCAGTGCCTCATGCATGCTAGGCAAGTGTTCTACCACTGAGCTACAACCCAGCCCCCTTTATATAGTTTTCATATATCATTGGTACCCTTGTTCACCCATAATTATGAATCTGTTTGTGAAGGCTGTTTTGAGGACCACTGAAACAGATGAAAACAAAATGATAATTGTCCAGAATTTTATATTCCTTAAAAGCAAAAGAGGGCTGGGTTCGATCTTCAGTGGTGGAGCACTTACCTAGCACATGTGAGGCACTGGGTTCTATCCTCAGCACCACATTTAAAAAAAAAAAAAAAAGAATAAATAAAAATAAAGTTATTAAAAAAAAAGAGAGAGATGGGATAGCCATTTTGATTTCAGGATAGTTTTTTTGGTTTATTCTTATAGTACTAGTAATTGAACCCAGGGGTGATTTGTACTATGCTATATCCCAAGTTCCCCCACCTTTTTTTTTTGGTACCAGGGTGCCTAACCACTGAGTCACTTCCCTGTCCCTTTTTATATTTTATCTTAAGACAGTAAGTTGCTGAAGCTGTCCTGAAACTTGTGATTTTCCTGCCTCAGCCTCTTGAGTAGCTGGGAATATAGGCTTGTACTACTGTGCCTATTTCAAATAGTTTAGTGTTATAAGTTCATACAGACCAATCTGATACCACATTACTTATGAAAATAAGACATTGTTCATTAATGTTTTATTTTCCTTTATCCTGTGTTTCTATTTATATTACCTGTGAATTAGGATAATTACTTGTATGGCATGTAGTTGATATAGAACATTGTCGTATTTGAATACTCTTTATTTTTTGATACTGGGGATATAACTTGGGGCATTGGACCACAGAGCCACATCCCCAGTCTATTTTGTATTTTATTTAGAGGCAGGGTCTTACTGAGCTGCCGATGAAACTGTCTTTGAACTCATGATCCTCCTGTCTGAGACTCCTGAGCCACTGTAATTACAGGCATATGCTGCTGTGCCTGGCTAATAGTATTCTTGAGTCACATTGTGCTTTTTTCCTTTTTTTAGGGACCCCAATGATTCCTGTACCAATGAGCATTATGGCTCCTGCTCCAACTGTAAGTATAATTTAAAGAAGGAAAGTTGTTGTGATAGTCCTAAAAGGTGCTTTTAAAACTAAAAATCTTGATATAGTTAGAATAAGTAGTAAACAAATGATGAGATTTCCTATGAATTTTCTACCACTAATTTGAATAAGTTCACTTAGCTATGCATGTGAGAGTGTGTGTGTGTGTGTGTGTGTGTGTGTGTGTGTGGAGAGAAGAGAAAGAGACAGACTGTGTGTTCTAAAACATTTCCTAAATTAATCAACTTTATGATCTATCTTTGTTTCTTTTTAGACTTTTCACATACTGGCTTTTAGAGATTTAGTATAGTGGCTTTTTGATCATTCCCTCATCTTATCTTGGTCCTGGGTGATGGGAGAATGATCTGACCTTAAAAGGAATGTAGGAATGAATGGGCCCATAAAAATTTAAATGTTGAAAAGTAATTTGTGTAAAGTATCTTTTTACTCTTTCCTCCATCCTCTGGTGTTTGGCCCTTTTTATTCTTATCTATTTTCTCTTTCTTTAATATATTTTTAAGTTTTATAAGCCTTTCTTCTGCTGAAGTGTTCATTCTTGTGTCTTAAACCCTAATTCTCCATAATAATCAAACCTTCAAAGTGTATTAAAGAACGCTGCTGTACTGTAGCACATAATGAGAGTCTTCTTTTATTTAGCTAGAATTTTTCTTTGAATTAATTGGTATAACAGACTTCATTTGGAATTCTGTGAGAGAGACTAGATTTCATTACTTTCAACTGTGTATGTTTTGTTTTGTTTTTTATCTTTGGGTTTTGAAAAGGGAGGGGAATTTTACTAACGTCAAAGGGAGAGGAAGGAAATACATCAGAGAAATTGGAAATCTGCTCTGAGGTAGACCACTGAGACTATTTGGTTCTCAACCCCATGGGAAGTCCAGCTTTTCTTGCATTGGACACCCGTAGTTAAACTATTTTAGAAAGTCTCCAAGTGATGTTTACTCTTCCCACTTGTATTTCAGGATAGGAAAAGATGGGATTGGGGTTTGGAGGAGCTCCCTCAGCTTGCCACTGTTTGTCAAGTTCTTACTGAGGGTCTGTGGCTGATTTAAGTACAAAGAATAGTTCCTTCCTCTGGAAAGTTGAAAGTTGGGAAAGCAAACTTGGAATTTCAACTTTTAACAAAGGGTAAAGTGTTAGTTTGGAAGAGTGCTATGGAATGTTTGAATATTGTTACAGGATTAGCAGAGATAAATGGAATTTGCTTTTATATGGATACTAAGAATATTAGATGTGAAAAAGTTTCTGGATTTTATTTAATTTTAAATGATTTATGATGTCTTCAAAATTTAAAAAATGTGTCTTAATGACTTTTTATTTGCTCTTTCAAGTATTTGAAAACAATCTAATGGCAAAAGCTGGTTATGAATAAATTTGGATTAGTGGAGTATGCCATATGCTTTGGGAGCTTCAATATTAAAGCTTTAATATATGCTATACTCTTACCAGTTTTTAGCATAATGTTACACTAAATGAAATAGGAAATCTAATTATTTTCCAGATCAAATTTATTGCCCTTCTTTATAATAGGTCTTAGTACCCACTGTGTCCATGGTCGGAAAGCATTTGGGAGCAAGGAAGGATCATCCAGGTTTAAAGGCAAAAGAAAATGATGAAAATTGTGGTCCCACTACTACGGTTTTTGTTGGCAACATATCCGAGAAAGCCTCAGACATGCTTATACGACAGCTCCTAGCTGTAAGTTAAACTGTTTACTTTTCATTAAATTTTTATAAATTTTAGAAATCAGGATTTTGAATGATTATTTTTCCCGATTTTTATTTTGAAGAAATTTAAAACTGCAGAAAAGGTGAAAGAATGGTTCAGTAAACCCAAACACATTTTGATAGATTTATTTTGTCTCTACTGTAGACGTTCCCCATCCCAAATAATTTGAAGGTGAGTGTCATGTGGCATTTCACCTGAGTCTGAAGTGTATCTCCTAAGAGTAAGGACAATCTCCTGCATAATGACAGTGCCATTGTTATTACACTTAAGAACTGTAATTTGGGTGCAATGTCATTCTTCTCTAGTCCCAGCTACTTGGGAGGCTGAGGCGGGAGGATCACTTGAACACAGGAGTTTGAGAGTAGCTTGAGCAATATTATGAAACTATATAAACTATATTGAAATTTAAAGTTGATAAGGTATTGTTAACTAAAATATATCTAATTCATGTTTAATCTTTCAGTCATGGCCATAGTAAGTTTTTGGTTTACAATCTGTGATCTATAATTCCTTTAATTGTCATGCTTCTTTAGACAACTTTTTTGCTTTTTATTTTCTTCTTGCACTACCGGGGATCAAACCAGGTTCTGGTGCTTGCTGGGCAAGCTCTCTGCAACTTACTAGACCACACCCCCCTCCCTTTTTTTTTTTTTTTTTCATTTTTATTTTGAGATGGGTCTGGTTGTATTGTCCTAGGCTGACCTGGAACTTGTTATCTTATTGCCTTAGCCTTCCAGTTTCCTAGGATTATAGGCATGTGCCACCAGACATGGATATACAGCTTTTTAAAGTTATACATGGACACAATATATACATATTGTGTATATAGTATAATATATACATGTAATGTATACATATAGTATTATGTATATGTATAATGTATACATATAATGTATACATTATACATACAGCTTTTTTTTTAGTTATACATGGACACAATATCTGTTTTTATTCATTTTTAGTTGGTGCAGAGGATTGAACCTAGTGCCTCACGTGTGTGAGGCAAGCACTCTTATCATTGAGCCACGACCCCGGCCCTATATAGCCTTTTAATATGGAATAAATCCCCTGCCTTTTTTAGTTGCTTGTTTTTTTTCTCCCTGACATCGATATTTTTGAGTCCAGTTCTTTGCAGAACATTTCTCCCAATTTGGATGTCAGCTTGTTTGCTCATAGATTCAAAGTAAGCATTTTTGATAACTGATGCATTCTTCCTAGTATAGAATAACAAGAGATAAGACATGCTGCCCCATTGATCCTGTCTTTGGTGGTGTTGAGTTAGTTGGTTAAGGTGGTCAGACCTTTTCCCTCTTAAGGGTACCTTTTCCTCTGGTATCCTAAATAAGTAATCTCTGAGTTTACATTTTGAAACTGTGAGTCCTTTACCCTACCAGCTATTAAAACAGTGAACATTGAGTCCCTTTGAAGTTTTTATTCCAAATAATTGTAAGTTCTTTAGGTTTTGTGAAATCATTTATTTTCTTTTTTTCTTTTTTTTTTTGTTTAAGATAATTCAGTTTGGTGATACATGCAGATTGTTATGAATTATATTGCATGATTTTATAATTAAAAAGAAAGTGTTTACTCTCCCTCTTTACCATTTCTTGGGGAAGGTATTTTTAAATCTTTTTTTGTTCTATAAATAATGTACAATATAGCCATTTCCATTTTATAAATTGTTTCTTTCATTGGGTATTTAGACAACAACCATTCATAAAATCCAGCTTTGTCGAACTTAATGATTCTAGCTTCAGATTTTTCCCAGAGAAATATAACATTACAGTGAAAACCCCGATTCCCAGTTTTTTCTCTTTAGAGATTATCAATTATCCTAAACTTTAGGGATTTAGCATTTGTGAGCATATTTTCTACTTTATTGCATATTACAGATTCATAAATACACATTATTTGTAAGGTTTAATTCTGTATTTTAGTTAGTTTTTTTTTCACCCAACCACTTTGCTTTTCACTGCTGTATATCGTTGTATTGTAGAAATATGTCATAAACTATTACTTTTCTATTGATAGTCATAAGGATTGTTTTCATATTCTGTTATATTACTAGCAATAGGTCTTTCTAGGTACAAGTGAAAATTTTTCTGTCACATATTCTCTCAGAAGTGAAATTTAAGTATTAGAGCATACTTGAGTTTTCCCCTCATTATTACTCATACCAATTTATACTTAATTGCAACAGTGTCTAAGTTTCCATTCTTGTATATTGTGTTTAAATATACTATGTTTAAATTTTTAACTTTTTAGAATATCTAATAGATTTGAAGTTATCTCATTCCTGTTTTGATTTGTATTTTATTACTGTCTTTATTACTTTTGAAATTATCTGTTGACTTATTATTTTGGTAGATAAAGCTTAGCTTGCATATAGGTCTCAAGTCTCATTCCCCAATTTCCTAATATAGTGACATCATTACAGTGTTATGATGGTTGGTAAATAGTTTGGTAGAACTAAACCTTGTACCATGATTACATTTTCATTGTTCTCTTGGAGTTGTTAATTATGTTATTCTTTTGTTAATAGTTTCTATAAATTTATTAGAAATTTAGAATTCCCCTTCTTTTCTACTTTGCACCTGCTTTTTTTCTTCAATTGTTAAAATATATCAAGTAATATTAATTTCCCTTCTTTTCTAAAGGCCTTTCTGCCAGACCCCTCTATTTTTGTTTTTGGTTTTTGGGGGATTTTTGGTACTGGCTATTGAACCCAGGTGTGCTCTACTACTGAGCTACATCCCCAGCCCTTTTTATTTTTTATTTTGAGATAGGGTCTCGCTACGTTGCCAAGGCTGTCCTCACATTCATGATCCTCCTGCCTCAGCCTTCTGAATAGCTGTGAGTACAGGTGCATGCCACCATGTCTGGGATATCTGTTCATATTTAAAAGTTATGAATTAAAAGAATGTTGTGTGCATAAGATTGGTTTAAAAAATGAGGCTTTTCCCAAACATGGGGTAATTTAGCAAGCAGTCAGAGGATTTGAATGTTGTTATGTGGAGGTTTTTTTTTTGGGGGCTGTTTGGTTTCTCTAGAAAACTTTTCCATGCCTTCAAAATGACTGCTTATATAGGGTTGGGGGTGAAGTGCTGGGTTCAGCCATTTCTTTACAAATGCCTTTACATTCTTCCCTTTAATCCACTCTGCCTCATCCAGGTCTTCTGTCTTATCTGGTACTCCATACCCCAACCCTGTTCTGTTCATTCTTTAGACATTAACACATTAACTGAACTACTACTTGGCTCTGATTATTTCATTCATATTCATAAAGTCAGGCAAGCCCCTTTTTAAAATTTAGCCTCATTGTTCATTTTTACTCCCATTTAGATTCACTTATTTTCTAGAATGAATTAGTATAATTCTTTGTCCTTAGTATCTGCCTCTGTAGACATGAGGATATAGACTTCCTTATTGTGCTAAATGAGTTACCACCCAACCATTTGCTTTTTTTTTTTTTTTAATGAAGTCTGGACAGCTATTCTTTGCCCATCTATTAGAACTTGTGGGTGTCTTCTAGCTTTTATATTCCTTGACTATCATTTTAATATTTCCTCTGAAGGAAGAGGTGAAAAATGTACATATCCTTTCACTTTAACAGGCAGTTAAAGTTACAAATAACTTTTTTTTTTAAACCTTCTGGGTTATGCTTTAATATTTAGAAATAATGTTAGGAAATTTTTGTTAACTTTCAATATATAATAATGTCCCATCCTTCACTTAACCGTTCCCCTTAGAATTTTGGATTTTTTTTTTTTTTTTTAAAGAGAGAGAGAGGAGATAGAGTTTTTTTAATATTTATTTTTTATTTTTCGGTGGACATAACATCTTTGTTTGTATGTGGTGCTGAGGATCGAACCCGGGCCGCACGCATGCCAGGCGAGCACGCTACAGCTTGAGCCACCTCCCTAGCCCCCGCCTTTTTTTAATGAGACAATACTGGGAATTGAACCCATATATTGCCATGTTGTAGCATGCATATCTACCACTGAGCTGTACCTCCAGCCCGTGGGATATCTTCAGTCATTTTACAGGAAAAACAATTTTTTTTTTACACAGTTAAAATATCACTGTATTTAGTAATTTATGTCCAAGTTACTTTGTAAATCATATTAAGCTTTTTCCTATATCATTATATATAAAATACAGGGGGTTTTGTTTGTTTTTGTGGAGTTGGTTTTCAGACCCAGTGCCTCCCATGTGGTATACAAATGCTGTACCACTGAGCTAAATGCTCAGCCCTGTAATACATAGTTTAATTTATAATTTATTTTAAGTACACGTAACCATATTAGGCACTTGAAATTTTATATATATAATTTATGGTATAAATCTCTAATATATTAAAAGATAGTGAAGGAAATTTTGTTAAGAAGTATCAATGAAGAATTTATATTTGTCTTAAAATGATTTGTTTTGCATTTTATACAAATTTGTGAAGATTGAGAGAATTTCAACAGACTTATTTGCTGGTATGATCTTATTTATGTTTTTGCTTTTTCCCCCCTAGTGAGAATATAATTGTTCTCATACTTGCATTAAACTGAATTTTTCTTTTTCTTTTAAAGAAATGTGGTTTGGTTTTGAGCTGGAAGAGAGTACAAGGTGCTTCTGGAAAACTTCAAGGTAAATCATGTTTTCCTTATTTGTTGATTGTTTTTACCTGTTTAAATAAATCACTTTACATGTTTTATTTTCATTGTCTTTTTCATACTAGAATAGTTTCAAATGCAGTTGAAGATAATTATCTGAGAGTTGAGATTAATGGGTGGAAAAGTGGGACAGCAAGGAGTTAAAAGAGGAAATAATTAAAATTACTCAGGCTTGTTTCTATATTTTATCACTTTTTTGGAAACATTACTCAGACGTATTAGTTTTATATACATAAGAGGAATAATTCTGTAGCCAGGCCTGGTTGTGCACACCTGTAATCCCAGTCGCATGGGAGGGTGAAAGGGATGGGAGGATCAGGAGTTCAAAGTCAGCCTCAACAGTGGTGATGGCAAGGCACTAAGCAACTCAGTGAGATCCTGTCTCTAAATAAAACAGGTGGTATATATTTTGTATAGGACTGGGGATGTGGCTCAGGGGTTGAATTCTCCAGAGTTCAGTCCCTGGTATCCCCATTTAAAAAAAAAAGTTTTTTCTGTGAAAGCAGCATGGTATAATTAAGATGGAAAAATTGTAACTTAGGAATACAGTAGGAGAAAAGAGGTGACCTGTTATTTTTGAAAACAAAATGTGCTTTTTATATTTGTGGAAACAGCTAGTGGATAATTTTCTTATTCTTTTTTTTTTATAATTATTTTATTTTTATGTGGTGCTGAGGATCGAGTCCAGTACCTCACATGTGCTAGGCGAGCATGCTACTGCTTGAGCCACAACCCCAGCCCTAATTTTCTTTTTTTTTTTAATAAAGAGAGAAGAGAGAGGAGAGAGAGAATTTTTTTTTTTTAATATTTATTTTTCAGTTCTTGGCGGACACAACATCTTTGTTTGTATGTGGTGCTGAGGATCGAACCCGGGCCACGCACATGCCAGGCGAGTGCACGATCGCTTGAGCCACATCCCCAGCCCCCCTAATTTTCTTATTCTGATGCTGCAGATGCAACCTAGGGCCCTCACCACTGCTAGGCAAATATTCTACTACTGTGCCACACATTCAGCTCTGAAAATATATCTTCTAAACACATTGATATGGAAAAATTCATATGTACATAACATTAGAATAGTGGGATTAATTCCCATTTACTCATCATCCATTGTTAGTGAATTTTGTCAGTACTGTGCACAATTGATTTTCTTTGTATTATTTATTTTATTACTTTTGGTACCAGGGATTGAACACAGGAGTGTTCAGCAACTCTGAGCCATTCCCATTTGTTTTATCTGTTTTTTTTTGGGGGGGGGGGGAGACTGAATCTCATTAAATTCCTGAGGATGACCTTGAACTTGTAATCCATTTGCTTCAGCCTTCCTAATCACAGGAATTATAGGCATGAACTATTGTACCCAGCTGATTCTCTCTCTCTCTCTCTCTCTCTTTTTTAATTTTTTAGTTTTCGGTGGATACAACATCTTTATTTTATTTTTATGTGGTGCTGAGGATCGAACCCAGCACCCCGCGCATGCCAGGCGAGCGTGCCATCGCTTGATCTACATCCCCAGCCCTCTCTCTCTTTTTTAAAATACTTTTATTTTATTGTTTTATTTTTTTGTACTGGGGATTCAACTCAGGAGCACTTAACTACTGAGCCACATTCCCAGTCCTATTTTATATTTTATTTAGAGATAGGTCTCACCATTGCTGAGGCTGACTTTGAATTAGAGATCCTCCTGTCTCAGGTTTCCAAGCCGCTGGGATTACAGGCTTGTGCCATTGTGCATAACCAATATCTTTATTTAATTATTTTTATGTGGTGCTGAGGATAAAGATAATATTTGAACATAAGATTGGAAGAATATTTAATGTTACTATGTTTAGTATGGATTCATTGTAGTTATTATTAAGTTAAAGTTTAAGTTGGGTAAGCTATCTCTGCACATTGGATCTCCAGTGGTTTTGTTTTGACCCTCATTGTCTTTGTAGCTTCCTTATTATCTGATGTGACCTGATATTCACAGCAGATTATTCTGATAGATTTTCTGGTCCAGGCTTGGAATCGTATATTTCTTTTTTTCTATATATCTTTTTTAATTTTTAGTTTTTTTGGTTATAGATGGACACAATATCTTTATTTACTTTTGTGTGGTGCTGAGGATCGAACTCAGGGCCTCACACCTGCAAGGCAAGCACTCTACCACTCAGCCCCAGCCTCAGCCCTGGAATCACCTATTTCTTTAAGGAGCTTTTAATGAAAAATTGTTTTGAAAATCACAATGTTGAGTAACTCATTATACCTGGTTTGGTTTTTGCTTTTAGGTTTTTTTCAGTGTATATTCATTTAAATTCTGGAATGAAAAATTTTTATTATCCGTCTTCTGATGTTTGTCACACATTGAGAATCTGGAGTTTCAAGAACACTGGAGGCAATAGGTTATTCATTTATCAGTAACTTGTTTTTGTCTTGCCTCACATTGTATATATAACAGTTCAGACTAAAATAATACCAGTATTATCATCAACATTGTGAATTTTGAAAGTTACCCTTTTTTTGCCAGGCTTTTTGTCCTTAGGTTATATCACACTAAAAATGTATGGTTAAATCTGCTGGTTTAATATTGTTAAGAATAGTTCCTTCTTGAGCAGTTATGGCATTATTTGTATACATATTTAGAATAATTTGTTTTTAACTTTGGGTTCCCTGGGTTGTTTTAACATCTTTATTTTATTTAAAGACATTAATAGTGCTATTGCCTAGTTATAGAAGGAAATAGATAAATTAAAACATAACTTACATAAAAGGTCAATAATTTTATAATTTCATCCCCTCAGAATTAAAAAGTGCTTTGCTTAGGTTCAACCAGTTTGTTATTGCTTATTTGTTGCTCTTAGGATGTCTGGATAGAATGATTAGTGAAGTAATCAATAATCAGTTTAATCATGAAATTCATTGACATTGCTAATTTTTTTTAAGAGAGAATTTTTTTAATATTTATTTTTTTAGTTTTCGGTGGACACATCTTTATTTTTTTATTTTTATGTGGTGCTAAGAATTGAACTCAGCACCCTGTGCATGCTAGGGCGAGCGCACTACCGCTTGAGCCACATCCCCAGCCCAGATATTGCTAAATTTTTTTTCAGAGTGTCCAATAAGTACCAGTTTGCTTAATTTGAGTTTTTCTTTTCTCCTGTTTTTTCCCTCCTCTTCTTTTTTCTGTTGGTTTTTGATGTTGCTAAAACCAAAATGATTATGAAAGGGAAATGAAGGACAGAGTATCATCCTTATATTGGTACATTTGCCTAATCATTTTGATTCTTCATCAATTTTTGTCTTTTATTGATGTATCATTAACTCTTTATACATAGCTTTTGGATTCTGTGAATACAAGGAGCCAGAATCTACTCTCCGTGCACTCAGATTATTGCATGATCTGCAGATTGGAGAGAAGAAGTTACTTGTTAAAGTTGATGCAAAGACAAAAGCACAACTGGACGAATGGAAAGCAAAGAAGAAAGCTTCTAATGGGGTATGTTTTCTATAGTGTAAACATTTGTATGTCAGATGCTCTTTCACTGTGAATACTTCCTATTGTAGATGAATCTAATATGGGGATTCACAAGATTGTTGTTATTGTGTGTGCTTAGGGCTTAAATTCAAGAAGATATTTTATAGTTATTATATGTCTTTTATCTACCCACAGTGGGTGCATGACTGTTGGTTTGCTTATTCCACGTTGGGATGAAGGTAGTAAGGGAGGCTGGACAAGTTTAACTTGCCAGAGAAAACACTGGTACAGACTATTCCTAACAGAGATAATTCATTAAGGCAGCTTTGTAAGTAAGTACAAAATATATTTCCACCTACACAATTATTATTAGTTGCCCTCTACTTTAGAAGTACACAGATTCTAAAATGAATGAAAATAAGTTTCTACCTAGTTGGGTTTCTTTATTCAGGTAATCATAAATAAAAGAAATTTTTGGATGATGTTGTATGTATTATTACCTCCCCTTCTCTAAAGCAAAGCATATATCTTAAACCTGAATATATTATGTGTTTATTTCTCCCTAGTTCCTTTTTGAAACATTAGGTTGAACAGATCTTTAAGCAGATCTTATATTTATTTTTTTAATATTGTTTTTTAGTTGTAATTGGACAAAATACTTTTATTTATTTTTATTTGGTGCTGAGGATCAAACTAAGGACCTTGCGTGTGCTAGGCGAACGCTCTACTACTAAGCCACGACCCCAGCAGAAGATCTATTACTATCTTCCTCTCAACAAATAATGAAATAGGGCCTGGGCATGGTGGTACACAACATTAATTCCCGCACTTGGGAAGCTGAGAGGAGGATCGAAAGTTCAAATCCAGCCTCAACAAAAATAAGATGCTAAGCTATTCAGTGAAATCCTTTCTCTTTTATTTTTGTATTTACAAAATAGGGGTGGAGACGGTTATGGTTATGGCTCAGAGGTAGTGTGCTTGCTTAGCATGTGTGAGGCACTGGCTTCTATCCTCAGCACCACATTAAGTAAAATAAAGCCATTGTGTCCACCTATGACTAAAAAAATGAATATTTAGAAAAAAATAGGTTTTGGGCTGTGGCTCAGCTTCAAGTGCCCCCAGGCTTAATTCTCCTTTTACTGCCCCCACCAATAAAACCTTTAGTAGACCTTTGATTTCACTTTCTCATTACCTTTCAAGATAGAAATTTCTTTCTTGTTTTCTCTCCATTTTTTTTTTAGTTGTTAATGGACCTTTCCATTTTAAAAACATTTTACTTTTTTTTTTTAAAGTTGCCAATGGGCCTTCATTCATTTATTCATTCATTTATTTATATGTGGTGCTGAGAATTGAATCTACTGAGTAACACTCACACATACCAGGCAAGTACTCTACCACTGAGCTACTACCTTATATGTTCTTTCCACTGAGCTACTACCTTATATATAATTTTACTTGAAAAAAAAAAAAAAGAAATTGAAGCAAATTATAAAACATAAGTATCAACCATTTCCTTCAGTGTAAGTAATTGTTGAAACGTGCAAGAGAAAAGTATTAGATTACATGTAGAAGGAAACCAGTTCACACCTTAGCAGATTTGTCAAAGCTAGGAGGTCCTGGAACAGTATATACTAAGCTCTGAAAGAAAATGGGTGTCAACCAAGAATCTTAAAAACACCTTCCATGATCAACACAAGTTAAAAGAATTTACAGCTAGGAAGCCTGCACTACAGAACATTCTCAGCAAAATATTCTATGAGGAGAAAATGGAAATAAAAAATGATGATAATCAGCAAAAGGAGGAAAAGCCAATCAAAGGAGACAACAAAATCAAATTAAAAACCAAAAACCAAAACGACAGGAATACAAATCATATCAATAATAACCTTGAATGTTAATGGCATACACCTATCAATTGAAAGACATAGACTGGCAGATGGGACATAAAAAAAATAGACCCAGCAATATGCTGTCTTCAAGAAACTCCTAGGCAAAAAGATCCAGACTGAAGGTGAAAGGATGAAAAGAACATACCACATGCATGGACTACACAAATAATCAGACAACGTGGACTTCAAAGTTAGAAGATGTAAAAAAGGGGCCTTTCATACTGCTTAAGGGAATCATACATCAAGAAGACATACCAATCGTAAATATTTATGCCCCAAACAGTGCAGCATCTATGTACATCAAACAAAGCCTTCTCAATTTCAAGAATCAAATAGACAACCACATAATAATAGTAGGTGACTTTTAACACACTTCTCACCTCTGGATAGATTTTCCAAAGAAAAACTAAACAAAGAGTCATCACAACAATGAATAACATGAAGAGAGAGCCTGAAGAATGGGAAGAAAATCTACCATACGCACACTAAAGAAGTCATTAACACCAAAAAAACAAATAACCCAATCAATTATCGGGCTAAGGAACTAAAGATATCATTCACAGAGAATGTATACATTGGTCAACAAATATACGAAAAAATGTTCAACATCTTTAGCAATTAGAGAAATGTAAGTCAAAACTAAGATTTTATCTCACTCCAGTCAAAATGGTAGAAAGGATAGGTGATACAGTTCAGTGGTGTTTCACATGTTTAGTATTCTGTACCCCTCCAAAATAAAAAAACAACAAAAGAACGATTTTCTTAGATAACGTTGAATTAAAATAGATGTTGTTTATGGATTTTATTTTTCCAAACATTAATTGTGTACTTTTGAATGTAGATTGCATATTGCCCTGTTATTTTTTGCTCAAACATAAGTTTATTCAATAATTTGGGATGTAAAAAAAAAGTTGAACAATCTTATGTAATATAAATTTTTTTTCAAATAACCTTAGCAAATATAACTGTATAGTGGAGTACTTACTATATATTTGCCACAAGTTTAAAGAGAAAATATGAGTGTATGCTTATTCCTTAATTGCTGATTATTTGAAGGGATTTAGATTGCAGTCACTTACATAATGATAGGGAACCTTAAGTTACTGCATTCAAGCTGTTTAATCAGACTTTGGGGCATAAGAGAGAAAACCACTAATGGTTCTCATTGTACATATTTAACCCAGGCCCTTGCACATGTTAGTGATATACCATTCCATTGAGTTGCATCCCCAGCCTAATTCTATAGTTTCCATTTTTTTTGGTGCTAGGGATTGAGCCCAGGGCCTTGTGCGTGTGAGGCATGCACTCTACCAACTGAACTGTATCCCCAGCTCCCAGCCTAGTTCTGTAGTTCTCGTTGACTGAAAATAAATATGAGTTTAGAAGAGCAAGATATTTTTTCTGACCTGGAATTTTAAGGGGATTTATGTACTTATGTAAGATGTCTTGTCATTACAGTTTGAAAATTTTTGTTTAGATTTGTTGTAGGTGCAATCCTTTTTCTCCATTTCATGTTATTTATGAATGTATGTGTATGTTAGACTGAGGTTCAGAGGCACTTTATCACTGAAGTACTTCCCCATCTCCTATTAACGCAGGATCTTACTGCATTACCCAAACTGTTACCATCCTTGGCATCCTTCTGCCTCAGCCTCCCAAGTTGTTGGGATTACAGTTACATGCCCCTGTGACTCACTTTTCTTTCAATTTCTTATTGGCATTTAGTAAAGGTAATTTGAGCTAACCATGCTTTTCTGTTTAGTCCATGTCCTGGTGCTTTCTGGATATCCAACAATAAAAGCATAGGAGTAGGTATATCTACTTGACATTCAGAATTTGTGGTTGTTAACTACACATTCAAGAATGAGTTTTGGCAATATTTTGAGACAGCCAAGTGTATTACCTTCTAGTAGAGGAGAGATGCTCTAGGATATCTTCACATCTTTGCCTAGAAATTAGTTGGGTTGAGTTAACATTTTTCAGATCTGCATTTCCCTAAGTTTGCAAAGATGTTCTTATTTCAGGCAATAAAAGTCAGTGTCAAAAGAGTTAGACTTGGCCAGAGGTGGTGGTGAACGCCTGTAATACCAGCTACTCATGAGGCTGAGGCAGGAGGATCGTGAGTTCAAAGCCTGTCTCAGCAAAAGCGAGGTGCTAAGCAATTCAGTGAGACCTTGTCTTTAAATAAAACATAAAATAAGTCTGGGGATGTGGCTCAGTGGCTGAGTGCCCCTGAATTTATTCCCTAGTACCCTGCTCCCCCGATGGAAAAACAATAAGACTTGAAGAGCTATTTGATACTTTCCATTCCTTTTAAAAATGTCAAAAAGGTGGTTTATGTAAACATTCTAGATAATCAGTTAATCTGTATCTACTGTTAAACTATTCACTTGTTTGCACTCCAGTCTTTTTATTTTTTATTAAAAAAATTTTTTTTTTAGTTGTGGTTGACACAATACCTTTATTTACTTATTTATTTTTTATATGGTGCTGAGGATCGAACACAGGGCCTCTACCGCTGATTCACAATCCCAGCCCCATTGATTTTATTTTTTTGATTCTGGAGATTGAACTCTGGGACACTTTAGTTTTGAGCTACATCCTCAACACCCCTGGTCTTTTATTTGTTCAGTCATTCGTTTGTTTGTTTATTTTGGTACTTGGGATTGAACCCAAAGGCATTTCATGTATCTCCACGTTTTTTAAAATTTTGAGATAGGATCTGGGCCTTGATTAATTGCTGAGGCTGCCCTTGCATTTGGCGATCCTTCTGCCTCAATGTCCTGAGTCGCTTGGATTATGGAGTCTTACTCTTTTACTTTGAGACATTGTCTAAGTTGCTTAGCTTGGCCACAGATTTATAATCCTTCAGTCTCTATTTCCAGAGTCTCCTCAATTACAGGCATGTGCCACATTCCCTATTTATTTTTACTCAGTATGCTTTTCTAATTGGTGGAATAGAATACGGAAGTGCAAGTCAGGAAATCATTTATGATTTAGATTGTACAATTAGAGCTGTAGGTTAAATTTTCCAGTCTTTGGAATGGTCTCTGTAACCAAAAATAACTTCACCTTTTTATAAAAGTGTTAATTTATTTTTGTTTTTCTCACATTAATATCAGTTTAGACATTAGGCTAATAATCTGTTCTACATGTGTTGATTGAGGGATGATTAGCCTTTTCAGTGTTGAATGATTTAGTGTATTCGAAGTAGCTGTTTGTAATTTGGGTGAAATAGCCAAATGTTTGAATTTTGTTTTTTAACAGTGGGGTAATAATCAATTTAGGGACTAAATATTTTTGTATGAACAGGCCTTTTGATTTGTAATGGCACTTTTATTCCTGTATTTAGAAAGGTGTGGAGACTACTAAAACCAGAATGTAGAGAATATGCCAACAATATATGTGTTGCTTTCCTTTTTTTGTGTTAAATAGAGTTGTGTGTTTTATTATTTTTATTTTTTTAGTTGTAGTTGGACACAATATTTTTATGTGGTTCTGAGAATCTAATCCATTGCCTCACAGGTGCGAGGCAGGCACAGTACCACTGAGCTACAGCCTCAGCCCTGGATTGTTTTCTAATTTACTGTATTTTGAGAATTTAGGTCTGAAAAGATAACAAGTTTTTATTAGAAATGGCCATGTGTGTTTCAAGACAGAAGGTTTTAGTTCCAGTTCATTAGAGGATTTACTTTCACAAAAAACCACTGGAGAAACAGGGCAAGAAGTGTTTTTAGGGATAGTATGTAAGTTGAAGACCTTATTTAAAATAAACACATTACCACTATTTCAGTTTACTTAATTGTTGGTAAATTATAATCGTTTTATTTGTAGTCATACGTAAAGCATCTTCATCAAAGATGCCAAGTTGAAAGTGGGCTTTAAGAAGATTGGATGTGGGATCTGGGCATATAGCTCAGTTGGTTTGCATGCTTGCCTTGCATGCATAAGGCCCCTGCAGTACTCGCGTGCACACACACACACACACACACACACACACACAGATTGAATGTAGAGGCAGGTTTGAGAAAGGAAGAAACTTACTGAGGGTGTGCACTTTTATTAAACCATATGATACGTCATATTGAACTTGTCTGTGTCATAACCCAATTCTTACCTATAATGGTAGATAAGTAAGGGTAAAATGATCTTTAACTTTATTCAGGCTTACTGTATTTTTCACATAATATGATCTGAATGATAATTTGTTTGACCAATTGATAAATAAATGCTCACTGAATATCTATTTGCAACAGCTATAAGAATACTGGCAATGGAGTGATTTGTTGGTGGGTTATATTGTTAAATAATTACAAGGTGGGAAACTGGCCTTCAGTAGAGTTGCAAGTATTGTGATGAAGAACCAGGTATGCGTGCAAAAGAGAATGGTTCTGTTATGTATGTGAAAGATTGCATGGTATATGATAACCAAGTAAATTGATAAATCATAAGGATATGTTTTAATTATGAGAAAATTTGTTTACATATTTTTTTTTATGTTTGCCTTTGCCGAATTTTATCCTTCACATGTTTTGAGTAGAGAAAGGAGTAATTGGAAATTATCGAAAGTTTTAAGGTCAGCCTGTATATTGAAGTTTTAGTGGATTAGGTCCTTAACCAGAGAACTTAAGATATACCAAGAATAGTAGTATACTAGAAGACTAATTTTTCCCCCACAGAAACAGTTAACAATCAGACCTTTTGTTTTAAATAGCTATGAATAGAATCTAACAAATAATCAGTTTATTACTTATGAGAAACATTACATGAATTGTTAATTTTTAGATGCACCTGAAAGTCATGTGGAAGACTTTAGTTTTTAAACTTGATTCTTTAGTGTATATAGTTACTATAGGTGGCATTTCCTGCTTTACAAAAATTATAGTGGAACACGAGAAAGAAGCCGTCATTTTAATTTATAGTTTCATGTGTGCATTTTGGTGTATATTGTTATTCATTGTTTTTGATTAACTTTTCTTTTTTTTTTTTCTTATTTGACATTGTAGCTATTAGTAAAACCAACTTTGTTTAATAGAACTGTGGAGATGTTTTGAATAAATCATACTTGTTAACCCTTAGGATGATTATCAGTTTTTGTTCATGTG
Organism: Callospermophilus lateralis; assembly: GCF_048772815.1. NCBI lineage: Eukaryota > Metazoa > Chordata > Mammalia > Rodentia > Sciuridae > Callospermophilus > Callospermophilus lateralis. Next base: position 30,557,045 of record NC_135307.1, on the reverse strand, counting down.
AGTTTTTTTTATTTCTCAAGAACGCCAGGCCTGAAACTGTCACTAATGATGATGAAGAAGCCTTAGATGAAGAAACCAAGAGAAGAGATCAGATGATTAAAGGGGCCATTGAAGTTTTAATACGTGAATATTCCAGTGAGCTAAATGCCCCATCACAGGAGTCTGATTCTCACCCAAGGAAGAAGAAGAAGGAAAAGAAGGAGGACGTATGTGTCCAGACAGCTTATAGTCATTTCTACAATTTATGTTTTTAGAATATCACTTGTTATACTTTGTATTTTTTAAAAATATTTTTTAGTTGTAGATGGATACAACATCTTTATTATTTTTATGTGAATGCTGAGGATGTGAGGCAAGCGCTCTACCACTGAGCTACAACCCTCGCCCCTTATACTTTGTATTTTAACTTGTGAGAGCAAATGAAATAACAATTTCCAAGTTAAAAGAGATTATGAGGCTTGCTCATACTAATTTATTTTGAGTAAACTTGTAGAAATTATGGACAGTGTTCTTTAAAAATACTGGAAGTATTTTATATGTGTTGTTTGTATATACCACGAAAAGTAACATAAAAGGTATGTACTATGATCAGTTGTCAAGGAATGTTGACAGTTCATATTATTTTGGATTCCAATGCTTTGTTTGGCCATCTTTTTTTTTTTTTTTCTTCAATATTATGGATTAAACTCAGGGTCACTTTGGCACTGAGCGATTACTTGCAGGCCATTTTATTTTTATGTACCAGGGATTGAACCCAGAGGTACTCAATCACTGAGCAACATCCCTAGTCCCTTTTTAAAATTTTATTTAGAGAGAGGGTCTCTAAATAGCCTGTTTATTTAGAGATAGGGCCTCTACATGGCTTCTAGAGTCTCTAAATAGCCTCCCAAGTTGCTGGAATTATATGCATAAGCCACTGTGCCTGACCTTTTTCTTCTTGGCCAGATACGTTTTTATTACTCAGAATCTTCTTCGTTTGTTCATTAAAGCCTGTCCAATTGGGGTAGTACATTTTGTTGGGAATGGTAATTATAGGATAATTGAAGTCTATAGAATTTTTTCTTCTTTGCCGATTAATGGGAAAGGAGAAGTTTGGGTTTGAGGACAGAATCATCCCAACAGGCAGGATTTATAGTAAATTTTTATTGTATGAGTGTTTTCTGTATTGTAGTGTTTCTTATACCTTACCAGAAACCAGAGAATGAGTCTCTGCTACTATAATACCTTTTTTTTTTTTTTCCTGATATACTCTGGATAGAATCCAGGGGTACATTGGTACATTACCACTAATACATCCCCATTTATTTTCATTTTTTATTGTTTTAGACGGAGTCTGTTGTTATAGTCTGCCCTTGAACTTGAGATCCTCCTGATTTATCCTCCCAAGCAGCTGAGATTACAGGTGTATAGCACCATATCCAACTTATAAACCCCTTCTTGTTCAATAGTTTGTGGATGTTGGAAGATGAGGTGGTAGGTGCTAGGGATTTAAAGAGTATGAAATTGTTTTTACTCTGAAGTAAAATCAAATGAAGAAAATATCCAAGTACTATATTATTCATAGTCTAAATATATTGGGCATTCAGTTGCCCAAGTGGTGTGAACATTATTTTTTAAAAATCTTTGTGGATTTTTTCGCAGATTTTCCGTAGATTTCCAGTGGCCCCACTGATCCCTTATCCACTCATCACCAAGGTTTGTTTAAATCTTATGCCTGACAATACTTGTGTTTACTGCTAATTGCCTGATTTGATTTCTGTCAGATTTCATTATTTAACTTTAAAATGTTAGATTTGTTAGTATAGGTATTTTTGTTTATTTATATTTTGTTAAGACTTGTACAATATGTCTAACCTTTAAGTTTTTCTATTGATGTCGGTTTTTCTTTATTCATTACCTCCTGTTCCCCTTGTTTTTTAGGAGGATATAAATGCCATAGAAATGGAAGAAGACAAAAGAGACCTGATATCGCGAGAGATCAGCAAATTCAGAGACACACACAAGGTAGTATTCTTGTTTTTTCACTTGATTTCAATCTAGACTTTTTACAGAATCCAAAGCAAACAGACAAGAAAATCAACCTTACATTAGAATATATTTTTAAATGTTTTTTGTAGGTTTAATTGATACTTAGGTAAAAACAAAGAAAAACAAGACTAGTATCATATTAAAGTGGTCCTTGACATATTGTGCTTAGTTTTTTCAGTTACTGACTACTCTATAGTCATTTCACTTTAATATGAATAAAAGTTAATTTTTAGATTTCAACATAAACATCAAGGTCAGATTTAAATTAGTTTCAAGGGGACATTAGGATAACATACATATAGTGTAGTATATTTCTGGGGACAGTGTAACTTAATTTTAGGAAAACCTTTTCTTTAGAGCTGAGATTAAAATTTAAGATTTATATTTGTTTAGATTTTAGTTGAGTGGGGGAGATTTTTAAAAGTAGGTCAGTGGTTACCAGACTTACCAAATTTTAGATGCATGGAAGAACTGTAAATTCCCATAAAGCTAATCTATTCATTGACCCCCACCATTATGATAGAGATCATATGGTGACTAATGCAAGATGAAACTCTCAGCTTGGAAAGTAACAAGGAATAGGATGTAAGTATGAGCTTCTGTTTTTTATTATATTTATGGATGCCCCCTCAGAAAAATATGCAAAGGGGTAACTGGCTTGGAAATGGGTATTTGTGTCTAGTAAATCCCACTCACGAGTTTTGCCTATTTAAAGCTTCTCTCAATGACAGTGCATCTGGGAGTGTTCGCTGGTGTTAAAGGTGATGCTTATGGATGGTGAAATGCAAAACTGCATGAAATGTATTTTGAAGGTAGAGGTAATAGGGTGTTACTGGTTATTGCTCATAATCTGAGAGATCTTTAACTCAGTGAAATGTTAAGTGTTCATTGTGTCTCTGTTCAATTTGATTTTTTGTTTTCTCATTGCTTTCCATATCCCATGTTGACAATGAATGCCAGTGAATCAGTGTTGCTGAACACTTAATGTCCAGAGGCCCAGCCATAGCCCACCTACACAGTGCTTTTTCAGGAATTTAATGAGTCTGAAAGCACACGTGCAATTCTCCCAAAATCTGAGTCAAATGGTGATCTGTTGGAGTTCATTTTATAGGAATACTTTTGTTTAGGTTTAATACTCAAATTTAGGGCTGAGTAAGCTTAAAAATGGTATATAGTTGTGTGTGTGGTTTACCCCCCCTTTTGTTTTTATTTATTTGTCAAACCTTGTTGTGCTATTAGTAAATTATGTGGAAACCATGTTTGAAAAAAATTCAAAAGATAATTGCTTCATAATTTAAGAACCTTCAGGCATTTCATTGCCTTACTATTATTTTAATGGGCTGAATGTTTTGAATTTCCAAAATGCTTTAAATATTAAAAAATCAAAACAAAACAAAAATAGTTCTCATTGGGTGGTGTAATTAAAGAGAGTATTTGAAATTCTAGTAATAAGAAATGAGCTCAGTGAACCTTTGCATGTTTTGATATGAGTTTATTAAATAACCACGGACTGTCAGGGTATCAGCGTGTCAGGGGGCGTCCATTTACAGCACGGATGAGTCTGAAGAGAGAATAAGGTAAGATTTTTGATTTTTAAAAATCTATCCTTTCCTTTTTTCTTTTACTATCTTACATTTTTTAGACCCGCCCCATTTCTTCTTTCTCCAGTCTCTAAAAATATACATATATATGCTATATATATATATGTCTAAATATATCTCCTTGTGTGCACATACACACACACATATATAGCATATATAAATAAGTAACTTTTTAGAAAAACATTTAGTATGGTGTAGAACCTCATTTTCATTTATATAGAACCAAATTTTTGAAATGAGTTTTGAAACATTATGTAATAGAATAAATAAGATAGTGAATGAGCAAGAGTACAGAATTGAGGAATTGTACAGTAGAAATTAATATTGGAACAGCTAAAAAAAATCTGTAAGTATCTACAATCTCAGAAATAAATTTCTTATAAGTGTATGACATTGAGGTAAGTTTTAAGTAGTCTAGCCTCATTTTATAGTATAAGTTTCTATCTTTCATTAGAAGTGTTTCAGAAGTGAGATTTTTGACCCCTTAATAGTTTTCAGTTTCTGTTTTCTACCATTTCTTATCTCTTCCCTTTGTAGTTTCAATGTATTCAGTACTGGCTCTGCCTATACTCTGCTTTGATTTAGACGGGCATGGTAGCTGAATATATTGATGTCTCATACATTAGTTTTTCTTTCATAATTCTCTATCAGTTCTCTGATCCATGAGAAGAGGAAAAAGAGTATCTCACAGGTAAGACTGCTTTTAAAGTTGTTTTAAATGCTTTACATGACTGAGAAAAGAAAAATGGACATTTTATTGTTGCAGTTTAAATTTCATTTTGGTGAAACTAAACATGGAACCAAAGGGATAAATGTGTTTTGGTTTTGTTTTGTTTTACATGTTTGGTTTTTCTTTTTCTTTTCTTCTGAATTTATATAGAAACCTTGTGGTACACGGGTTATATTTCAGGGTACGAACTTGGTCTGACTTTGTTATTTGGTTTATTTGTGAACGATGTACTTGCTCTTCCTCCCAGAAACATAGCTTGTAGGCAAGGTTAATCCAGTGTTGGCGATCCATGTCCTAGCACAACATCTGTAAGTTAATACACAATCATTCCTTCCAGGATGGATTTATCATTGTAAATATATTTTTATTGTCTTACAGGCATAATGGCATAAATATATTGCTTTTACATGTATTAACTGAATATTACAATAATGTACATTTTTGCTTGAAGTGAGTGGTTTTCAAAGTTTTTGTATTTGGTGGGCTGTCCATCTTGTAATGGTGGGAGTAAATATTTCCATAGATAAGAAGGCAGATCTTGGCTGAATTCAGGTCATGTTTCTTTTGGCGGGTGGGCAAAGAAGAGGGCAGAATACTGGTTACATAACAGTGACTTCACTCTTTTCTGCCTTCTCTTTAAAATCCTCACCCTTAACCTTTCAGTAATGGAAAAATCTTTTTTTTATGATTAGTATTACTGATTTACAGAGATTCATAATGGGCAGAATTCAGTTTTAGTCAAGTGATTGTATTTCTAGAAATTATGAAGAACCATCACATTTCTCATTGTCATTTTAGTATTAATCATTGAGTGGACAGCCACACTTGACACAATCTCCCAGCATCCAAGATTGGAGATTCCTGGTCTGTGTAGAGTATATGGTTTTGCACGAAAAAGTAGTCTTGTGATTGTTTCAGTTTATTTTGTCAAGTAAAACCACAGATATTTAATATTAATGTACCAGTGGTTTGATGTTTTGTTCCTAATAATGGGCATTGCGCCGGGAAAAACCTGAATACTGAAGCTGCAGAGTTAACTCTAAAGTACTTTTATTGGTTTCTAGAAACTGGAAGAAGAGAAAGGCAAAAAGGAAAAAGAAAGACAGGAAATTGAGAAAGAACGGAGAGAAAGAGAGAGGGAGCGTGAAAGGGAACGAGAAAGGCGAGAACGGGAACGAGAAAGGGAAAGAGAACGTGAACGAGAAAAGGAGAAAGAACGGGAGCGGGAACGAGAACGGGATAGGGACCGTGACCGTACAAAGGAGCGAGATCGTGATCGGGATCGAGAGAGAGATCGGGACCGGGATCGGGAAAGGAGCTCAGATCGTAATAAAGATCGGAGTCGATCAAGGTAAGTCTTTATGTAACTAATTATGGTTGGTGGATTTGGTTGAACTAAGATTAGTCCTCCCTGTTACCATTTGCATTTATGAATTGAGAGAACTTTCCTAGCTAGGAAACATTCCTGGCTTTCTACATAGATGGATAACACTGGTGAAATTAATAATTTCAGCTGTGTAGTTAACTTCTCCATGAAGCCTGTTTTTAGGGACCTCTAGCATGTACAAGCTATTTACTATTTTCTGGGCAGACATAAGTAGTTATCTTTTCTGCGGGCAGTTTTTCTAGGAGGACTTTCATTGAAGTTCTGTATATTGAAAAGTATGCTGTAGGATTACTCCATTTAGCCCTGGTGTGTGTGTTTATTTGTATCCACTAAGACTGCTACAGCTTACCTTTTGGCTCCTAGTAATTTCACCTTTTTGGACTGGTTGTTTTTCATTTAAAATTGTGTTGTAATTTGATTTCTTTTGAAAAGTCATCTCATTCTTTATAGGAATTAGGGCAGAAGTGAACAAATGAAGCAAGAGATAATAGGAGGAGGGAAGAAAAGTCACATTCTTTTTCACCCTAGTTTTGAAATACACATTACTTTTGCAGTTTTTTACTTGATTGTAGATGGAAGGAGGTACACTTTGGTAGTTTCAATGTGGGCTCACAGTCTGTACTTGACATTAAATTCCCTCCTTTCCTTCCTTCTTCAATATAGCTGTTATGGAGAATTTGAGATGTGAAAAATCAAAGTATTGTTTTACAAACTTTTATGGCAGATATGTACATATCACTGGCATCATTCTACGTATTTTATGTTATTTTTGTCATTTAGGACTTTATGGTTGACATTTTTAAATGCTTATATGTCAATATTTATACTTTTTGTCCAGGCAATGTGGCAAAATTCTCTTCGAGTTTGTCAGTATCATATTACTTGAGCACTAGTTAGGTAAATTGACTGTTAATACGTTCATTGTGTTTTCTTTGGGATTGGACAATGTCTTTTTTCCCCTATTATATACTATAGTATATGATGTAATATGTTTATAATATGTAATATCTCTTTTAATTTTTTAATCTTTTTAAATCTCATTTTTATGTATTTGTTTTCTGACATACAAAGAAGCATTAATTTTCACTGTAGACTGCATTTCACAAATTGGGGCTGCAATTTGTCATTCTTTGCTCTGCCCCTTTTGTTTTGCTTTCCTGATTTTTTTTTTTTTTTAACTTTTTTTTTCTATACCACATTTTTCACCCTCAGGGCCTAGTCTGTCTTTCCAAAGAGTATAGAGAAGTTTAAAGTTCTGAGAAAAACAAATGTTAAATTCTGGATTGAGAATTTGTATGTTGGTATATATAATATATATGTTGTTCTTGGTCCTTAAAAGAAAAGTTAAATTAGTCTCACAGAGTTTTAAGAAATCTTTCCTTTATATAGAGAAAAGAGCAGAGATCGTGAAAGGGAACGAGAACGGGAAAGAGAGAGAGAGCGAGAACGGGAGAGAGAGCGAGAAAGGGAGCGTGAGAGAGAACGAGAAAGAGAACGGGAGCGGGAAAGAGAGAAAGACAAAAAACGAGACCGAGAAGAGGATGAGGAAGATGCTTACGAAAGAAGAAAACTTGAAAGAAAACTGAGAGAGAAAGAAGCTGCTTATCAAGAGGTAAATTAAGGAAATGCTTTCATTAGCACGCACGCGTGCGTGTGTGTATGTGTGTATGATATTGGGGTTCAAACATGGAGCCTCATGCATGCTGGGCAAGTGTTACACCACTGAGCTACATCTCTAGCACTGAATTTTATTTTGAGACAGGTTCTTGTCCTGGCTTTACTTGAACTTTTAAGTATCCTGCCTTAGGTTCCTGATTATCTGGGATTAAACATGTACACTATCATGCGCTCGTGCGCGCGCACACACACACACACACACACACACATGCCCTTTAATATCATTTGTGCAAGTTTAATGCATTTTTACAAGTAACTTTTTGTGCTTCTATTTTTTAAAAATATATATTTTTTAGTTGTATTTTATTTATTTTTATGTAGTGCTGATATTCGAACTAGCACGTGCTAGGTGAGTGATGTACTGTTGAGCCACAATCCCAGCCCCTGTTCTTCTGTTTTTAAAGCATGTTAATTTTGGGGGGCAGGGGGAATCTGTATATTAGGCAAGCAGTTTACCAGCTAGCTATATTCCCCGTCTCTGTGTTATATTTTGTATGTTAGTTATTGTGGAATCCTTTGTATAAATTTTTAAGACTTGAAAATTTCTTTTTTAGCGTCTTAAGAATTGGGAAATCAGAGAACGGAAGAAAACCCGGGAATATGAGAAGGAGGCTGAAAGAGAAGAAGAAAGAAGAAGAGAAATGGTAAGATTTCAGGTTAAAAATAAGTGATTTTGATCTTACAGTTGTAGCTCAGTAGTAGGGTGCTTGATGAGCATGTATGAGACACTGGGTTTGATTGTCAGTACCAAATAAATAAGTAATAAAATAAAGTCATAAGAAATATAAGAACATTTTTAAATAAATTGTTTTTAGGTAAAAACCAGATTGATTCTTACTGTTAACTAGAACTAACTTTATAATCATATTGTATTAACTTCATAGTTCATAGATAATTTTTGTGTATTTCAAGCCATGTTTTTTTTTTTTTTTAAAGAGAGGGAGAGAGAATTTTTTAATATTTATTTTTTAGTTCTCGGTGGACACAACATCTTTGTTTGTATGTGGTGCTGAGGATCGAACCTGGGCCGCACGCATGCCAGGCGAGCGTGCTACTGCTTGAGCCACATCCCCAGCCCTCAAGCCATCTTGACACATTTTCAGTATGCAGATCTTTTGTTTTAAGTTTTTGCTGCCCATAAAATTATATAAGCATAATATTTAAATAAATTTATGATAATGTATAAACAGTGTTTCTAGAACATGTTTTGGTTAAGAATCCACAAAAGTATTGAGTTGGCATAGTTGGCGAAAGCAAATAATTTGAAAAGACTTGTTTTAATAAATCTAAAGTAATGTTTTTCTGTATAACATGTTGTTCCTTAGCTCAACCATATTATTCAACAACATGAACAAATTTTGCCATTTGTATTTACACTATTCAAAAGCTAATAGTAAAGCAATTGGCATAGTTATTAAGTAAACCGATGAAGTATTTGCTTTAGTGGTATGTTCCATGTGTTCTGTCTTTGCCAGAATATGGAATTTTCTTTATCTCCAGTTTGGAGATTATTCATCCAAAACTTCACTGGAGTTAGGAATCTTCTCCAAATAGCTTTTAACCATGAAACATAGAGGGATTTTTTGTAAGTAACCTGAAGGGTGCATGCGGCAAGTACATAGATATTATGGCTTTTCCAGATGTTAGATGCAGTGTTAGACATATTCATTTAAATTTTTAAAAATTAGATTAAAAATTATAAAAGGCAGGCTGGGGTTGTACCTTAGAAGTATACCACTTGCCTAGCATTGTTAAGTACTGGGTGCTATCCTCATAACCACATAAATATAAATAAGTAAAATAAAGTATTGTGCGAACTGCAACTAAAAATATTGAGAAAAAAATTAAAAGGCTGGAAATCTAGGACCATGATAGTGTGTGTGTTCCTGGGTTCAATCCCTATTACTGCAAAAAAAGGCTTTAAAACTCCTGTTTTAGAATTTCTTTTTCATTCTTAAAATTAGAAACTAGGAAGAGAATATATGAGAGAGAATTAATTAGGGGAAGAATTGCAATAAACAGCATTGTAATGATTCTTGTAATGATTCTTATCCTTACATGGTAATCTGAAGCTTTTCTATAGACAAAACATTGTATGTGAATTAGTTGTATTTATGAGTTAAGAAAATCCAGTTACATGAGCAGTTACTTGCTCATGTTCTTGTTTTACCCTCATCATTTTATGAGTAGTAATCTGTGTTTATATTTTGGTGTCTTAAGTACTGGGCATATAAGAATTACTAATTATCCTAATTTTGAAATCAGTATCCTTATTGAATAAAGCAATTATTGTAAGGGGCATGTTTTGGGTGTTTTTAAGATGCCTTCACAATATTTTAGAAGCACAGGAAGAATACTATTTTCTGCTTTCAAGGAGGGCTTTTCATGTATATTGTTATATTGTGGAAATTTGCACTAGATGAAATGTGTCAAAAACCATTGTCTGCTTTGTATATAGACATGAGTTTTTTATTTATAGTTACTATAGATAATAGATGAATGGAGATAAAAAATATATTTAAAATAATTAGGTATGATTGTTATAGCTTTTAAACTGGAAATTCCAAAAATAAGTGATTTCATGTAGTTTCGTGGTTGGTTCTATCAGCTTAATAGACAGATGGGAAATTTTTTTGTGTGTAGTCTGATTTATTTTTTAAAAATTGTTCTTTATAGATATACATGACTGTAGAATGCATTTTGACATACATACAAGGAGTATAACTTATTGTAATTAGGATTTCAGTCTTGTGGTTGAACATGATGTGGAGTTACATTGCTTATGTATTAATATACAGGGTGGGAAATGTTTTATTTTTTAAGTTAGGTAGGTATTTCCTTTATATTGGTGCATGAACATAAATCAAAATTTTGATCTTGATTTCATTAGAAACAGCATCATCTGTGGATAAAATAAAATTTAAAGTATTTTTTGATTAATAAATTTAATACCTTTTATTTCCTAGTGTGCCCAGATTTCATTGGTGAATAGTTATTGTAAAACTGAAGATTATATTCACACAGAAGATATTATTTGTAACATAGTATTTTTTTCATAGATTAAATCCTAAAGCTATTGTTTTATAGATAAAAGAAGTGTGATTTACACTTAATACATGAAGTATATAAGAACTCTAAAATTGAAGTAATTTGAATAAGAAAAATGTGTATTCTCAAGAAAGGACAAGTGGATTATATGAATGACTCTTATATGTTACTTTTGTATACTTTGTCCTTTATTTCCGCAAAGGCTAAAGAGGCTAAGCGACTAAAAGAATTCTTAGAAGACTATGATGATGATAGAGATGATCCCAAATATTACAGGTAAGGAAGCTTTGCTTTATGAACTTACACTTCAGGTTATTTTGTTGTTGTTGATGATGGTGTTGTTTTTGTGGTGCTGAGGATTGAACCCAAGGCTTTGCCCATGCTAGATGAGCGCTATACCACTGAGCCACTTCCTTGGCTTAGTTTTGTTTTTGCCTTGTGTACCTTAGAGTGTCGGTTTCCTAAGTGTGGGAAGAAAGCTTGAAATGATTTGTGGGACCTGGAGGGAATAGGAGAAGCAGGAGTAAGGTATTAGGAAATATAAATAATTCAGTGTTATCTTTTGGATTGGGGAAAAAGAATACATTTTTTTTTTCCAATTGTTATATAACAAATCCTTACAGGTATTTAATGTTTTCTAGAAAGTTTTGTTTTCGGGGAATTCAAGAGTGGTATATATGTCAAACCTCTCCCAGTTTTCTACTTAATCCGTATAGTGATTCATTACTGTGAAGTGAAAATTTTAGTTTATTCCTGTTTTTGATTGCCTAGTCGCATCCCCAGCCCTATTTTGTATTTTATTGATAGAGTCTCACTGAGTTGCTTAGTGCTTCGCTTTTGCTGAGGCTGACTTTGAATTCTTGATCCTCTTGCCTCAGCCTCCCAAAATGTTAGGGTTATCCGCGTGTTCCCAGTATTCTCTGGTATTTCTATTCTTTCCTTTTAACACTTATGGCGTGATGGTAAGATATTTTTTGGTACCTCTCAATCAAACTACATGTTCCTTGAGGTACTGGACACTATCTTGCTAAAATTTCATTATCTCTACTGTGTGTCAGATAGGATGCAGGTATAATAATGGGATTGAATATATTAATACACTATAGGCAAAATATTTAAACACTGAATTCAGTAACTTAAACTGAAGGAGTGCCAATGATTTGACTTTGTAAAAAATACTGCAAAGTAGGGAAAATTATTGAGTTCTAGAATCATAAAATAGGAATGCATAATTATAAATTCTGAAACATAATGGATTATTACATAGGAGCAACTTCTTTTTTTTTAACTTTCTTAGTTAGTGAATTTTAAAATTTTATTTATTGGATTGTTATGTGGTATTGAAAAACGAACCCAGTGCCTCTCAAAATCTGAGCATATGAGCTACCACTGAGCCAGTCTCACCCCAGGAACCTCTCCTTTCTATGGATTCTGCATTATTTCATTCTGGAATGTTTCTATAAGGAAAAGAATGAGTTGAGGATACAACTTTTTTTTTTTAATTGATTAAGTACTGAGGCCTTGTATATAATCTTCAATTAAATTAAACCCCCCAGTCCTGTAACTATTTTTAGTGGTATTATTAATGCTGCTTATATTAATTTTTCAATATTTTTGCATTGAGAAAATGCCAGTGAGGTTGGCATTTGAGGAAATTCAAGTTACTCACTGTGGAATGGGCATGTAATGAAAGCTCCATTACCTCTGAAAATTACCTTTTTACTTGTTTTAGATACTTAAAGTGACTTTCAGAATTTAAAATGGTAATTAATGACAAGACAATGTTAATTTTTGATACATTAACATGTGGAGATTCATTGTCAATATTCCATAATAGTCAATGACCTAAGTGTTAAATGAGAACTGTTACTTTTTGCAGGGGGAGTGCTCTTCAGAAAAGGTTGCGTGATAGAGAAAAGGAAATGGAAGCAGATGAACGAGATCGGAAGAGAGAAAAGGAAGAGCTGGAGGAAATTAGGCAACGCCTTTTAGCAGAAGGGCACCCAGATCCAGATGCAGAGCTTCAGAGGGTGAGAGATACTACAATATCTTTAATGATATTGCTTTATGTTTAAAAGCTGTATTTTTTGAAAACATTTTTTTTTTAGTTGTAGACGGACATGATATCAAATAAAGATATTTATTTCTTTTTATGAGGTGCTCAGAATCAAAACCAGTGCCTCACGCACGTGAGGCAAGTGCTCTACCACTGAGCTACAATCCCAGCCCAAAAGCTGTATTTTTGTTTAAGCAGAATGCATGTGAGGCTGGGGTTGTGGTTCACTGGTTAGAGCATTTGCCTATCATAGTGAGGCACTGGGATCGGTCCTCTGCACATCTAAATAAAATAAATATGTACAAAAAAGGAATACATGTTAATGCTTCATGGAATTTTCTGTTTTGTACTGTTTATTTCATTTTTATTATAGAAATTAACAGGATTTATTTCCTCTTTATTCTGAGTATTTTACAAATGTATGATCAAACAATTGCAAATCATTTAATTTGTCCTTTTTTTTTTTGGTCGGAGTGAGGCTAGAACCCTTGGATGCCCTAGAACTCAGCTACATCTGAAAGCCATTCCTCCCCCCGCCCCGCAATTGAGAACCATTTTTACTTTCTGTTTTAAGGCACACGATCTTTCAGTAGTACATTGCCCGGACTGCTTTCAACTTGGAATCCTGGAGCCTTAGCCTTCCAAGTTGCTGGGATTACAGTTATGTGTTGTATCATTTTACTTGAAGACATCTTAAAATTTAAATAATTCCTTTGTGTTTCATGATTGTTTTTTTTCCCCACCTCACTTTTTAAAATTAGTGCTTTATAGTTATTCATAGTGGTGGGATCTTTACATATTTGTATATGCCCACAATATAACAATGTGATTTGGTTATTGTCATTCCCTAGTATTCACCCTTTTCATTGCCTTCTCCCTCTCCTTTGTCCCTTTCATTTATTCTACTGATCTCCCTTTGATTTTCATGAGATTCTGCCCCGTGCCTCTCCACCCCACTCCTTTCTTTTCCATTTTCCTTTCTAGCTTCCACATGAGAGAAAAATATGACCACAAACCTTCCAAGTTTGCCTTATTTCTATTATCATAATATCCACGGTTTATCCATTTTCTTGCAAATGTCATGATTTGATATTTCTTTATGACTGAATAAATCTCCAAAAAGAGATTTTTTTTATCCATTGACGGACACCTAGGGTTCCATAGTTTGGCTGTTGTGAATTGTGCTATAAACGTGAATATGTATTTACTGTAATATGATGACTTTGCTTCCTTAGGATAAAGAGTGGAGTTTATAGCTGGGTTATTTGAGGAACCTAAACAGTGATTTCCAAGTACTCAAGCTGATTTATAATACCACAGATATGTTCCTTTTTCTCCATTTTCACCATTGGTGACTCATTTCTTGTCACCATGAATACATGAAGCATATGTATTCCTTTTTTATGCATATTTATTTTATTTAGATGTGCAGAGGATGGACCCCAGTGCCCAGTGGCTAGAATTGTGTTCTTCCTATAATTTGGTAATGTTTAATGACTTCTTGTGATTTGAGTGTCCTTCCCTCCTTTTTCACCCCAGTACTGGGAATAATTTTAGGGTGCTTAACCACTAAGCCAGGTTCTCACCAAATTGTTTATGACCTTGATAAGTTGCTAAGGCTATCCTCAAACTTGTGATCCACTTTCCTTAATCTCCAGAATTGCTGGTATTACAGGCATCTGCCATCTCGGTTCCCTCATAAAATACAGATTTTTTTTTTAAGAGAATTTTTTAATATTTATTTTTTAATTTTAGGCAGTCACAACCTATTTGTTTTGTATGTGGTGCTGAGGATCGAACCCGGGCCGCACGAGTGCCAGGAGAGCGTGCTGCCGCTTGAGCCACATCCCCAGCCCATAAAATACAGATTTTTTTTTTCAGCAGAATGTCATTTAAAGAAGGAACAGACCCTATTCTTGCATTTAAGAATAGAGTGTCATTTTAGAAAAGTTTTTAGTTCTCACTATATGGTGAATCTAATAATATTATGAATTTTAGTTAAGTTCTTGTGTAAGTAAAGAGAAAGTTTAATGTAGATAACAAAAAGGAATCATTTAATGATATAGTACCCTAATTTTAGTAACTGTAATGATACTTTCTTTTCATATAGTTTTCATCTTTTTGTTGTTCGTCGTTGACTCAGATTCCTTACTTTCCCAATTTGTTCTTTACCTTGTTTAGGAATACAAAAATAACTACCAGCTTTAGTCATTACCTAGAGAAATGATTGTCTATGACCATTCTGATGATTTGAATTCCCTTTTATGTGTTGCCTATACTCTAAAATAAAGCTTTCATTTATAGTTCAGTGAAAATATAAACATGCTAAGTTTGGATCCACATACCTGTCATCCCAGAAGCTCAAAAAGCGGAGTCAGGAGGATTGTAAATTCAAAGCCAGCCTTTGGTTAAGCACCCCTGGGTTCAATCCTCAGTACCCAAGAAACAAAATAACCCCGGAACATATAAGCATATACTGTGGCCTTTTTAATTCAGCAGATTAGTTTGTATTTGTCTTTGTAACCTTTGAAGATCTTGTATAAGTCACTGAAAGATTTATTCAGTTTTCTGATTTCTAAGTAAATAGTGTTCTCACATCTAAGCAACAAAAAAAGGTACGGTTGTGGATATAGCCAGATGGAGAGTTTATGCTTATGATTGTAAGGCTCTAGATCCACCAAAGAAAAGTTATTGTATAGAAAAGCATTGTAAATCAAAAAACAAGTTAGGGTTGTGTTCTCTTTTAACTAACTTTTGTTTGTAGATGGAACAAGAGGCTGAGAGGCGTAGACAACCACAAATAAAGCAAGAGCCAGAATCAGAGGAAGAAGAAGAAGAAAAGCAAGAAAAAGAAGAAAAACGAGAAGAACCCATGGAAGAGGAAGAAGAACCAGAGCAAAAGCCTTGTCTCAAACCAACTCTGAGGCCCATCAGCTCGGCGCCATCTGTTTCCTCTGCTAGTGGAAATGCAACGCCCAACACTCCTGGGGACGAGTCACCCTGTGGTATTATTATTCCTCACGAAAACTCACCAGATCAACAACAACCTGAGGAACATAGGCCAAAAATAGGACTAAGTCTTAAACTGGGTATGTTAACATTTCTCCTCACCCATGTATATATTTTGCTTTAAGGAAAAATAAATAATACGCTCCTTGGTAGGTAGATAGAAAAGTATTAAAAATGCCTTTCTAGCTCACGATTGTTTTCATAGTCCTACTAGTGCTCCTTATCTGCAGCTGCCTCGAGTTCTGAGAAGAAGTGAAAAGTTAAATTTTCTAGCACTTGTGAGTAGTGAGTTATTTTTTACAGTTGGCCTCTTTTTCTGAGATTTGTGAAAGTAATTTCTGCTGCTTTTGAGGGATGGTGGGTTGTCAGATGTTGACATTTGGCAGTGAAGTCATCTTGCTAACACAGTGTTTTTACTATAGGTGCTTCCAATAGTCCTGGTCAGCCTAATTCTGTGAAGAGAAAGAAACTACCTGTAGATAGTGTCTTTAACAAATTTGAGGATGAAGACAGTGATGATGTTCCCCGCAAAAGGAAACTTGTTCCCTTGGATTATGGTGAAGATGATAAAAATGCTGCCAAAGGCACTGTAAACACTGAAGAAAAGCGCAAACATATTAAGAGTCTAATTGAGAAAATTCCTACAGCCAAACCTGAGCTCTTTGCTTATCCTTTGGATTGGTCTATTGTGGATTCTGTGAGTAGCAAATTGTATGTCATCAAGTTATTGGGAATGGATTTAAATATGGCATGCTTATTTGATTATATTAATGACAACATGTAGGGATGATCTTGACACTAAGTAAATGCCACAATCAAGGAATTTCTAATGGGAAAACTCTTGGTAGTTGACATCTTCACTGCTTACAAGAAATGATTATGTCTTGGTGTGTACCTGTCTTAGTTCAACTTGCAAAGGAACATACTGTATTTTACTTTAGGCTTTAGTATATGTAGTAAAAGATATAATTCTTTTATTCATTAACCATGTTATGTTTTGTAGATATTGATGGAACGACGAATTAGACCATGGATTAATAAGAAAATCATAGAATACATAGGTGAAGAAGAAGCTACATTAGTTGATTTTGTTTGTTCTAAGGTTAGTCTTTTATTCTCTCCACTGTTAATTTATTTGATCACTAGTTTAACATTTAAACTAGTAGACATTTTGTGAAATAAGGAAGTCTTACAGAATCCTTCATAGTTTAGTTTCATTTAAGTGATCCATTGCTACTTTAATGGGCCCTTCTCTACCCTACTTTAGATATGTAAAACCACTTGCTTTCCATTAAGAGTAAAAGGAAGACAGAGCTGTTGACTGATGTCTAATCTGCTTTGTCTTGTTACTTCTGAAAATTCTGTGCCATCCTATTGTCTTGGTTAGAAGAATGATGTTGAAATATATATGACATTTTGTGAAGGTAGTTGACATCTTGACCCATCAACTTCTTTTGTC
Organism: Callospermophilus lateralis; assembly: GCF_048772815.1. Classification (NCBI taxonomy): domain Eukaryota; kingdom Metazoa; phylum Chordata; class Mammalia; order Rodentia; family Sciuridae; genus Callospermophilus; species Callospermophilus lateralis. The sequence goes on along the minus strand of NC_135307.1, from coordinate 30,540,050 downwards.
AGTTATCTATCCTTTGGAAATGGAGCCAATAGTATTTTCCATAACATAATTGTAGTTATCTATTGACTGTCTATGAAGTTATTGGTATGTTCTGTGTTAACATTTTGTTAGTCTTTAAAACCTCCTGAAAACTGTAGGAAATCGTAAGTCACTTAAGTATTCCCATGAAGAAACAGATTAATGGAGAGGTTGTCTCTTTTCCATGACAAGGGGCCAGACCAGGGTTTCCTTTAAGGTAAAGAGATTAAAAAACTGATTAGAGAAGTTGATTATGGTTAGAATGAAATAAGTAACAGCATCTTGCCTCTAAAACCTATATTCTTCTCCCACCAAGGTGTATTATGTCCTTCCATTATCACCTCAAATAGTAGTAATACAAGAGTTATTGGGAGTAGAAACATTTTTCCTGTAAAGGTGTAATTAATTCTGTCATTCTCCACCAGGAGTGCTTTTTTCCCTTTTTCTTCCTTCTCTCCCCTCCTCTTTTCTAACCTTTATCTACAGGGGATGAAACCCAGGGCCTTAATAAGCATTAGGTGAATGCTATACCACTGAGCTTAACTCCAATCCAGGATTGCTTTTTTAACATGTATGTATAGGAGACTTAGGCTCCAAACGTGTGCAAAGTTTGAATTAAAAATGATAGATATTAATGTAATTAAGATTTTAGAATTAAAATCTTAATGGAAAGTTTGCTCAGACATAAGAAATTCCCATTACCCGTTTGAGTGTCCATTCCTTAAAACTTTTTGATTGCAATGTTTTGTTTTCAGTGTGCATTTTTTTTTTCCCCTTTTTTAAGGTTATGGCTCATAGTTCACCTCAGAGCATTTTAGATGATGTCGCCATGGTAAGTTAGTAATTCAATATTTTTATTAATATCTATATGAAGAAACTAGTTTGTGAATTTGAATCATTTTTTATCTATGCTGATTTTGGAAATCTTTTGTTAGGCCTGTATTAAAATTTGAATGTGTGTTAAAATATTAAAGGAATTTACAATATAAAAATTAAATTCTGGATTTGTTTGTATATTCTGAGACCATTTATTAAGAGCTTACTGATTAGATTAGTGTGCTAGAAACATTAAAAAGTACACCATCTGCTCTTAATTATCTGGTTGCATTTATTTAATATTTAATATTGTAATTTAATGAGAAAAGTAGGAAAAGAGAGTTGATGGGAAAGGTGAGGGAGTAACAGATCTATGTCTAAGTTAGAGAATAAAATAATAACCTGAGTAGAACTGTGAATGAAGAACTGGTGGTTCCAATGAAGTTCTGGGAAATATGTTGGAATAAAACAATTGGAAAGAGAGGTTATGATCACAGAGTGGAATGTTTAAGAATGTAAGTGGTAAATCAGTCCAGATGGTGGCAAGCTGTGAAGTATAGATGGAGGAAATTTCTAGATGTTGGGAAAGGATTCGAAAATAATGTTGGAGTCAACTGCCAGAATACTTACTTTAATGTGGGGCGAAGAATAGGCTGGCTAGATAAACTCCTGTTGGAGCAAAGAGGCTAATGTAATGAGATCTCATGCATTGTCCATGGAGATGTTTTTTTTTTTTTTTAATATATTGTTTATTGATTTTTACATGTGGTACTGAGGATTAAACCCAGTGCCTCACTTGTGCGAGACAAGAAGTCTGCCATTGATCCACAACCCCAGCCTCATGGATGTGTTTTTAATAAGAATAGAAACAGTAAAGAACAGCAGCCTCTCCTGTGGATACTAAAAACATGATCCTGAGAAGATTACTGAAATGTCAGAGGCTCAAGGGGCCAGTTAAGGGTTTCCATTAAGGTAAAGAGATGAAAAAAACTGGTTAAAGAAGTTGATTATGGCTAGAATGAAGTGGAATAGGTGTCCAAAGGGGTGAGTGAGAAGGCAGCAATGTGATAAGTCAGAGAGGAAGAAGAAAAGTCAAACATGAAGAATGACTAAGAGAGTGAGCATTTTAACCTTTAAGTCAATATGTAAGTGAGAGGTACAGTGAACATGTCAGGAAGAGGCACAGTGGGCTTCCTCGCCAGAAGGAGGTAATTTGTGATTGAGATGTTTTGTGTCCAAGTACAGTTTGCGTCTAAAGCCAGGTAACGTTTGTTTTCTACCCCCACCCCAAAGCCTGATGATTTTGTTTAGAATTCCTTTTCACACTTCTGTGAAAAGTTTGTTGTCTTCGCAATGCTTAACCTCAGAGGAAAGGAGAAATGTGTATAGGTCTCCTAGTTAAGGTTGAATTCTGATCTTTTTCTGTGCTTCTAATGTCTTTTAAATGTTATACTTTTGGTAGAGTTAGGGTATCTAGTTGGGCCTGGCTTAAGAAAGTTTTTCAAAGTGGATGTTCTTGTTTTGGGTGTTGGCAGAGTTGTATTCACAGTGAAGATATTTTCATTTTTCAAGTACTCTTGCTTTTCAGTATTTTTGGCTCACTGTTGATCAGAGTGGTAGCAAGCCAGCATTACTCAAGTATTGTCAAATAATTCTTTTAAATAAAGCTCATGGGCTCTCTGAGTATTTCTTGAATGAGATGTAAATTTTATTTCAAGTAGTACCTTAATAAATATCTGACTTTATCAAATTATACCTTTCATTGTTTTACATAAATTAACAAACTTTGGTTTACTTTGTGCCTGTATATTATTTATGAAGTATGACCAACATGAACTGTTGCATACAGGTTCTCAGGCTAGGAGCAAATGTGAATATAAGACTGATTAAAAGTCCTTTAGTTGTGATCTTTGAGAAGTGGAAAAAGTCAGCCATAAAAATAAAAATTTCTGTCTTCATATAAATACTCAACTAAGCACTAATTATGACTAAGTACTCTTCAGAGCACTTTGCATATGAACTCTTATTTCCTAAAGTAGTACCTAAGGTTCTTAACATAGATAGGTATAAGTCTTCCATTTTACAATGAAGGGAACTGAACCTGGTCTGGGCTCAGAGCAGGCTTTGTGGTGGGAACACAAGGCATTGAAGTCCTAAGTTGACAGGAAAAAAATTGGTCTATTCATTTGCCAGTGGAAAAGAATTGTTATTCAATAGTCTTGTATCCCCTGGTGGTGATGATGGTGTTCTCTTAATGTGTTTACTGTATTCCAGAGACTGTATTAAATTCTCTATATGTTCTCATTTACTATTTCATTCAGCATCAGCTAATAAGCACTTAATAATGTTAAATACTGTCAGGTTGTTTAGGGGAATAAATGAGAAATGGTTGTATATTTAGTTTTTCCTAAGTCATCCTGACAAACATTTTGATTTCCTGAGTATGTAGTTCTGCCAGACATGTTTAAATGTATCTGTGAAGTTGAAAATAAAAGAATAAAAATTGGATGGAAGAACATTGTGGTGCTAAGTGCTTAGCAAGCCAGTGAATTTTTTAGTGTAGTTCTCACACTATAGAACTTTCTGTTAAGTCATTGTATTAAAAATAAATGCTTTAGCTGGAGCAATCAGACAAAAGAAATTAAAGGGATATGCATAGGAAGAAAAAGAACTCTAAACTATCACTGTTTGCCTATGATATGATTCTATATTTCGAAGTTCCAAAAATTTCCAACAGAAAACTTCTAGAACTAATAAATGAATTCATCAGAGTGGCAGGATATAAAATCAATATCCATAAATCATATACATTTTTATACATAAGCGAAGAATCCATTGGAAGAGAAATTATGAGAACTACTCCATTTAAAATGGCCTCAAGGGGCTGAGGTTAAGACTCAGCGTTAGAGCGCTCACCCTGCCATGTGTAAGGCCCTGGGTTCGATCCTCAGCACCACATAAAAATAAACAAATAAATATAAAGTTATTATGTTCAATACAACTACAAAATATCAATACTTATAAAATAGACTAAAAAAATACTTGGGAATCAGTCTAACAGAAGAGATGAAAGACTTCTTAAATGAAAATACAGAACACTGGGCTGGGGATGTGGCTCAAGCGGTAGCGCGCTCTCCTGGCATGCGTGCGGCTGGGTTCGCTCCTCAGCACCACATACAAAGATGTCAAGTCCGCGGAAAACTAAAAAATAATAAATATTAAAAATTCTCTCTTTAAAAAAAAAAAAAAAGAAAGAAAATACAGAACACTAAAGAATAAAATTAAAGAAGACCATAGAAGATAGAAAGATCTCTCATGCTCTCATGCTACTGCTTGAGCCACATCCCCAGCCCCCAAAATGACAGTCTGTATAGAAGTAGAAAAAGCAATCATGAAATTCATTTGGAGTAATAAGAGATCCAGAATAGCCAAAGCAGGAGGCATCACAGTTCTAGAACTTAAAGTGTACGACCAAGCTACAGTAACAGAAATAACATGGTATTGGCACCAAAATAGACGTGTAGACCAATGGTACAGAATACAGTTATCCTCATACTAGACAAAGGCGCCAAAAACATAATTGGAGAAAGGATAGCCTCTTCAACAAAGAAGTGTGCTGGGAAAACTGGAAATCCATATGTAGCAAAATGAAATTAAACCCGTATTTCTCACCAACCACAAAACTCAAAAGTGGATCAAGGACCTAGGACCTGCATCTAATAGATGAAAAAGTAGGCCCAAATCTTCGTGTTGTATTAGGCCCTGACTTCCATAAAAACATTCCTAAAGCATAAGAAATAAAATCAAGAATCAATAAATGGGATGAATTCAAACTAAAAAGGTTTATCTCAGCAAAAGAAACAATCATTGAGGCAAAGAGATTTTATCACACACACACATCAAAGTGCAATCAGGATAGATAAAGAACTCAAAAAACTCATACATTCCAGGTGGGACTGCAAATAGGTGCAATCACTTTGGAAAGCAGTGTGGAGATTCCTCAGGAAATATGGAATGGAACCACCATTTGACCCAGCTATCCCATTCCTTGGTTTATTTCCAAAGAACTTGAAATCAGCATAATTGAAGAATGGATAAAGAAAGTGTGGTATATATACACAATGGAATATTATTCAGCATTAAAATTATGGCATTTTCAGTTAAATGGATGGAGTTGGAGAATATTATGCTAAGCCTAGTAAGCCAGTCCCAAGAAACTAAACGCCTAATGTTTTCTCTGATTAGTGTGTGATGATCCATGATGGAGTGCTGTGCATAGGAGAATGGAGAAACTTTAGATTGGCAAAAGAGAGAGTGGGGAGGGAATATGGGGGTAGAAAAGATGGTGGAATGAGATGGACATTATTACTATGTATGATTGCATGAATGGTGCGTCTTTACTTAATGTACAGCCAGAGAATTGAAATGTCACACTCAGTTTATGTGTGATGAATTTAAATTAAATGCATTCTGCCGTCATATACAACTAAAAAATAAAGAAAAAGAAAAGACATGCTCTTCAGTGGATAAAGTTCTAAGTCACTGTTGTTGGGAGACGGTTATGATAACTTATCTTCATGTGTTACCTAGTGTTCTTTTTTTCTCTTGCAGGTACTTGATGAAGAAGCAGAAGTTTTTATAGTCAAAATGTGGAGATTATTGATATATGAAACAGAAGCCAAGAAAATTGGTCTTGTGAAGTAAACTCTTTTTACATTTAGAGTTCCATTTCAGATTTCTTCTTTCTCACCCTTCAAAGGACTTTGAAATTTTTTTTTTGTCTTCAAAGGCATTTGTGAGATCTGTAATTTTTTTTTTTAATGTAGAAAATGTGAATTTTTTTTTTTTGGTCCTCTAATTTGTTAATGCCCTGTGTACTCCCTTGGTTGTAAAGTCATCTGAATCCTTGGTTCTCTTTATACTCACCAGGTACAAATTACTGGTATGTTTTATAAGCTGCAGCTACTGTACACAGCCTATCTGATATAATCTTGTTCTGCTGATTTGTTCCTTGTAAATATTAAAATGACTCCCCAATTCTTTTGCAGAATTCCACTTAATATTGAACCGTACTATATAGGAACCAATGTGAATGATTTTAATTGAAAGTATATCAGTCATATCTATTACCACCTCCACCCTTCTTTGATGAGAAATGGCAAGTCTTAAGGCACGAAATTTAAAATTAGTATGCAAAAATTAGCTGACAGTCCATTCTTACTGTATCTCCGTATGAGTGTGTTTGTGTGAATGTATGTATAAAAGTCTATCTTTTCCCTAATTGCTTTGGTGGGGGTCCCTTAAATGTTTCCTAGTTGAACAATAGAATCAAAAAGGAAAGTGATATTGTGCCAATCCAAATGTCTGGTATAATAAGGTTAGAGGTTCCCAGAGCATGGTATTCTCCTGTGGTAAAAAGTAGTCTGCTGTTTGGATTGGGTTTTCCTGTATATAGCTGACTGCTTTAGATTCTTTTGTAAAGGAGTATGGATTCCTCCTCATCCCCAATTTCATTGCTCAGAAATGATGCAAATTCTAAAATCTTGGGAGAGTTTTATTTAGCCCTTTTTGTCCCATTGTCTGATATGTGGAGTACATATAAAACTTAATTGAGCAACACTTGTGGTAACTTTGAAATAATACTTGAACATATTTTTTCAGAATTGAAAACTTGGAATTTAATGGGTTTAGTACACTTGTGTAATAACTGGTTCTTGATCTTGGTGTACTCCTTTGTTTAAGGGGAAAAGAAATCTTCATTCCAAAAGCATTAGTGGAGAAGAAAGAGTGGAGGAGGGAAACCTTAAAAACAAAGGGACTGAGGATGTAGCTCAGTGGTAAAGTCATACTTTTCATGCTAGAGCTCTGGGTTCAATCCCTTGCACCAAGAAATATAAAGTCAAAACAAAAGATAAAATTAGATTAAGTTTACAAGCTAGAAGAATTTGCCAAACCAGGAATATAGCTTTGCAATTTATAAGGATAAATGATTCAAGGCATTTACCAATCTCTTCTCATCCAAGTTTAAATATAACTGATGATATGTGTAGAGACATACCAGGGACTTTTTTAATGGTATATGAGACTATTACCTGGGAGCAAAATATACCTGAAAATCTAACAATTTTTAAACAGTGCTTTCTTAATTCAATTTAGGTGCAGCTTTTCCCATGTCTATTTATTTAAAAGAAAAAGATTGGCCTGTTAGAAAATCCTGAGCTTAAGTTACTAGATTTTTTTTTACATTTTTTGAGGACATTTGGAAACACTGTTCTGAAACATTGAGCCATGATATGGTTCCATTATGTAAATATTTGAAACATTAAAAATGTATATATTTGATCTTGGGGATTCATTCTTTCAGAGTTTTGTAAATAATGGCATCATGTTATAATCATGTAGTACATGCTAGAAAATATGGGCTGAATTTTTTAATGGGCTTGGTTTTTATGACTTGGTGTTAGATCAAAGAAGCCTTTTACCTTATTTTGGATGAATCTACAATATATGGAAATATGTCTTTGTGGTGATAAAATATTTTAAATTTTGATTTCTTAAGAGAAAATTTCAGAAAGATGCTCCTGTAATTGTACAAATTTATTAACCTTCTCTCAGATTCATCCTGGCTATCAGCTAAGATCTAGGCCACAGCAGTTTATTTTGCTCCTGTATCTTACCATATTGCATAGTTATTGCTTCTAAGATGGCTTTTATTTAATATATATTCACATTTTTTAGATCAGAGCAGGAGTGGCCCTAGTAAGTAGTAGGGATTCAAAGACTTAAAGTCATGGTCTAATGCTAGCTCAAATCAAGTTTTGTCACTAAGCTTCATCAAAAACCTTTTAGGTTTTCAGAGTTTCTTCAGAAACTCATTTGACCTCATTTGACCCTAAAAATAATTTAGATATATATACAGCTATTTACAAAGGAAGAAAGGTAAGTAAAAAAAATTTGAGGTAGTTTTTCTTAAACTTCAGTGTGTGCTTAAATTAAATCACTTGGTGAACCTTGTTCTAGTTCAGAACTTTCTTTAGTAAGGCTGGGTAGTCCTGACATTTTGCAGCTCCCGTTTGATGCCAGTGACAACTGATCTAAGGACTAAATTTTGATGAGCACTTTAAGGTAACTACTCAGTATTATTTTTAGTCTAACAGACTACACAAATACATCTTAGTTTTTCTTTTTAAGAAGATTTTAAAGAAAAAAAACATTTTGAAAGCAGATATATGAAAAATTTTCTATTCAGGAACATAATCTTCCAAGGTCATGACTACCCTAATATTCTAGGTTTTCTCCCAGCCAGCCTTTGATCATGTTCTCCTTTGAAAGTTTTTGTTCTTTTAGTTTTATCATTGTCATTCATATAAACTATATAATAGTATGAATTCGTAATTATTTTTCAGGGTGCTGTTTCAAGTCACCAATCAGGCATGAATACCAGCTCTGGTGGGCATATTGAAAAAACATTGGCTTGAGCTGAATTGAACTGGCACTCTTTTTCCCCCTCCATTCATATGAAATAGAAAAAATTTTATGATACAAATAAACATAATCAGGTATTATACAATGTTTATATGGTCTTTTTACCCAACTCCTGGTAATAAGTTCTATGCATGTCCTGAATTAATACCCCAAAACTGATGAAAGCTCTTCTGTCAAAAGTGTTATAGATTTTTCTGGGTCATGTTTCAACAGTATGAGATTGATGAATAATTTTGGTTAGGAAAAAATAATGAGATTGTTTGTGAATGGTGCTGGAGATAAAAATAGTATGAGAAAGAATCCAGATAGGCAAATAAACAGTATAGGTATCAAAAAGAATAAAAGGAAATATGTATTAAATCCAGGAGCTATTAGTACTGTTACATTCATACTGTAGACCAAAATGATAAACTGGTAGGTTTTTTTGGGAAATGTGATTATTGTGAATTATTGAAATATTTGTGTTCATCATTTTGCGTTTCAGTGTTTACCTGTTCCATCTTTGATAGATGTCTTTCCATTTCATTTATTATTTGAGTTATGAAGGTCAAACTAGGAGTAGCAATATTAAATGCCCAGTAAAAGTAATTTCTAAAGCCAAAATGAATAAAAAATTCTTTCTTTTTTGAATTACATGACATGCCAGAGTTTGTGTACTCTGCTATATCACTGATCAGTTGGATTGATTGAGTTTTTTAGATTGTTGGGCACTGAAAGGGAGCTAATGCCTCTATTTTTGGCGTATGTTTATTTAGTCACTGAAGCTCATGGTATTGAGATCAGTGCTGTTCTTGTTATAGATAACCTTACTATGAATTAACCCATTAAAATGTATCTTGCAGGTACATATTTTTATATAGTTTTGCATTCAGTGACATTTTTTTATACTTTTGTGCCATTCATGCTATCAGCTTAAGTAGATTTGATACATAAGACAAGTTCCTCTATTACTTATCTAAGTTTGGACAAAAATTAAGTACACAAGAAGTTATGGAACACCAGAATGTATACATACAAAGTACTGTATGAATTACTGAAGTTGCCGATTTCACGTCTGGTGGGGGGAGCCAATAGAAATGTTCTTAGCCCCTGTACAAATGGTCATATAGCCTGTATATGGGATTCTAATTAATTGTCTAGATTTGCATTATCAAATAGTAACCACTAATGACAAACGGTTTCATAATGAAATTTATCAATCACCCAAGCCATATCTTGGGTGTTCTAGAATCACATGTTTTTAGATATTTACATGGGACAATGCCAGTCTAAATGGTAATATGGACTTGGCAATGTGCTTGCTAATTGGGGAGGGAAAAAAAAAAAATCCCAGCATAGAATTGAAAGCATTTTTAGCAAATTTTTTTTGAAACAAAGTTTTGTGAATTGAAGAATAGTTACAACTATTTTCCTGCTTTTTTGTTTTTAGTAACAAAAGAAAAATTATACACACTTTACATTGTTGAGGTCAAAAAAATCGAAGATCATTTTTTCCCCTGTTAATTTACAGTGTTGGTAACTGTGACCAAAGAGACTTGACTTGTTTTTATTGTGTGTGGAAAAGCTATAGGTGTTCTTTCTGTTCAGCTTGAGGCAGATTTCTAAAGGGATGGTCCAAGTTATTAGATAAGGAAATTAGATGTAGTAATACAAAAACAAAACATATTTAGAACCTTACACTAGAAGAAGCCAGGTGTGGTGGCAAATGTCTGTAATTCCAGGTACTTAAGGAGGAGCAAGGAGGATTGTTTTTGAGGCCATCCTGGAGGATGTAGCTATACTATGGATGTATCTCAGTGATGGAGGGCTTAACTACTTAGCACACAGAAGGCACTTGGGTCTATCTGTAGTGCCACAAGGCCAGGTGATAGGAAGGGGGGCACATTAGAAGAGTTGTCAAGCATGTTCTTTGCAGTTCTGGTTCTTAAGTTGGTGACAATATCCATCTTAAAATCTCGGGTTTCTGCAGGTGCATATACTCCACATACCCTATCAAGAAGACCTCCCTCACCTCACACTTGCTCTGTTTGCTAACCACATTTCTCCTATTTTTTTGTGCTTTGGTTAGGTAATTTCCATTTTCTTAGTCTGAACATGTTTTGAAGAACACTCCTTGGGCTGGGGTTGTAGTTGGTGGAGCGCTTGCCTAGCATGCGTGAGCCACTGGGTTCAATCCTCAGCACCACATAAAAATAAAATAAAGGTATTGTGTCCATCTACTATAAAATTATTAAAAAAAACACTACTTGGATCCTAACTTTTCCATTAAATTATTGAGATTCCTGAAAGAGTGGTTTTTTTAATGTGCTCTCCAAATGTCGCAAATCTCACTTAATCTTCATTGTACCTCACCATTCCACTGATGGCTGCTGACTGGTGACAGCCTTGTAAGAGGCTATGGACATTTGCTCCAAGCCTGGATATCTTCATGGTGTCTAAGATACCACTTTTGCCTGATCCAAGCCTGTCTCGGTGTTCTGCTTAGTGTACCCTGTATGTTCATATAAAGATGAAGGGATGTAGAAAACTGGAAAAAGTTATCTGTTGTTACTCATTCTCTACCTTTTTAATACCTTTTTTGTTTCCGTTTGCAAGAATGTTTTGACGCTGAGTGTAAGTAGTTAATCATGTCTTTAATAGAAAAAAATTTTTCGTGCACATCATTTTTAATGACATCAAATGGGTGATTTATTAAAGATATTTCACTTGCAATTTTTGTCAAGTCAATACACCATATCTTTGCACAAAATTTTTGTATCAAGATTGTTTTTAAGAAGAGCATTGAAAACATTTTTTAAACAGCATTTTTAAGAACAACATTCTACTCAGATTGTAATCGAAGAGACTGAAATAGTTCACAAATAAGTTTAGCCATGTTTCACAAATGTATAATAGAAGTCTTCTATATGTGAGGCATTGTTATCAGCACGTGTGATATACAAGTGAATCGCGAAAACCTTTATCCTTACGATATTTAAGGGTGGTAGAAGTCAGCGATTTTACAGATTACCTTTCATTTGTTGTTCCACTCCCCTTTCTCCATTTTTTTCTTCCAACCCTGTTAATGGAAAAGATCACTTAAAGTATTGGAGCAGTGTTGAGTGTGGGCAAGGGAGGAGCGAGGGATTGGGAATTGATGTTCTGGAATGTGAAGGTGTATCTTGAGAGAAATTTTAAATAAATGTGAAATATCATTTGGCCAGTTATGTCCGTGTTCATTTTTAGTTTTCTGATTACCCGAGTTTGAACACTTACATTATTCACTATTGGATACTTCAGAATATAAAAAGACATGGATAAATGACCTAATTGAGCAATCCACTGTGAACCTACTATTTGGAATTTTAAAACTAAGACACTTTCTGCTGTTGAGAAACTTATCGTCTAGGAGTACTGGAGTTCTTAAACTTGGAGACTGAGTCCAGGAGGATAATTTAGAATGCAGTTTCTCCATCCACCGGAAGTTTTGTTAAGATTTTAGGTAGCATCCTCTTTGTGATGCAGCTGGTTTGCATTTTGAGTTAACCGTAGAAACAAGTAGTATGGAGAAAAAAATTGAGGTGTCATCACGTGAAAGCTGGAAAAAACGCTGGGCCGGGTGTACGTGGAATCTTGTTCTCTACTCCACGGGAGCCTCATATCTCTGACCACCTCCTACACAGGGCGGCATCCTAAACCGGTTGCTCCAGGAGCGCGTGGCTGGTTGTAGCTCAGGGATCCCCCACCTCCGCAGTCTGCGCGCACGGCCGGAAGCTCCGCCTGCTCCTAGGCTAATAGCCAACGTCGCCAGGGCCGGAAATGACGACACCCGTGAGGCCTCTAGGGCGGGGCCAGGGACGGGCTGCTCAGGAGGCCGCGATTTCACATCGGAAACAAAACAGCGGCGGCTTGGGAAGGAACATCGGCTGCGAGTGGGTTGCGGCGGCCGGGAAGGAGAAGGTGCGTGATCCGGTGTCTGGGGAAAGAGAAAGGTGTCCCTAACTCTGTGTTGACAGAGGCGGCCGCAGACAAGGCCCGGTCCTTTGTCGCCCCGGGTTGCGGAGCCGGTGTCCTCGAGGATGAGGGGCGGGGCGCGGCCGGGTGGGACCGAGGAACCTCTCGTGGGAAACGAGGAGGGGCGGCCGGTTTCTTGGGTTCCCGGCGCGGCGCGCGTTCAGGTTGGAGATTCGCCTCCGATCTTTGGCCTGGAAATGCTGTCTTCCCGCAACCACCTCTCAGGGTGCAGGTGCTTGGAGTGGAGCAGGAGAAAGAGGAAGCGCCCTGGGCTGGGTCGGCTTGAGCAACTGCTGAAACTCTAGCGCTTCATGCTCAGTGTCCTTTCCAGAAGTGAGTGGCGCTCAGGGCCAAGTTCCCCACGTCTCACTTGCCACGCGAAAAGCTGGTCTGTTGCATTTTCCTTGATCGAGATTGTCACGATGCATGTGTGTTTGATGCTTGCATGCGTCTTCAGTATTTGTTTCTTTTCCTTCTATCACATTCTTTTCATATGCGTGGCACTGTGATGGTTAAGAGCTTCGCTTTAGGCACATCAGTCTGGTAGTGCAGGCTGGAATGGCTAAGAGAATTGAGGTGACTTTTGCATAATTCAGGTGAGATAATGAAAGTTCGATCTGCGGTGCTGGCAGAGGCTTAGGAGAAAAGGACCTGAACTAAACATAAACGAATTGAGCAGGGAATGAAGTGTGAAGTTGTGTAGGAGGTTTTAAGTTTAGAGGATGGGAGACAGTATCTCAGAAATAAGGAAGTCAGGAGGAAAGATTTAAAGAGGAATGACCAGGAAGTGGTTTGGAAGTATCACTTTTAAAGTGTCAGCAGGTGAAAATGCCCTGTGGCCAGTAAAGGAACAGTAAATATGAGTCACTTTGCCAGTTGATGCTGGATTAATGGAGGATAGACCTAAGAGAAGAAAGGGAAGGTGGAGGCCAAAGACAAGACTAGGGAACATTTATAATAAGGGGGCGATACAAGGGTGAGGAGGCTGTTGAGGAGAATGAGTGTGGGAGGAGGAGAACCACAACAGGGCAATGTCAGAACAGTTGGGGAAGGGAGGGAAGCTTCAGGAAGAAAGATACTGTCAGGGATTTGGGGTGTTTGGCCTGCTGTAGCATAAAGGATGGAAAATTTAAAGCAGCACTGTTCAGTAGAAACAAATGTTAATTTAAATTTTTGGTATAGACATATTTTTAAAGGTAACAACAAACAGGTGAAATTAATTTGAATGGTATTTTATTTAGCCTAGTATAACTAACATTTTTGTTTCAGCATGTAGTCAATAGAAAATTTCCTTGTTTGTCTTCCCTTCTAGATAGTAAGCTCCTAAGTAGAAAAAGCAATATATCATTCCCTAGCATCCCCAGTACCTATGACAGTTTAGCCAGACATGGTGATGCATGCCTGTTATCCCAGCTACTTGGGAGACTGAGGCAAGAGGACGTTCAAGGACAGCCTGGGCAATTTAGTGGGACTCTGTCTTAAAATAAAATATAAAAAGGGCTGGAGTTGTAGCTCAGTGGTAAAGTGTCCCTGGGTTCAACACCTAGTACAAAAAAAAAAAAAAAAAAGAAAGAAAGAAAAAAGGAATTTTTTAATAATGTATTCTTAATAATGTGCTTCGTTTTCTAAGGCCCTGTGGGGGAACCTATATAGCATGTAATATTTGCATCATATGTCCTTAATTAAACCAAAAATTCTGAATTGTAAACAGGACCTATGGGTTCAGATAAAGGATTCTGGGTTTGTCTTAGTTCATCTTTGTTGTATCTTCTGAGCCAGCATCACCATTATTTTAAAGCAGATTGCTACAGTAACTCTACACAGCTTACCTCCCCCAACCTCAGCAGATTAGAGCATTTATTCTCACTCCAGTATTTATTCTCTGCTTCAAGATGTAGGTGTGTAAATAGTGTGGGACCATTCTGTTTTGCCTGTCTATTCTGAGGTCCAGGCTGAAGGGGCAGGAGCTACCAAGGGTGAGCTCAAAACAACAGCAGAAGTACAAGAAGGCAGCCAGTTATGGTGGCACATACCTGTAATCCCAGCAACTCCAGAGTCTGAGGCAGGATTGCAAGTTTGAGGCCAGCCTCAACAATTTATCGAGACCCGGTTCCAAAATAAAAAAGGACTGGGGATTTAGCTCATTTTTAAAGTGCCCCTGGGTTCAATCCTTGGTACAAAAAAACAAACAAAACCCAACTATAATTAATCAATTGGCATCTGAACTTTTCACCTTAACTTTGCAGAAAGAGAAACAAATGCCTCTCTATTTACCATCTGAGAATGTTCAAGAGCTCGTATAAAATGGTGTTGTATTTGCATATAACCTACACACATAACTCATCTCTAGATTCTACCTAATATAATGCATATGCTGTGTAAATAGTTGTATTGTTTGGGGAATGACAAGAAAGTCCGTTCAGTATGGACAGTTCTTTTATTGTGAGATGTTTTCTGTGATTCAATCGGAGGATGGGGGCCCTGAGGATTTGGAGGGCTGACTGGGAATTCTGGGGAAGGGAGTGGATATTTGGTGAATAATAATCTAATCTACCACAGATGGTTCACAGAGGTGGAGTGGGATGGAAGGAGGGGGAAAAAATCACTAAATAGGATGCATCACTGTCCTTGCTCTTTTTAGCACTTACCACTTTGAAAAAATCTCTTCTGGGGCTGGCGAATGATTTGCTCCTAATCACTTAAAAATCAGAAGTCTTCTAAGGATGTAGTCCCAAAGTTTTCAATTAATTTAGATTTTTTTTTTTTTTTTTTTGGTATTGGGGATTGAACCCAGGTCCTTGTGCATGCAAGGCAAGCACTCTACCAACTGAGCAATATCCCCAGCCCTAAATTGTTTTTTAATTGATTTCAATTATAGAATACAGTTTAGTGTGGTTACATTTACTGTTGGATGTGAGCCTTTAAATACTCCACCCACCTGTGTAACTAGAACTTGAGCTGCCTGTGGGGAGGAGCTGTCAAAATGATACCAAGAGTGAGATACTTTCTTTGGAAAACAATAAGTCAGAAACTGATTTGGTCCTTGAAAACTTTTTAGCATCATAATGCAGATTAAGCAAAAAATACTTCTGGCAGTTTTCTAAGTGAAAGAGAAACTGGTCAAGTGGTTTAGCCAGTCAAACAAGTCAACAAACTTTTTGTGCTAGAGGAGCTCATGACTAAGTCTCATGAAGAGATTTCTGTACAATACCAGTTTTTTTTTTTTTTTTTTAATGTTTATCTCTGAGAGTGAAGAAAGAGATGATACCAAATATTAAGTAACTGATGTTCTATAGGAGCTTGAGATTTAGTTGTTATCTTGGGAATGTAGTAAGAGGGAAGAAAAAATATATGTACACACACACACACACACACACACACAATTTTCTGTGGGTGCTTCCACTAATGGAATTTTTAATAAACCTAATTTGAGATTCTAAATATTTCCTTGGTGATACTTTCTGGAATGCTAAAGGATAGAGAAGGTTTCCAGTTGGACAGATTTTTCTCATCTAAGCTTTGAGGTTATTTGTAGTTCTCTTGGGACTTTTTTAGTCTCTTTGTATAAAGTAGAAAGAAATTCTAGTTGCTCATCAGACTACAATTTCTCTTTCCTTTTGTCTGATTGAGCAAATGTCTTGAGAGAAAGGAAATGGATGGCAGTGAATTCAAATGATGAGCTCTGTCAGTCCTCTGCAGGTGGCCAGAGAGGAAGGCACCTGATCCACTTCTGTCCCTCCTTCTCCTTCTGAAGGGCAGGTCACATGAAAGATCCTCTCTTCCCAGCTACTATTTTTTTGGGTTCAGAAGGCTCAGCTGAAATGTTATAAAATCTAAGAGTGTCTTTTGTCATGCTTCCTGAACAGTGGGGTCATTGACCTTTTCTATGCAGTCATCAATTGCTTTCAGCTGCTACTGGACCCTAATCAACTCTGCTTGGTCTGCCCCTTGGTACCAACAGTATGTGTTTGTTCTCCAGGCCTGACCAGGCCCTGCTGCCTGCCTCTGCTTCCTTCTGTGCTCCGTGTGAAGCCAGCTCCTCCAGGGATGCTCACCCTGTAACACTGTGACCTTCAGAGCATCAGGGAGGCCTGCAATTTTTCTCTGAATGACTGGAAACCCCACCACTAGATATCAGATGACCTGGGTTCTAAAACTGACTTTCTAATTCACTTGCTCCTTAACCAGTTCAGGCAAATGCTTTTACCTTTCCTGAGTTTTTGTTGTTTGTTTGTTTGTTTGTTTTTACATGTAAGTACTGATTCTTTTCCTCAAGACTTTTTTTTAAGGAATCAAATGGAATAATGATTGTGGAAAAAACTTTGAAAATGGTATTGATACGCTAAAGCGGCAACCTTGATATTGATAATTCTTGTTAAGATTTGTCTGAGAAAACTCCAGTATGGTGATCAGTTTGTCTGCATTCTGGTAATAGCTGAACAAATCCTGTGTAAAGGTAAAAAATGGAAACTGTTTAAATTAACATGACCAGACTTCATCCTTTTGAAAAATAAATACTAGGATTGTACTATGGAGAATGGTTTTGGTACTTCAGGTTTTAATTTATAGTTAGAGCAGTTATTGAAGTTAAAGATCTCATTTACTTGTAAGCAGTAGGTTTTACTGGTAATAAAAATCAGCTCAATATACCTTAACCCTCATTGCTATAAATTCCTAGAGGGCAGAGATGGAATTTTACAAAGGCAATAGAATATATCATCCAGTTCCTTTGTTTGCCAGATCTGACTTGGGCAGATCAATTAACTTCTGTTTGTCATGATGTTTTTATCTGTAAAATAAGTACAGTGAAGGTAATAAGTTTGCTAAATCTCAGTGTCTTGAGTTTTGTAAGGAAGTAAATGGTGTTTATCTTATTTAGCAAAAGAATAATCACTTTCTTATTGTTTAGTAGTATTCTAAATTTATAGTACAAGGTTATAGGTTATTCTGATCTTATTTAAATGTATAATCGCCTTTCTCCTGCTTTTATTTTACCAGTAAATGTAATATACTTTATTCCATTTATTATGTTTTATTTATGTTCACCTGCATTACCCTTTCTTGCCTTCTGTCTTTGTTTTATTTGGCTTACACTGTCTTTTTTACTTATTTCGTTTATGAAGTTATCATATAAGAAAGTTAATGGCCGGGTGCAGTGGCTCACTCCTGTAATCCCAGTGGCTGGAGAGGCTGAGGCAGGAGGATTGCGAGTTCAAAGCCAGCCTCAGCAAAAATGAGACACTAAACCACTCAGTGAAACCTTGTCTCTAAATCAATTACAAAATAGGGATGAGGGTGTACCTCAATGGTTGAGAACCCCTGAGTTTAATCCCTGGTACCAAAAAAAAAAAAAAATGCTAATGACAGATTTCTAAGGATTTTCTATACTAGACCCGCACTTTCAATGATATAGTTGTCAGAGTGATACTGCCGGTTATTGGTGACAAGTTCTGCTTCGTCATATATTGAAGTATAACATTAGAGAAGAATACTGAGGCAAGCATGTAAAGCAGGGTTTATTTAAAAAGGGAGTAACATAGACTCCTCCCAGCAGGGAGAAAGGGGCCATTGTTGGTATCCTGGTATCCCAAGAAGTGAGGGGTTTTTGCCCTTTTTTGTATGTCTCAGGCTTCCTTTGTTCTCCTGCTCTCTTTCCCTTATCTCTCTCCTTCCTGCATATGTGAGTAGGCCCAGGAGAGCTCAGGTGGAGTGGCCAAAAGGTGAGAAGCAGATGAATGGGGGAAGGGCCAGATGGAGCAGTCCAGGACACATTAATTAACTACTTTTATAACTCCAGGAAGGGAGGGACAATTCCTGGGGTAGGTTAACTTAGCAACAGGTTGGAGCAGGGGCAGGTTATCTTGGTAAGGGTGGAGGAAGGGTTCTGAAGGCAGTCTGCAACTTCCCAGACCCACGCCAGTTGGTCTCCTTGATCCAGCCTGACTCGATTTACCTCTCAATCCTGACTGCCTGTCTAATTTTGGCTTCACGAGCAGCCAGTGGGCATAACTGTTAAGAAGTTTTCCAATGTGATATCTTTAAGCAATTTTGGGTTAGCAAGTGTTTTTGTGGAAAGGAATGGCATAATATGTACTCTGCTCACCATTAATGGTACACTCATGTTAAAATTTCAACCACACAATTAACTTAAAAATCTAGTAAGGTGTGGTACACATGTCTGTAATCCCAGAGGCTCAGGAGGCTGAGGCAGGAGGGTCACAAGTTCAAAGCCAACCTCAGTAAATTAGTGAGGGCTTAACCAACTCAGTGAGACCCTGTCTTTAAATGAAATATAAAAAAGGGCTGGGAGAGCTGGGCTTGTGGTTCAATGATAGAGCACTTGCCTAGCATCTGGGCTTGTGGCTCAATGATAGAGCACTTGCCTAGCATATGTGCAGTACTGGGTTTGATCCTCAGCACCGCATATAAACAAATAAATAAAATAAAGGTCCATCAACAACTAAAGACATATTAATAAAAAGGGGGGGATATGGCTCAGTGGTTTAATGCCCCTGGTTAAATCCCTGATAACTCCCCTCCCCCAAAAGAAGTAGAAAATAAATAAAAAATAAAAATCTAGGAGTCTAAGGTAAGAACATTTACTTTGACTACTTACTGTTCATTGAAGCATAATATGGAAGTGCCACAGATCATGGGACTGCAGCTCAGTGCATTTTTACAAAGTGAAACCCATTTGTAGCTGGCACCCAGATTAAGAAACAGGACAGTTTCTAAACTCCAAAAGCTTTCCACAGCCCCTCTTCCAGTGAAGAGACACCCCCCCCCCAAAAAAAAAAAAGGTAATTTATTTTTTAAAGAGAGAGAGAATTTTTTTTTTTTAAATATTTATTTTTTGGTTTTCGGCGGACACAACATCTTTGTTTGTATGTGGTGCTGAGGATTGAACCCGGGCCGCACGCATGCCAGGCGAGTGCGCTACCACTTGAGCCACATCCCTAGCCCAAAAGTAATTGTTTTTATTTGCATTTTCAATTTATTTTATCCTAAAATATTTACATTTACCATGTCTTACTTAATACTGATTTCCAACTCGCTGATCCCATGCCAGCTGGCTATAGGCTGAGGGGAAGGGAGGAGAAAGGTGGACATGGTATATAAGAGCATGTATGATAGACAGGAGAGCCTAGTTGGTTGAAAAGTTGACATGAGGGGCTGGAGTGTAGCTCAGTGGTAGTGCAGGCGCCCTAGCCTGAAGGAGGCCCGGGGTTAGGTCCCCAGCACCCCCACAACCTTCATGATTTGAATGACCCAAATATAGGTAAATGAGGGCTAATTTGAACTTTACTAAAGGAAAAAGGTGCTTTATGTATTTTTTTAATGACAAATAATTAGAAGAAAAAAATTGGAATATTTAGAGGTTAGAGAATCCTGAACTTAACAGTGAAAATGAAATGCGACATTGACAAAATACTTTTTAATGTAAATATGTACATGATGATGATTTATTTTATTTTTGTTGTGTTTGTTTTTGTGGTGCTGAGGTTTGAACCCAGGCCTCATATGTGCCAGGCAATTGCTCTATCCCTGAGCTACACTGCCAGCCTCCATGATAATGTTTTAGATATTGTGTTTAGTATATTCCAGGTTACTTCTTAGGTATGTAAACAGATCATTCTCTTCTATATTTCTGAAGAGTATCTATGAAAAGGCAAAGTTGAAGTCCTAAAGAATTTGCTGGTAGAAAATTAAGGTAGCCAGGCAAATTGGAATGTGGCCTCCAGGAGGCTGAAGTGTGAAAGATAGTTGTGTCTGTAAGAAGCTGTGCCAGGTGGCAAAGGAGAGACCTGGGGCTGGGAGTCAGAAGTCTGTGATTTGTGTCCTGTTCTCCATGATTATATGTCTAAAAGCAAGTCACTGAACTGTTCTGGATTCCTTTCTTTCTTTCTTTTTTTTTTTTGTGGTGCTGGGGATTGAACCCAGGGCCTCTTGCATGTGAGGCAAGCACTCTACCTACTGAGCTATATCCCCAGACCCCCTTTCTACTTTTTAATTTTTAGTTTATTGATTTTTTTTTTTTTTTTTTTTTTTGGTGCTGGGGATTGAACTCAGGGCCTCAGGCATGCTAAGTACTGAAACACACCCTAACCCCTTCCTCTGCTTTTATGAAATAGATGTTACTTGTCTACTGTGCCTTGAGGCATTGTATTAGGATAAAATAAGTAGAAATAATTTTGCAAAATTAAAAATAACTAGACAAATGTTTTGTTTTTGTGGTGATGGGGTTTGAACCAAGGGCATCATGCATATAAGTGTTTTGCCCCTGAGCCACTTCCCCAGCCCATAGACAAATGATTGTATGGAGATACACAAAGTAAGTTGCAGTGGGACATGCCTATAATCCTGGCAGCTCAGGAGAATGAGGCAGAGGATTGCAAGTTGGAAGCCAGCATGGGCAATTCAGGGAGACCCTGTCTCAAAAAAGGTGCAGATGTAGCTCAGTGGTAAAATGCCCTGGAGTTGAATCCCCATTACCACACACACTATATATATTGATTGGAGTGGTTAGCATGGCAAAAGAAGTATTAAACCGTCTTTAAAATCTTCTCTTTACTGTTAATCTAAAATAGTTGAGTATCTTTGTATTTGAGATCTCATTGTCAGAGAGGTGCCTTGAGCTGACAGTGCATCTCTCAGTCAAAGATCATGGCAAAGTTCCACATTTCTGGTTTGCAAGTTGGCCTTGTAAGTATTTAATGAGTATGAACTGATTTACTAGGATTTGACCAACTAGGACTGACCTGGTTAAATCCCATTTCAGATCTGATACAGGAGCCTACAAGTGACAACAGCCTTCAAGGTCCTTAGACAGCTTGGCTTGGAGGAGAACACATGAAAGAAAGGTTTGTTTTTGCTGAATTTAATTTATAAAAGAGATTAAAAATAAAAGTGTAATTGTAGTGAAAAAGTTCTGTTTTTCCCTTTCAGAGCCCCAGGAAGCTTTGTTTTCTGTGAAAAAGTATTTCTATACAGTTGCTCCAATGACAGAGTTACCTGCACCCTTGTCCTATTTCCAGAATGCACAGATGTCTGAGGACAACCACCTGAGCAATTCTGTACGTAGCCAGGTACAGTGTCAGCCTTTGAAACTTCCCTTGCCAGATTGTGGGTTAAGTTCCCAACTCCCTTACTTCCAAGAGATGCTAAAGGAGATGGGCAGGCTTTTTCTACTATGCTAAGTGTATGTATTTGTGAACTTCGACTGAGAGCAAAGCATTGAACCCTTCTGTGCTGGGGGACAAAAGGCGAGTGTTGGTTTTTTTAATTTTTTTTTGTACTAAGGATGACACCCAGGGCTTCCTTTGTACTAGCCAAGTGCTCTACCACTCCCAGCTTTGCAAGGCTGTTTAAGACAGAGTTTATTGCATTTCCTCTTTGGCCCAGATATCACCACCTCAGTTGAAGCCTTCTCCAACTTCCTGAAGTGTGAGCATGTCACAGTCCACATTTTACCTGTCTTGCTCTTAGTCTTCCATGGGCTGAGAGCATTTTATTTACTTTTCCCAGTATCTGGTACGGTATGGTTCCTGACAGTGTTTAATAATGTTCATCAACAAAATGATTGCACAATGTGAGGATTAAGTTCAAAGGAGGGAATCAGGTAAGGGGCTGTGTTACGTGGCATGGGACACGGAGACTTTTCACTGACTGTACACAGACATCAAGTCTGCCTGCAAACCCATTAGCTAATCATTACAGATTAAGTGAACCTCTACTTCCACCTTATTCCACTGAAGGCTTGTGAGATGACAGAAAATTGGTAGAATTTTTAGAAAATGGAGCCAGAATGGAGGAAAACAAGGCTAGCTATAGTCTCTGCAAGGGTTGCCTTCTGGGCTAGTGTGTACTTGTTGCTAAAATCAGTCACAAAGGACAGATAAGTCTACCAGCCAGATCAACAGAGGGATAGTTCACAGAATGGGCACTCAAACTAGAGGATTAGATGGCCTGAAGTTTTTTACATTCCGATGGTTTAGGATTCCTCATTTTTCTCGTCTGTAGAAGTAGGCGATTTACTAGATAATCTCAAAATTCTCTTCATATATATAAGCAATTTTTATTATATAATACTGTTCATGTTTTAGAATTGTGTATAAATGTATGTGTCTAAAAGTTGTAAAAGAAAGTTCCTACATTTTTGAAATTTAAACATGTAAGTATAGGATTAGTTTTTAGAATTTATGTATACAGACATGCACGTAGTCCTTCATTTTTTTTCTCCTCTTGTGCAAATATAAAAATTATTCTGTTTATGAATATTAGGTAGTTTCCAATTTTCACAGTGACTGGCAGTGCTGCAATCACATTCTCATTCATTAATCCTTGTGCACATGTGTTGAATTTCTCAAGAATAGTTTCTGTGATTTAGTGTATGGATCTTAAACTATTTTAACGATTGCCAGAATGCTGTTCAAGATGATTTTATGTCAGGAGCATATATATGTATTTAATTTTTTATGCATGACAGTAGAACAATAGGAAAGTTATGTCAGATTCATTCTATTGTCTTTTCCATTCCCATCCCCCCATCCCTCCTTCTCCAATTTGGTGAATCTCTACTCCCATCTTATTGTGAGTCAGCATCTGCATATTGGGGAGAACATTTGGCCTTTGGTTTTTTTGGGTTTGGCTTATTTTATTTAGCATGATAGCATCCAGTTCCATCCATTTACTGGAAAATACATAATTTTTAGGAATATGTTGATGGGTCCTTTCTTTAACATCCTTGATGACATAATTTAGTTAAGACAGTTATGGCTGTTGTCTAACTTGTTGCCTGTCATTTTGATAGGCTTAAAATGGTGTATCATTTATTTATTTGTTTGTTTTTATTGTTTATTTTTGGTGCTGGGATTGTACCCAGGGCCTTGTGCATGCTGAGCATGCATTCTACCACTGAGCTATACCCCCCAGCCTTCATGCTATTTTAGTTGTATTTTCATAATTTTTCTTAAGCTTATTGGCCATTTTTGCTTTCTTTTTTTGTGAATTGTGCCTTTATGTTTTTGCCCATTTTTTTATTGGTTGTGTGTCTTTTTCTTACTGATTTTATAGAAATAGATATTTTGGGGGGTAATTAGCTCATGTTGATTATATGCTTTTCATATATTTTCTCCAAGTCTTAGTTTCATTTTGTTTATGGTCCATAGTTTAAATATTTTAAGTAAGGGAATTGATCTTTCCTTTAAAAATGTGTAGTATTTAGCTGGGCTTGGTGGCACATTTCTGTAATCCCAGTTATTTGGGAGGCTTAGACAAAAGGATTATAAATTCTAAGTCAGCCTGGGAAATTTAGCAAGACACTGTCTCAAAAATAAAATTAGAAAAAGAACTGGGGTATAGCTCAGTGGTATAGAACCCCTGGGTTCAATCTCTAGTACTGCAAAAAGATAAAGTAAAAATAATGATGGTGATGATGATGAATGTATTCATAATTTTTCAATTAAAAATAGTTTTAGAGCTGGACATGGTGGTGCTTGCCTATAATCCCCGTGACTCAAGAGGCTAAGACAGGAGGATTGCAAGTTTGAGGCCAGCTTGGGCAATTTAGGAAGACCATCAGCAACTTAGCAAGACCCTGTCTAAAAAGAAACTAAATAAAAAGGTCTGGGGAGGGCTGGGGATGTGGCTCAATCGGTAGCGCACTCCCCTGGCATGCGCGGGGTGCTGAGTTTGATCCTCTGCACCACATAAAAATAAAATAAAGATGTTGTGTCCTGAAACTAAAAAAAATAAATATTAAAAAATTCTCTTTCTTTCTTTCTTTTTTTTTTTTTTTTTAAAAAAAAGATCTGGGGAATGCAGCTCAGTGGTTAAAATACCCCTGGGTTCAATTCCCTGTACACCCCCCAAAATCATTTTTTAAGAAAAATGTTTATTATAGATTTGGCAGGCCTAAATATGAAAAAAAAAAATCTTTTTATTTTTTTTTAAAGACTGAAGTACTCAACCCAAAATTTCTGTGTAGTCAGCTGTTCAGTCATTGTATAATATATAATATTGTATAATATACAATATACTGAAAAATTAGGAAAAGAAAAAGAAGGGTAATCGTGAAAACTTTCCCCTTTATTTTCCATTCCCATCCTCCCATTCTCCTCCCCCATCCCCCTTCTCTAATTTGGTGAACCTCCACTCCCACCCTATTGTGAGTCAGCATCTGAATATTGGAGAGAATATTTGGCCTTTGGTTTGGTTCTATTTCATAGTTACCTCATCTCATAATTAAAAAAAAAAGTTAGAAAGGGATGGAGCTCAGCGGCACTCAACCACTGAGCCACGTCTCCAACCCTTTTTTGTGTTTTAGAGACAGGGTCTCACTGAGTTGCTTAGTGCCTTGCTTTTGCTGAGGCTGGCTTTGAATTCGTGATCCTCCTGCCTCAGCCTCCCAAGCCACTGGTATTACAAGTATGTGCCACCTGCCTGGCAGGAAAGCTTTTTAATATGAGGGAAAGTACACAAAGGCAATATGTTACCTGAGGAGTCTTTGGAAAGAGGGTGGACATTCAAGGGGTTCTGTGATGGCAGACTGGAATAATGGGGAAGTTAGAACAGCTGATATAAAAGAAACCCAAAAAGCTTGATATTGTGGAGCCTTTGAGAGCACACTTTTTGATAATTGGAGTTTGTAAGATTGAAATGGTTATAATGCATTATAGAAAATTTATATTAAAAATTGTAAAAGTTTGCATTTATCCTTCAAGTTTTGGTTATTTGAAAAACTAACCCTTATAAAACATCTTGATCCCTGTCAGTGCCAGATGAGAGGGCCTGTTGCTTTGTTCTCATCTTTTCACTTTTGGGAATTCTTTTACTTTTTTTTTTTTAAATATTTATATTTTAGTTTTAGGTGGACACAATATCTTTATTTATTTATTTTTATTTTTATGTGGTGCTGAGGGTTGAACCCAGTGTCTCACGCATGCCAGGCGAGCATGCTACCACTTGAGCCACATCCCCAGCCCCTCTTTTACTTTTTTGTTTGTTGACCATATCTGGTAGAGTTTTTTGGACATCCAGTATATATATAACAATACAAATCTCCCAGGAAAAGAACAAAGAAGTTTTAGAGTTTTTTCCTCATGCTAGTTAGTAAGATAAATTTTAAGATTTGATAGCTGCAAATAAAAGTCTGAAGTGAATCCTATCAGTTGCTAAAGACTTCAGCTTTCTTGTAGAGGTTTTCTGGGCTCCCTCTTCTCTGGGTGCACTTCCTTAGCCATCTCATATCTCTGCTCTGGCTGCCATGTTGCATCTGCATTGCTCTCTTCATGTGGGGCACATCTATAATTGTTATGTAGAACATCTAGCAAATGATAGCTTGATCTGTCATAAGAGCCCACTGTAGAATCCATTTTATTATTTTCCCTCAGGAATATGCATCCTGGCTCCCCTTAGAGATGGCATTCAGGTGAAGGTTTCACTGCCTTTCATTTCTTTACCTTTCACCTCTAACTAAAAGCCAGCATGGCCGTCACATTTGTTTTGGCTTTTGGTTGGCTGTGTTTTAGGGACTGGAGACTAGAAGATAGACTGACTAATGATTCAACTGTTTCTGAAAAAGGGCAAAGTGTACAAGTTGTGAAATATCTGAACTTCTTTATTTATAAACTGGGTATTTTTGCCATTGTTTCTGCTCTGGGAACTGTAATTTGGGAGCAACTGCATTTGCATAAAGAACTAAAATGACATTAAAATGTCATAGAAAAATGACATTAGAGAAGAACAATTATATTTGTAAGTTGAAATTTCAATGTTTTTTTCATATTAATTTATCCTGACCACATTTCTTAGTCCTTAAGGAAATAATTTTCTACTCTAAATCAAAAATCTGTTGACAATTTATCAGTCATTTGTAGTAATCATTGAAAGACCAGGAATTGATAAAGAACGTATGTTAATCTACTTTCAGCAGCCAAATTGGCATTAAAATATGCCTCATCTTTTGGGCTGGGGTTGCAGCACAGTGGTGGAGTGCTTACCTAGCATGTGTGAAGCACTGGGTTCGATCCTCAGCACCGTATAAACATAAAAAAAAAAGAAGGCATTGTGCCTATCTACAACTAAAACAAACTTTTTTTAAAAGGTGTGTCTGGTCTTTATAAATAAAGGTCAACCACAATAATCTTTTCAAATGTTGAAACATTAGATGCAGAGAACTTTAGTAAATTGTCAGCAAATCAAACATAGACTGGCAGAAATAGTGTCATTTCTTGGATGATGCCTGGATCACTTTTTTTTTTAATATTTATTTTTTCGTTGTAGTTGGACACAATACCTTTATTTTATTTATTTTCATGTGGTGCTGAGGATCAAACCCAGGGCCTTGCACATGCTAGGCGAGTGCTTTGCCACTGAGCCACAACCCACCCCTGATTACTTTTTTGAGTGAGAAATCTATAAAATCAAATATAAAGCAAATCTACAAACTGTTTAAATAATATTTAACTACTTGGCACATTGAGAAGAGAAAAATTTTAAAAAGGGTGCTCTAACTGCAAACTGAATTGGACCTACAGGTCCCGTCATCCTGACAGTGTATTGCTTGAGATAATGAATTTGTTTTCCTAGTTATGTCAAAGTGAAGTGAGGAGGAAAAGAACTGAAAATCTTGTTGACCTCTAGAAGATTGTACTAGCTTTTGCTTGACAATAAAGTTGAAAATCTTAAGCACAGATCTCAATAATTTGTCAAGAAACACTAACAAGCCTAACACAACAGCCCCATAAATGTTAAATCTTATCTCTAACCTGTTAGTCAATTGTTCGGGGAAATGACAGTCTTTTTTGGCATAGACTAATGGTTACACCTCTGACTCCAGGGAATGGCAAAGCTTGGGCAGGTGCCGGCTGGACTTCTATCTGTTGTTGGAAATATATTGCCTATGATTAAAAATGTTTTCAAGTTTTCCACTTAACTTGCCAGTCTTTTGGTTAAGTTACTCTTCCAATTCATCCAGTAGTGCAAGCTTAGAATACCTCATTTCTAATTGTAGAAATCCAAACAATAAAGTCTTGTTTTTTGTTTTTTTAATGGCAACTTTCCTTAAGGTATAATTTATTTTTAAATGAATTAGATAGCAAGGCTTTGTAAAAATTAACCACAACTTCCCTGAACATTGCTAAGAAAAACTCATTTTACAAGAAGCAGTTTGTCTTCTTGATGCTTCTGTACCAAAGTCTTATGGGATTATTCTTTCTTCTTTTTGTGGTGCTGGGGATTGAATCCAGGGACTGGTGTATACTAGGCAAGCCCTCTACCACTGAGCTACATCCCAGTCCTATATGTGTATATGTTGAAAAACATTAGATTTTGAGGCATTATAAAGTTTTCATTTTCTTTGTAAAATCACCTGTCTGTATTCAATTACACAAAATTATAAACTTGAGTGTGGCAAAAACTGCCATGAACAGAGTCAAAAAACAGAATAGGGCAAAGACTTATAATGCATAATGGCACTCAGCATTTCCACTTCTAGAAATTTATTTTATAAATATATTACAATAAGACTTCCAGGAAACAGACAAGAATTTTTATTAAGGGCTAAAGATATGGTTCATTGGTAGAGCTTTGCCTAGCATGTGGAAAGCCCTGGATTCCATCCTCAACACTGGAAAAAAAGAAGCATTCTTTGTAGTAGTGAGAATTTGGAGATGATCTCACATCTTCATCATTGGGGCATTACTTACTTATGGTTTTCCTGGTTAGTAGTACAAGGTTATGGCCAACAAAGGTTTTTGATTAAATTGTCTCCCTTTGAATCTCT